>NC_073262.2:43894453-44203281 GCF_029289425.2 Pan paniscus
ATATAAGATGCCCGAGGGAGCTCTTTTGCCCCTCCTGCCATGTGAGGACACAGCTAGAAGCTACCATCTGTGAACCAGGAAGCCCCCCTCACCAGACACTGAATCTGCTGGAGCCACCATCTTGGACTTCCCAGCCTCCAGAGCTGTAAGAAATAAATGCCTGTTGTTTAAGCTACCCAGTCTGTGGTATTTGGTAGAACAGCCCAAGTTGAGACAGATAGTAACCCTTTACCAGATACATGGTTTGCAAATAGTTTTTCCCATTCTGTAGATATAGCCATTGAGAAGCTCCTCAAGATAGACATTAAATACAAAGAAGCATGGTGTGAAACGCCATGTGTGATATGCTGTCAGTGTGCAAAAGAGGCAGGGAGGGCCCTGCACTTGCGCGTATGTGCTGCATCATCCCCAGAAGGCTGAACGCCTTGCTGGTGCACTGGGTACCCAGGGAGGAGGGAGGTTCTTTACTGTAATGTTAGCAGGTGAACATTGTATCCACTTGACCACGAAGAACTGCCCTCTTGAGTTCTCTGCCCATTTTTTGGGGTGGGGGTACAGGCGGACACTTGGAAGACATCCTTATGATAAAAAAGCATACAGAAGGCCTGGTGCAGTCACACCTGTAATAATCCCAGTGCTTTGGGAGGTCAAGGCAAGGAGGTTCACTTGAAGTCAGGAGTTTGAGAGCAGCCTGGGCAATATAGGGAGAGCTCATCTCTACAAAACATTTTTAAAAACACACACAAGTGCACATGGTGAAAAGTAAACCATCATCCTCCTTCCACCCCAAAGAACCCATCCCTACTCTCCAGAGGTCATCAGTATTGACTTTTTAAAGAAGCTGGACTGATATCTTTTATTCATGGTATCCATAAGTTTGTTGACTGTTAATTATATTTTAACCTGGAAGGGATCATGTTGTGCACACTACTCTGAACCTTGTATCTTACCCTTTAATGACAAATGGATGCCACAGGGCTCCAAGGCTGTCTAGTACACATGGATCTGCCTCCTTCCTTGTGGCTACATTGTTGGGTGGTTTCCTGTTTTTACCCCCACAAATACTGCTTCGAGAGCATCATTGAACATACTTCTGTGCATATTTATGCAAGTGTATCTGATGCATACATCCCTACAAGAGGAATTCTGCCTTTAAAATGATAGAGGCCAGGCGTGGTGGCTCACACCTGTAATCCCAGCACTTCGGGAGGCTGAGGCGGGCGGATCACCTGAGGTCCGGAATTCAAGACCAGCCTGGCCAACATAGTGAAACCCCATCTCTACTAAAAATACAAAAAAGTGACCGGGCATGGTGGCGGGTGCCTGTAATCCCAGCTGCTCAGGAGGCTGAGGCAGGAGAATCGCTTGAACCCGGGAAGTAGAGGTTGCAGTGAGCCAAGATCACGCCATTGCACTCCAGCCTGGGCAACAAGAGCAAGACTCCATCTCAATAAAAAGAAAACACTAAAATAAAATGATAGTAGAGGTTGTGTCTCTCCACAGGCACCATCACAAGATGTGAGCACCTGCTCCCCAGGTGAGCCCTGGGCATCATCAGAGGTTTTAACCTCTGTCACGCACTAGGTGCAAAATGTTTCCCCAATTGCATTTGCATTTCTTTAGTTACTCTGGAGGTTGTGCCTCTTTTCAAATACTTACTGGCCTTGTGTGTGATGTATTTTCTGTGATGGGTCTGCTCTCCTTATAGATGCATTTGTTCACCTCTAGATTGATTGTTTTAAATCTTGTTAGTTGTGGAAAATTTGAAACATACAAGAGCAGAGAAGATGGTATAGTGAGTCGCTGAGCCGGTTTTGATGTGAGCCAGTCTTCATAGCTCACCCACTCCCTGTATCCACTCCACCAGTTTTTAAAGTAGATCTCAGACATCAGAACATTTCATCCATATGTATTTCCATGTATATCTCTAAAAGATAAGGACTCAACAAAAAAAAAACATTATTACACATAAAATTATGAATGATCATTCCTTTATATCATCAGATATCCACTTAATGTTCAGCTTGCCTTGATTAGAGTGTGCTTGTTTCGACTAAGATCGACATCAGGTCCATTCATTGCAAATAATTGACAAGTCTTTTAAAAACAGCTTTATTGCGATAGTCAACATATTACACAATTCACAGCGCAGGTTGAACTCACAGCCTTGTGCGCCCGTCCCTGTGCATCAATGATTTTTTAAAAATCATATTCATAGGGCTGTGTAACCATCACCACAATCTAATTTTGGAACATTTTTTGTCCCCCTCTGCCCCCACTGCCCCGGAGAAAAACCCCATACGCATTAGCTGTCACTCTAATCCCCTCCCTCCCACCAGGCCCCAGCCCCTCTGGCAACCACTAGTCTACTTTTGGCCAGACTCTGCTGAGACATTAGAACAGGATTTATTTATTTATTTTTATTTTTATTTATTTATTTTTTTTTTTTTTTTGAGACGGAGTCTCGCTCTGTCGCCCAGGCTGGAGTGCAGTGGTGCAACCTCGGCTCACTGCAAGCTCCGCCTCCCGGGTTCACGCCATTCTCCTGCCTCAGCCTCCCGAGTAGCTGGGACTACAGGTGCCTGCCACCACACCCGGCTCATTTTTTGTATTTTTAGTAGAGACGGGGTTTCTCTGTGTTAGCCAGGATGGTCTCGATCTACTGACCTCATGATCTGCCCACCTCGGCCTCCCAAAGTGCTGGGATTACAGGCGTGAGCCACTGCGCCCAGCCTTAGAACAGGATTTTTTTTTTAAATTAATACTTTTGGTCTCTATAGATTTGCTGTTTCTGAACGTTTCATGTAAATGGAATAATACGTCTTTTCTGACTGGCTTCTTCCACTTAGCATAATGTTTTCTAAGCTTATTCACAGTGTAACTTATTTATGTCAGCACTTCATTTCTTTTCATTGCCAAATAATATTCCATGTATGTCCCTATACATGGGGTATTATTATATGCCACATTTGATCCATCAGTTGATGAAATTTAGGTTGTTTGCCACATTTGGGCCATTGTGAACAATGCTGCTATGAGCATTTGTGTGTTAAGTCTTGAGTCTCTCTATAAGATTGTTTCTTTGCAGTTTACTCAGTTAGGAAACTGGTTTGTCTTAATAGACCTTTCACCGTCTGGATGTTGCTGATCTTAACACTGTGGTGTCATTTAACATTTTTGTCTGCCGTTGTGTTTTCTCTGAATTAATATTGAGATCTAGAGGCTCAACCAGATACACCTGCAAATTTTTTTTAGCAGTAATACTTGATGAGGGTGTTATGTTCTTTCATTAGGAATCTCAGTGCCTGCCTGGGAGTCATTTTTGTGATGTCAGTAGGCAGTATTATTGCTTAGCTCCATTAATTTATTAGGGGTTCAAACTTGGTGCCTATTTCTCAAGAAATTAATATGGAAGCTTTTTGCATTACAGTTTCAAATTCATTAAACTGGTGTGTGTAAGTACTTAGTGTATTTTTTTTTCTTTTTTTTCTTTTTTTGAGATGGAGTCTCGTTCTGTTGCCCAGGCTGGAGTGCAGTGGCACAATCGCGGCTCACTCCGCCTCCAGGGTTCAAGCGATTCTCCTGCCTCAGCCTCCCAAGTAGCTGGGACTACAGGCGCCCGCCACCATGCCTGGCTAATTTTTTGTATTTTTAGTAGAGATGAGGTTTCACCATGTTAGCCAGGATGGTCTCGATCTCCTGACCTCGTGATCCACCCACCTCGGCTTCCCAAAGTACTAGGATTACAGGCATGAGCCACCACGCCTGGCCTAGTTAGTGTATTTTAACTAGCTACCTCATTAAATTTTCTCATTAGTCCTTACAGTTTTTCATAAGAGTTTCTAAAACTTTGTAGCTGATTATGCTATATGCCAGTTAGCATTTCTGATGGGCCCCTCCCTCCTTTCTCCTTGCCACCCTGCATTGCCTAGGACTTCAGAACACCCTGGTCAGCAGCAGCAGTGAGGGTGCCCCCTCATTATAGGAATCCTTCCAGAGGTGTTTACACTCACCCAAGCATGGATGCACACTCATTTCTCTCTGGTGTTATAATTGATGGGCAGACAGCAATGCACACGGATCCATGCATCCCTTTGGTTGTCCTGGGAACTGCACTCAGCCATGACACATGGGCTGTGCAATCAGGGCCCGCAGACACGGCCCTCATCTGTGCAGGACCCTGGCCGGCATTTGCTGACAATAACATGGCCAATTGGTCTTTTCTAAATAAAGCACCGCATACAGAGGAAGTATGCTGAAGCTGGGCTAGCATCAGGTGTAGAAACTGCAGGCTGAGGAGGCAGCAGCCTGACCCGGCCTGTCAGTCACGGAAATCCCAGAGTGCTGCCAGCATTGCTGTTAGAGCACTTGTCTGCCCGAGTTTATTTCCTCCAGGGGCACATCGGGGGCCTGCTCTGGGCCATGCAGATGCCCAGGCTCTGCCCTGGAGGAGTGGGGGAAAAGTTGGTATGAGTATTTTAAAGATGGGGAAGAGGGCTTTCCCCTCTATTCCTAGTGGTTTCCCCTCCTTTCTGAAGCAGAATTGCAGGACAGCTCCCGAGGGCAGCAGGTCAGCCTCCACAAAGAGCTGGGGGTTGTGGGGTTTGGTGGTAGCGCTGAGAAGGGGTAGGGTGGCTTTCTCTTAGGCCCCTTTCTCTTTGGCTTTCTCTTTCCACCGCGCTGAGCTGCTGACCCTTTCCCATGGAGGGACCAGGAGTCGTCTTTGATTCAGAACACTGAAACCTGGCACACCTGAGGAGAGTTAGAGGAGACAGGAACAAAAGCTCTCCCAGAGGACTTAGAGCTCTCAGGCATCGGACGGGAGGGGGACACAGCCACATGCTTCCTCTTGCACTGAAGAGGGTTGCCTTTTTCCTGTTTGCTAAATGCCAGACTTGTGGATGGACCAACAGGACAACTCGCCCAGCTTGAAGGTTTTTAACAGAATGAAGCAATGGGAAAATGTTTTCAAATTTATGCCCCCCCTTCCACTTTTGTTTTAACTGAGAGGAGTGAGTAACGAGGTGGGCGTGGCAATATCAGAAAGGGAAACTAGCAGTGTAATAATAATATTAATAGCACCAAGTGTATACTGCAAGCCAAGTGCTGTTCTATCTAAATGCTTTATATACAATGATTTCCTTAAATTCTCACAATAAAGCAACAAGAAGAGACACAGTCCTACAGAGGAGGAAATTGAGACATAGAAATTAAATGACTTGCCCAAGGTCATACTGAGAAAGTCATGGTGCCAGAATTCTAACTCAAACATTTTGGTTCCAGTCTTCTGCCCTTTTTTTATTTTTATTTATTGATTTTTTTTTTTGAGGCGGAGTCTTGCTCTGTCGCCCAGGCTGGAGTGCAGTGGCACAATCTCGGCTCACTGCAAGCTCCGCCTCCCGGGTTCAAGCCATTCTCCTGCCTCAGCCTCCCGAGCAGCTGGGACTACAGGTGCCCACCACCACGCCCGGCTAATTTTTTGTACTTTTAATAGAGAACGGGGTTTCACTGTGTTAGCCAGGATGGTCTCTGCCCTTTTTTAACTAAGCAAAAAAGGAAGCTGGAGAAGAACTGTACCCTGGAGATGCCAGCAGTCTCCAAGGAGCTCCCCGCAAGCATCCCGGAGGAAGGGGTGTCTGCCAGGGGTCTCCACTGTAGTTTCTCTTTTCCCCTTTGCAGGCTCAGAGCAGGCTGAACTCACAGCCTTGTGCACCTGTCCCTGTGCATCTTCCTCTACCTTGTCCTCTTGGCTCTGTTGAGAGGCCCATGTAGCCACACTGACTGGTGGGAAGGTGACAGACTGGCACATGGCATGTGGGCTTTGGCACGCTTGGGGTCTCTGTAGCAGTGCCAGCAGCTCCCACTGTGCAAGACTGCTGCTGGCAGCGTGAACAAGAGGGCCACCAGCAGCAGTGAGTCTCATTGCAAGAACACAGCTGGCAGTCCTCCGGGAGAGAAAAGCCGGGGTGGGCCAGGGCCTCTGGAAGATGTGGGGTCTTCCCATCCCCCACACCTAGCCTGAGCTGAACAGAGGGCAAGCTAAGAGTTTGGATGTTTGGAGAGACATGAGGAACGGTCAGGTGTCAGGAGGACAGGTGGGTTAAACAACAAGCTGGGGCTTGGAGTGAGGGTGAACACGAGGACAGAAAGACACTCAAGGCAGCTGGAAGTACAAATGGCAGACTACAGCCTCAGCCACTTAATGTTCACAGGCCACAAGGCAGCATCTGGCTAGTCACTCAGATCCTCTAATAGACAAACCACCAAACACACACACAAACACACACACCCTGGCTGGACAGACTTCCAGATGGACAGAATCCCAGGGAAACACCCAGCTGGACAAACAGACAGATTACTGACAGATGGGAAGACCCTCAGCCAGACATCCAAATAGGCCTGTGGCCAGAGAGACACCTGGGCCCCCCAGCCAGGCAAAGGTCAGAATCCCTCAAGGACAGGCGCCCTCCCCAAAATGGACAGAGACATTACCCCAGAGGAGAGAACACCCCACCCACCTAGTCAACCAGACCTTCAGCTGGACGACATGCCCTCCACCAGTCAGACAGACCTCAGCCTATGAGGACAGGCCCTCAACAGGATCCCTGCTGCTGGACAGAGATCCTCTAGCCCATAAAGACTGCCCTGAATAACCATGTGTGCTCAGGGGCTCACATTTTCCCAGAAAATGTCTTTATTTTCTGAAAGCTTACTGATGCTTCTGTATTCTACCTCCCTGGATCTCCATGGCCATCCACAAACCCTCAATGATTATACTGAGAGTCACTATCATGCACTCAGCAGAGCTCTCAATGACTTCCCAGACTCTTCGGACCCTTCAATTACTAACACTCCAAATCCCAATGGCCCCACAATTACTTTCACTTCTTGTCCCAAGTATCCACTGGCCTCCCAATGACTGTCAATATCTACTGACACCCCCCCTCCCCATGAACATCCAAGGGACTCTGACTGGCTTCCAATGAATTCCCTATCACCACCATCCTAAACGATTACTATTGACCTTCGACCTCCCTGAGAATGCTCAAAGATGAAACCGATAAATGATGAACGTGGATCTCACAGTGACCCCTGCGGACCCCACAATAAATCAAACAGCCCTAGCTGCTGATCCCCACAGAGCCACTTTGATCTCTCCATCACTTCAGCCAAGGTCAGCAAACGACAGCCTGTAGGCCACACACACACACTAGAATAATTCATGACACATGAAAATTACATGAAATTCTAATTTCTTTGTCCATAAATGGTTTCTTTGGGACACAGCCACACTATATTGTCTGCTTTCATGCTGCCACAGCTGAGTTAAGCAGCTGGGGCAGCGATAGCAAAGCCAAAACCACTTCCTACCGGGACCTTTAAGAAAGTGTGCCCTTAAATACTCTGATAGCCCCTAGTGAATTAAATTGACCACCTGACATCATGCCCCTGTTGACCCTTCAGAGACTCAGGCACACATCCAGGCCCCAATGCTACCTTTCAACCCCTCAACGACCTCAAACTGGTGTCCACTGACGCCCCTTCCAGTGACACCCCTCTTAATTCTTCCGACCTCGGCGAGAAGGGGGCTAACCTAGGCCTGTCCTTGAAGAGACCCAGGTGCCAGTCCATTCTCTCCAGCCTCCCCTCGGTGATCCCGGAAGCTGGAACGGCGGCTCTCCTCTGACCTCTGCACACTTTCTGAAGATGGGAGTGTCAGGGCAGGCAAAAAAGAGAAGCTCTTCGTTCCCCAGAACCCACTTCCAGTGCCTCAGTTCTGTTTCCCAGCAGGCTTGTGCAGGTCGAGATGCTCACACAGGACTGACCCTGGTGCCCCAGCGCATCCGGGAAAAAGAGGAACCACAAATTCCTCGGGAAATACACAGATAGAGAAGATCCCGCTGCCACTTGGCCTTTCCCACGGCGTGGCTGCTCCTCCCCGGCCTCCCTTGGGCCCGGCTGGAGCGCACAGCGCGGGACGCCCCCGACCCGGGGTCCTCTGGCACGAGGGGCAGCCTGATCTCGGCGACCGTCTCCACCCAAGGCTGCTGCCCGCCCCAGCTCGGACTCCGCGCGGCCTGGCTCCCAGGAGACGGGCGGGAGGGCCTGGCGAGACCGCTCGGCCGTCCACCCAGAGCCGGCACCCGGAGGTCGGCCCCTGGGCGCGGATCCCGATCTGGGGGCGGGTCCCAAGCGGCAGGGAGCGAACCTGGGACCGTGCCACCCCCCCACCAGTGGGCGCGGCAGCCGAAAAAAAGGGGAAGCGCCGGCGCTGGACTCTGCTCAGGGCAGCCCGCGAGGACCTAGGGCTCCCGCCACAGCGGCCGGAGCGCCCGGGGTGGGGCTACGCGGGCTCAGAACACAGTGGCTGGGGCGCCCTGCCCGCCGCTGCGCGCTTCCATTGGCTGCCGAGGCAAGGGCGGGGACTCAGTCACCGGCCTCCGCCTCCCGCGGCGTCCACACTCGCCGCGCGCGCGGCGGCTGGGCTGGACCTTGCTGGCCCGCGGCGCCATGAGCCGCAGCCTGGACTCGGCGCGGAGCTTCCTGGAGCGGCTGGAAGCGCGGGGCGGCCGGGAGGGGGCAGTCCTCGCCGGCGAGTTCAGCGTGAGTGGCGCACGGGGTCCGCGAGCGGCGCGCCCCGGCCCTGGCCCTGCGGACGCCTGTCCTCCGCGCCCGGCGGGCTCTGCCTTTCTGTCTCGGTGTCCCCGGTGTCTCCCCGCCTCGGGGGGTCTCTCCGTGTTTCTCTCCCCAGCACTTCTCTGTCGCTCTTGCTATCTCCGTCTTCACTCTCTGCCCCCCGGCCCCGGAGCGCGACGTCCACGGCCAGGCCGGGACGGACCGTGCACACCCTCGTTCCCGGTGTCCTCGTCGCGCTCCCGGAACAACCTGGCTGCGGGCGGGACAGGCGGGGCGGGCGCCGCAGGGGAGGGCGGGCGGCCCTGCTGCGCTGGACAGCCCCGGCCCCGCCGCTTCTGGCGACCTGACTGTCCCCTGTGATCACAGGAAGGAAGGGGCTGCAGCAGGGCGAAGAGGAACACGGAGGCTGTGGCGTGGTGAGGGTGTGAACGCCGGGCTCGAATCCGCGTCCGGCCCGAATCCGCTTCCCGTCCCGAATCCGCGTCCCGGCCATCCGCGTGTGGTCCAGGCGGTCTACCTGGCCCCTCCGACCTCGGCTTCTCCCTTGGTGAAATGGGGACATGAATGACCAAACTGGTCTAAGGATTAAATGATGTGGGTGAAAAGCACTTAGCACATATTGGGCGCACACTTCGTAGGGGCGTTCGTCACTGCCTATAAAGATTCTAAACGTGGGCCAGGTGCGGTGGCTCACGCTTGTAATCCCAGCACTTTGGGAGGCCGAGGTGGGAGGATCGCTTGAGCTCAGGAGTTCGAGACCAGCCTGGGCAACACAGCGAAACCCCGTCTCTACTAAAAATACAAAAATCAACTGGGCATGGGCGCATGCCTGTAATCCCAGCTACTAGGGAGCAGAGACAGGGGACTCGCTTGAACCTGGGAGGCAGAGGTTGCAGTGAGCTGAGATGGTTCCACTGCACAGCTGAGATGGTGCCACTGCACTCCAGCCTGGGCCACAGAGTGAGACCCCATCTCAAACAAAACAAAACCAAACAAAAAATCTAAACGTTACAATACAGGTAGTGCAAGCCCAGCATTAGGAAGGCTCACGCAGCATCCTAGGCACTGTACATTACAGTTGATGACGTGTTTAAAGTGTAATCGCTTATGTACCAAACATAGAAACATACCATACAAACGCATAAACTGATATATGGTGACATATATCAAGTTTAGAAATATGACAAATATATAAAAGTTTTATAAATGACCGTTTATACAATAAACATTGCATAACTGCATAAAACAATACAACAAATGAATATAACAAAGATTATAATTTATAAAATGACCAAAGTTATTTGATAAATTCATAAGTAGATATAAAATATGTAACAGATGGCCGGGCGCGGTGGCTCACGCCTGTAATCCCAGCACTTTGGGAGGCCGAGGCGGGCGGATCACGAGGTCAGGAGATCCAGACCATCCTGGCTAACACGGTGAAACCCCATCTCTACTAAACATACAAAAAATTAGCTGGGCGTGGTGGCGGGCGCCTGTAGTCCCAGCTACTCGGGTGGCTGAGGCAGGAGAATGGCGTGAACCCAGGAGGCGGAGCTGGCAGTGAGCCGAGATAGCGCCACTGCAGTCCAGCCTGGGCAACAGAGCGAGACTCCGTCTCAAAAAAAAAAAAAGTAACAGATAATTATAAACCTAAGTAATTTACACACATGTAGAAACATTGTATATAAGAAACTAAGAAATGCATAATAAATGTAAAATATATAATTATACAATATAAGAATGTGTGTAACAAACGTAAACATAATACCCATGTGATATATGACATCATGCGACTGGGTGGGTTCTGAACCGTGTACAGTGCAGAGGGCCTCACATGCGGAAGGCTGGGTGGTGAGGGCACCCCTGCTCCCCAAGCCTGCCTCCCGCATGTGCAGGAATCACTGCGCTCTTCTAGGTGTTCCCACTACACAAGGGCATCATGAGGGCTTAAATGACCCAATGGACACAAGTAAAGTACTTAGAATAGTGGCTGGCACACAGTGGTGGCATGGGTGTTACTTATTATCATTGAGATTACGAATACCTGACGATGATGGTAATACACGATTCACTAATTATTATTATAATCTCCCAGTAACACAGTGCCTATAGTATCTTGTACATACATTATAATGCCTATGCATTCATTGTACATTGTCTTATATGTTTAGCTACATAGCCCATAATATATTTCATTACAGTTATTGCTTACAAGACAATGTCACAGATTGAGTGTGCAGGGGGTGGGTGCCGAGAGGGTCTGAGTTCAACCCTCACCGTGTGACTTCCTGGTTGGGACCTTCCACAAGTCGCTGAACCACGTGGTGCATAAACTTTCCCGCCTGCACAATGGGGATGTCAATAATAGTACCCACGTCGTAGGAACCTGTGATGATTACATGCCCTTAGCACAGAGAGTGGCACAGAGAAGGTGCCCTGGGTCACTATTTCTGTATCATTATTATTAGGCAGGCCCAGTGCCATCGGGGTCTGCACTCACCTCCCCAGGCCACTGGCTTTGTATCCTGCAAGCGTGCCTAGGTGGCCCGGGACTCTGACCTGGCTCCTCTCCTGTCTCCTCCCCTCCCTGACCCACTCATAATGCTCTACCAGGACATCCAGGCCTGCTCGGCCGCCTGGAAGGCTGACGGCGTGTGCTCCACCGAGGCCGGCAGTCGGCCAGAGAACGTGAGGAAGAACCGCTACAAAGACGTGCTGCCATGTAAGTCGGGGCTTCTGTAGGGAGTCGGTGCAGCCTTGCACGCCCCGCCACGTCCAGGCGTCAGTGTGCACTGCAGTCATCCACTGTGCTCTCCTCCCAGAGCCTCACCCTCTGCACTGCTCAGCAGCCCACAAGGGCACCTTGGTGGGATCTCTGCATGTGTGTGGTCCCCTGCTGGCTTTCAGCCAGGGGGCTGTCAGAGGCTCCGTCACCCTATCCTATCCAAACTCCACGTTTCTCACCTTATCTGCTGACAGATGATCAGACGCGAGTAATCCTCTCCCTGCTCCGGGAAGAGGGACACAGCGACTACATTAATGGCAACTTCATCCGGGTGAGGGTTGGGGTCACGGAAGGAGGTGGACTGGGAGTGGCCAGGGGTGGGCCGCAGAATCTCAGTCGTGAATTCGGCCTTCACCAGGGCGTGGATGGAAGCCTGGCCTACATTGCCACGCAAGGACCCTTGCCTCACACCCTGCTAGACTTCTGGAGACTGGTCTGGGAGTTTGGGGTCAAGGTCAGCACTTGGGGGTGGGGCACAATGGTGGGGTCAACATCTAAGTACCCCCTCGGCAGTTTCCCTGGCCCCCTCACCCAAATCACCTTCCTCTCCCCTGACCCTCCTTGTCTAGGTGATCCTGATGGCCTGTCGAGAGATAGAGAATGGGCGGGTAGGTGCCCTCTGCCCCCAGGTTTCATGTCCTTGTGGGAGGAGGGAGGAGGGATCTTGCTAGCTCCTCCTTGACCCCAGGACCCGAGGGTCCAGCTCTTGGAATGACCTTATTGTGGCTCTGTGGGAAGCCCCATTGTTCCTCTAAGTTCTTGTTGATATGTTATTCATCCCCCAGTGTTGGCAACCCCTCTCCTGCTGGGCTTCCCAGCCATTTCACACCTTAGACCATAAGGCCCTATTCTGACTGCTTCCCCTGTAGGCTCTGATCTCTCTTTCCACCTCTCTTCCCTTTATTCAGTCCACTCTAACAACTCTGGTCTCTGCTGTTCCCATGTTCCAGGGATGGCTCTGCCTCAGGGTCTGTGCCTTGGCTATTCCTTCAGCCTAGGACATCCTTCCCTGTGGCTTGCTCTATCACCTCCTTCAGGTCTTTGCTCAAATGTTAATTCCTCAATGAGACCTTCCTGGGTGGGTCTTCACACCATTTTAAACTCTCAGCACTTCCATTCTCCCTCCCTTGTCCTACTTTTCCTTCTTTCTTCACAGTTCTTGTGAACTCCTAACACACTGGATAATCTACAAATGTATTATGTACATTGTTTATGCTTAATCTCCCTGATTTAGAAGGTAAGATCCACAAGGCCAGGGATTTTTGTTTTGCCTGTTAACATAAATTAGTTACTAAATAAATAAATGCATGTCAACATTGAAGGCTGAAGGCACATAGCTTCATGTGGTTTCTACATTCTTGCCTGCTCCATGGATGGGGTAGGGGTTCCCTGGGGTGACTAGCTGATGGTGGAGGCTGTATGATCTGTAGTCTTGTCTCTTTCTCATTCCTGATTTTGGTAATTTGTGTTCTCTCTCTCTCTGTCTCATCTCTCTATCTCGCTATCTCTTTTTTCATGCTCCTGCCTGTTTTTTGTAAACAGTGTATTAGAACACAGCCACACTCATTTATTTACATATTGTATATGCTTGCTTTTATGCTACAGTGGCAGAGTTGAGTAGTTGCAAGTTGAATAAATTATATGGCCTGTAAATTCTAAAGTATTTATCTGACCCTTTATAAAAATGTCAGCCAATCTTTGGACTAGAAGTTTATCATTTTATTATTTTTTCAAAGAACCTGCTTTGGTTGTATTCATTTGTATTCATTTTCTCTATTGATTTTTCCATTTTCCACTTTTTTTTTTTTTTTTGAGACAGAGTCTTGCTCTGTTGCCCAGACTGGAGTGCAGTGGTGCAATCTTAGCTCACTGCAACCTCTGCCTCCCAAGTTCAAGCAATTCTCCTGCCCCAGACTCCTGAGTAGCTAGGAATACAGACACATGCCACCACGCCCAACTAATTCATTTTCTACTTTAATTTCAAGTGTACTTGAAAACAATGTGTATTCTGCTTTGGTTGGCTGGAGTGTCCTGTAAATACCAATTAGGTCAACTGACAGACTTTTTTAAAAGACACTTTTATATCTTTACTGTATATTTTATATCTTTACTGATTTATTTTCTCTAAATGTATGGATTGCTTAGAGAGGAGTGTTGAAATTACCAACTGTTCAATAAGTATTAATTAGGTCAAGTTTGTCAACAGCACTATTCAAGTCTTATTTCTGACAATTTTTTTTGTCTGCTTGCCCTATTATTTGCTGAAAGAAGAATGTTGAAATCTGCTGTAACTATTCTTTCAGTTTTACTTTTCATGTTTTAAAACTTTATGATTGAGTACATATACATTTAGGATTATGTCTTCCTAATGATTGGATCCCTTTCTAATATGTAATGACTCTTTATTTGTTAATATTTTTTTCTGAAGTGTACTTTGATATTAATACAGCCATTTAAATTTCTTTCTTTTCTTTCTCTCTCTTTCTTTCTTTGCTTTCTTTCTTTCTGTTTTTTTGAGATGCAGTTTCCCTCGTCACCCAGGCTGGAGTGCAATGGCGCGATCTTGGCTCACTGCAACCTTTGCCTCCCAGGTTCAAGCGATTCTCCTGCCTCAGCCTCCCGAGTAGCTGGGATTGCAGGTGCCTGCCAACACGCCCAGCTAATTTTTGTATTTTTAGTAGAGATGGGGTTTCACCATGTTGGCCAGGCTGGTCTCAAACTCCTGCCCTCAGGTGATCCACCAGCCTCAGCCTCCCAAAGTCCTGAGATTACAGGCATGAGCCACCGCCCTCGGCCTTAAATTTCTTTAGAGTTTGCATATGTCTTTTCCCATTCTTTTACTTTGTATCTATGTTCATCTTTATTTTTTAGTGTGTTTCTTGTAGGTGGTGTATTGTAGGGACTTTTTTTTTTTAAGACAGAGGGGAATGGAGTGGTGCAATCATAGTTCACTGTAACCTCAAAATCCTGGGCTCAAGTGATCATGCTAGCTCAGCCTCCCTGAGGAGTTGGGACTACAGGCATACACCACCATGCCTGATTAATTGTTTTTTATTTCTTGTAGAGATTAAGTCTCACTGTATAATCCAGGCTGGTCTCGAACTCCTGGCCTCAAGCTGTCCTTCCACCTTGGCCTCCCAAAGAGCTAAGATTACAGGCATGAGCCACTGCATCTAGCCAGGACTTACTTTTAAATCTAATCTGACAGTCTCTGCCTTTAATTGGAATATTCAGCCTTTAATGTAATTATCAATAATGTTGGGTTTAAACCTACCATCTTGCTATTTGTTTTCTATTTGCTCTGTTCTTTTCTTCTTTTTTTCTCTTTCAGAGTGAGAATTTTTTATTAATCTATTGCATAGTAATTATTCCCTTATTAGCTATACATCTTTATTTTAAATATTTACTTGTGGCTTTAGGGTTTACAATATATATCTTTAACTTATAGTCTATAGTCAAATAATATTCTACATTTCATGTAAAATGTCAGAACTTTACTGTAGTATATTTCGATTACCCCTTTCCATGCTTTGTGCTATTGTTACTATATATTATAGTTCTATATATAAAATATACTCCACAGTACACTGCTATTATAGTTGTTTTAGAATATCTTTTTAAACAGCTTTATTGATGTACAATTCAGTCACTTAAAGTGTACAGTTCCATCATTTATCTATATTCCTGAGCTATGCAACTATTACCACAGTAAGATTTTTGTTTTTGTTTTTGTTTTTGTTTTTGAGACGGAGCCTCGCTCTGTCGTCCAGGCTGGAGTGCAGTGGCGCGATCTCAGCTCGCTGCAACCTCCGCCTCCCGGGTTCACGCCATTCTTCTGCCTCAGCCTCCCGAGTAACTGGGACTACAGGCGCCTGCCACCACGCCCGGCTAATTTTTTGTATTTTTAGTAGAGACGGGGTTTCACCGTTGTTGGCCAGGATGGTCTCAATCTCCTGACCTCGTGATCCGCCCACCTCGGCCTCCCAAAGTGCTGGGATTACAGGCATGAGCCACCGTGCCCGGCCTACCACAATAAGTTTTTGAACATTTTCATCATTCCATAAAAAAATCCAGGCCAGACATGGTGGCTCATGCCTGTAATCCCAGCACTTTGGGAGGCTGAGACTGGTGGATCACGAGGTCAGGAGATCGAGACCATCCTGGCCAACATAGTGAAACCCCGTCTCTACTAAAAATACAAACATTAGCTGGGCATGGTGGCATGTGCCTGTAATCCCAGCAACTCGGGAGGCTGAGGCAGAAGAATAACTTGAACCAGGAAGTTGGAGGTTGCAGTGAGCTGAGATTGCGCCAATACACTGCAGCCTGGCCACAGAGCAAGACTGTCTCTCAAAAAAAAAGAAAAAGAAAAGAAATCCTATATCCATTAGCAGTCACTCCCCATTTCCCAGCAACCTCTACAGCCCCAGACAATCCCTAATCTATTTTTGTCTTTATACATTTGCTTACTTTGGACATTTCATATAATTGAATCACATAATATGTAGCCTTTTTTTGCTTAGCATTTTGTTTTGTTTTGTTTTGTTTTGTTTGCTGAATACTATTCCATTGAATGGATCTACCACATTTTACTTATTGGTTGACAGAAATTGGGTTCTTTCTACTTTTTGGCTATTATGAACAGTGCTGCTATCAACACTGATATACAAGTCTCTGTGTAGATGTGGGTTTTCATGTCTCTTGGGTATTGCTGGGAATTGCTGGGCCATATGGAAACTCTATTTTTAACATTTTGAGGAACTGCCAAACTGTTTTCCACAGCGGCAGCATCATTTTACATTTCCACGGCAATGTTTGAGGGTCCCCATTTCTTCTCCCTGATGCTTGTTACTGTCTTTTTTTTTTTTTTTTAATTATAGCCATCCCAGGGGTTGTGAAGTGGTATGCCATTGTGTCTTTCTTTAAATGATGTGGTAAAATATACATAACATAAAATTTGCCAGTTTATAGGTGCTCAGTGAGGAATGTTAAAAATAATTTTGCCATTTAAACCATTTCAAGTGTATAATTCAATTGAATTAAGTACATTCACAATGGATTAACCATTCCTACTGTCTATTTTCAGAACATGTTCATCATCCCAAACAGAAATTCTGTATTCATTAAACAATAACTCCCCATTCCCCCATTTCCAGGTAACCTCTGTTCTCCTTTCTGTCCCTATGAATTTGCCTATTCTAGGTACCTCATGCAAGTGGAATCAGGAATACACTAATATACAATACTTGTCCTTTTTTCAAGGTTCATCCATGTTGCAGTGTGTATCAGAATTTCACTGTTTTCAAGGCCAAATAATATTTCATTGTATGTATATATCACATTTTGTTTATCCATTCGCCTGTTGGACATCTGGGTTGTTTGTACCTTTTGACTATTGTAAATAATGCGGCTACAAACACTGGTATACAGGCTGGACACAGTGGCTCACGCCTGTAATCCCAGCACTTTGGGAGGCCGAAGCAGGCGGATCACGAGGTCAGGAGATCGAGACCAGCCTGGCTAACACGATGAAATCCCATCTCTACTAAAAATACAAAAAATTAGCCGGGCGTGGTGGCAGGCGCCTGTAGTCCCAGCTACTCGGGAGGCTGAGGCAAGAGAATGGCGTGAACCCATGAGGTGGAGCTTGCAGTGAGCCGAGATCGCACCACCACACTCCAGCCTGGGCGACAGAGCGAGACTCCGTCTCAAAACAACAACAACAACAAAAAATTGGTATACTAGTATCTGTTTGAATCCCTGTTTTCAGTTCCCTGGGTATACACCTAGAATGGAATTGCTGGATCATATGATAACGCTATGTTCAACATTTTGTTTTCCACAGTGGCTGTACCATTTTACGTTCCCATCAGCAGAGAGAGAGAGAGAGGGAGGGACATGTGTAGTTTAATGACAGGGATATGGTCTGCATTGTTAAGACTATCTTGTCATTGTGTAAACATCATAGAGTATACTTACACAAACATAGATAGTATATACATTTTTTATTTATATATTTTTCATATGGAAAACCAAATGTCCCAGCACCATTACTGAGTATCAGTCATTTCCCCAACTTAATATGCAGTGTCAATATCAAGTGCCATGTATCAGGTTTCTACATATGCTCCATTATAATCTATGGCACCACCATCGTATATGTGGTCTGTTGTTAACCAAAACATCATTATGTGGCATATGACAATGACATATATGCCATCCTAATGAGTGGGAAGTGGTACCTCATTGTGGTTTTGGTTTTCATGTGCTTATTCGTCCATTTGTATATCTTCTCTGGCCAAATGTCTATTCAGGTCATTTATTCATTTTAAAATTGGGCTATTTGGGGTTGTCTTTTTATTATTGAGTTGTAAGCATTATTCTGTATATAAGTCCCTTATCAGTACATGATTTAAAATGTCTTTCCCATTCTGTGGGTTGTCATTCCACTTTCTTGATGTTGTGTTTTGAAGCACAAACATTTTGTGAAATTTTAATTCCAATCTATTGTGTTGCTGTGCTTTTGGTGTATCTGAGAAGTCATTGTCTAATCAGAGGTCATAAAGACTTACTCCTGTTCTTCCTTCTAAGTGTTTTGTAGTTTTCTTGCTTATAGTTAGGTCTCAGATTTACTTTGAATGAACTTTTGTATGTGATGTGAGATAGGGGTCCACATTCACTCTTTTGCATGTGACTATCCAGTTGTTCCGGCACCATTTGTTGAAAAGACTATGCTTTGCCCATTGAACCGTCTTGGCCCCTTTGTTGAAAATTAATTGGCCATAAATATAAGGGTTTATTTCTGAACTCTCAATTTTATTAAGCTGATTGATGTGTTTATCCTTGTGCCAGTGTAACATAGTTTTGATTATTATACCTTTGTAGAAGTTCTGAAATCAGGAAGTATGAGTCTTCCAAATTTGTTCTTTTTTCCAAGATTGTTTTGGCTATTTTGGGTAGGTCCCCTGCTGTGCAGAAGAGTTAAACATGGCAAGCATAAATGTTTATGCTTAGAAAGGCCTTCCTGTAAGGTTGACTCTTGGGTGGCCTCTAGAAACCTAGGTTTCTGATAACAGTGGCTCACTATGCCTGAACTGTTAATACAAACAATATGCTTTATGCAGAACACCTGTTCTCCTGCTGGTAGTCTGACATTTTGGTACAGGCTAGGCAGAGTGTGCCTACATTCTGTGCAGACGGTGCCCCAATAAAAATCCTGGGCACTGAGTTTCTAATGAACTTTTTTATGAAACGCTGTTGAGTTTTGTCAAATTTTGTTCTTTGCATCTATTCAGATGATCGTGTGTTTTGTATTCTACTAATATGGTGTATGACATTGACTTTCATATGTTGAACCAATCTTGCATTCCTGGAATTAATCCCACTTAGTCATGGTGTTTAATACTTTGCTAGTACTTCACTGAGAATTTTTGTGTCTATGTTTGTGAGATATTGGTTAGTAGTTTTCTTTTCTTGTGATGTCTTTGGTTTTGGTGCCAGGGTAATACTAGCCTCATACAATATGTTGGGAAATGGTTCCTCTCAGTTTTTTGCAAGAGTTTGTGAAAGGCTGGTATTAATTTCTCTTTGTTTGATAAAATTCACTAGATTATCTTTTAAAGATGTTTAAAATGAAATATCTTTCACATTTAGCCACTTACTTTTCTCCGTTATTTTGTGTAGATCTGTATTTCCATTTGTATCACGTTCCTTTTGTATGCAGAGCTTACTTATTCTATTTATTTAAGAGATAGGGTCTCACTCTGTCATACAGGCTGGAGTGCAGTGTGCAGTCACCACTCACTGCAGCCTCAAACTCCTGGGCTTAAGCAATCCTCCCACCTCAGCCTGCCAAGTAGTTGGGAGTACAGGTGTGCCACTGCACTCAGCTAATTAAAAAAGTTTTTTTTAGATACAGGCTAGCTATGTTGCCAACACACCTAGCTAATTTTAATTTTTTTTTTTTTTTTTAAGATACAGGCTATGTTGCTCAGGCTGGTGTTGAAGTGGCCTCAAGCAATCCTCCTGCCTTAGCCTCTCAAATAGCTGGGATTACAGGCAGCAGCCACTGTCTGTAAGCATCTGAAGAGCTTACTCTAATATTTCTCATAATGCAGATTTGTTTGTGATGAATTCCCTCAGCTTTCATTTGTCTGAAAAGGTTTTCAGCATTTTTAGGATATCATAGCATTGACTTGCCGTTTCTGACAAAATGTTGCTATAATTCTTAACTTTGTTCCTCAGTATGTGATGTGTCCTTTTGTGCGTAATGCTTTTAAGATTTTCTCTTCTGGGGCCGGGTGTGGTGGCTCATGCCTGTAATCCCAGCACTTTGGGAGGCCAAGGTAGGTGTATCACTTGAGGTCAGGAGTTCGAGACCAGCCTGGCAAACCTGGTGAAACCCTGTCTCTACTAAAAATACAAAAAAAGGTTGGACATGGTGGTGTGTGTCTGTAATCCCAGCTACTCAGGAGCCTGAGGCAGGAGAATCGCTTGAACCTGGGAGTTGCAGGTTGCAGTGAGCCGAGATTGAGCCACTGCACTCCAAGCCTGGGTGACAGAGCAAGGGTCTCAAAAAAAAATTTTTTTTTCTCTTCTTCATTCTTTTTCAGTAATTTGATCATGATCTGCCTTGGCATGACTTTCTTTAGGTTTAGGTTTATTCTCCCTCTGGTTCATTGACTTTCTTGGATTTGTGGGTTCATAGTTTCGTCGAATTTGGGAAAATTTTCACCTATTATTTCTTCACATAAAGTTTCTGTTATCCCTCTTTCTCCTTTCCTTCTGGACTCCACGTGCACATACACTAGACTGGTATATTTCTACAGAGAACTGATTCTCTTCATTTTTTTCATTTCATTTTGAATTATTTATATTGCTATGTTTTCATGTCTATTGATCCTTTCTTCTAGTGTCTACCCTGCTATTAGTGGATTTTTCATTTCATATATTTTATTTTTCCTCTTTATAAATTCCATTCAGGTTATTTTTTGTATTTTTCATTCCACTCTGCATCATGTTCATGTTTTCCTTTTCATCTTTGAGTGTATTTGTAATAGCCATTTTAAGATTTTTGCTTCTTTCCTGAACTGTTATTTCTGGGCCCTTTCCTATTGACTGATTTTTCTCCTGGTTATGGGTCACACTTTCCTGCTTCTTTGTATGTCCAGCAAAATTTTACTGGATGCTTGATATTTTGAATTTTGCACAGGTAAGTGTTGGATTGTTTTCTTTAGAGTGTTTTGCCTTTTCAGGAACTTTTGGATGGTTGATCAAGTAGCCTTTGTTCTAGAATTAATTTAGCCATACTTCTAATGTGTGGTCATTCTAGGTTCCCTACTAAATGTCCCTTATAGTTGATAATGCCTCTACACTCTAGCTAGAGGGAATGTGAATTCTTTCTCATCATGAGCTCAAGGAAATGTTCATCCTACAGATCCCTACTATTCTTTCATGGTAAGTTATTCTTGCCTGGCCTCATGGGGTTTCATGTTGTATATATTCAGATTATTCAACCAAAGAATCAAGGAGGGGACTTCTATGCAAGTTATTGTTTTGTTTTTATTTGCATACCTCTGTTCCATCCAGGACTCTGCCCTGCAAATTCTAGCTGCTTTTGCCTCCTTGAGCCATGGTCTCTGGCTCAACTCAGTGGGATCATTAGACTCATGTCTTACAGCCTGGTGACACTTCCATGCAATAAGCCGGAGTGGTCTATTCAGTGACCACAGTACTGCAACACCTGCCAACCAGTGTCTGAAAATAGTGGCTCATGTATTTTGTCCAGTTTCTAGTTGCTTACAGTGGGAGGGTATCCTGGACTGTATTTCCCCTGCATGGTCAGCAGCGCACCTCCATTGAGTCTGCATGTGTTTAATCTGATGGCTCTGTTGGCTGGCCTCTGTTATAGGTTATAAGTATAGCTGCCTGTGCTTCCACCACGAGCACCTGGGGTGTCTTGTGGCAGGATTGAGCTAGCTCTGAAGCTGACTCCCTCTTCTCACTCCCTGCCTTTTCTCCCTTACCTTTTGCAGAAAAGGTGTGAGCGGTACTGGGCCCAGGAGCAGGAGCCACTGCAGACTGGGCTTTTCTGCATCACTCTGGTGAGCTGTGGGAGTTTTCAAGGAAGATTCCCAGGGTGGAAAGGCTTTGGGTTGGGCCTAAAAGGTTGAATGATTTAACCCACAGTCCACTCATACTGCAGGAAACCCTCTGGTGTTAGCCTGCAAATAGTTAGAACTTAATATAGGGATAGCCTTTGCATTTTTATTTTGGCTACAATCAGTTAATCTCTGTCATGTAAATGTGCCTGGTTAGGTTGTTGAAATTCTTACTTCTCTTACCATTTCAAAAGAGCTTGGGGAACTCTCTCAAGTCATACATACAGTTAGTACTTAATAAATACAATAAAAGTTTCATTTTAGAACAAAAGACATCTCTTTTCATTGCAAAAGGGCTTGTGTTTTTATAATAGTTCCTCTTTTGCTCCTGTGTCAAATGTTTCCTTAATGAAAGCTTTGGGGAAAGTTTGGGCTATATGAATTTTTAAAATGTTTTCTGTATTTGATTTTTTGATCAGGAATGCTTTGCTTTCTATAAATGTCTTCTGGTACCTATGATCTTTGTTCTCCTCCCTCTTCTTACTTGCCCCACCCGCCCTTACTCAGATAAAGGAGAAGTGGCTGAATGAGGACATCATGCTCAGGACCCTCAAGGTCACATTCCAGAAGGTACTGTGACAGGGGAGGAGGAGGTAAAGGGGCTCCTGAAAGGGGAGAGGTTTCCTCCCCTGTAAAAATGGGCATCATACTAGTACCCACTTCCTCAGTTATTGTCTGGTAGACATAAATGGAAGATGCCTAGAAGTGGGCCTGGTGTATAGTAGATGGCCAATTAATGCTTTTTTCTTTTTTTTTCTAAGTCTTTTGCTCATCTTTTTCTGTGTTTCAGGAGTCCCGTTCTGTGTACCAGCTACAGTATATGTCCTGGCCAGACCGTGGGGTCCCCAGCAGTCCTGACCACATGCTCGCCATGGTGGAGGAAGCCCGTCGCCTCCAGGGATCTGGCCCTGAACCCCTCTGTGTCCACTGCAGGTTTTGGAAATGGGCTTCAGGAGGGTCTGGTGAGGCAGAGGGGACAGAGCATGGAGGGGAGTACAGGGCATGGGGCTAGTCTTGTAGTCTGAGTGCCTATTTTGAGAACCCTTGCTCACCTCCATGGACTGTAATTGTGAGCACTTGTTCAGCACAGACTCAGCTGGGGAATAAGCACACAGCTGCTGCTCAACAAAATGTAAGTGATTAAAAAGGTTTTCCTTGTTCAGATATAATCTGAAGATTCTGGGAATCAAGAGGCTCTGCAGGGGATCCATCAGGACCCTCACCCCCATCCCCAAATGCCCCATCTAAAAGGGGTTGTGGTCAGGACCTGACCAGGCACACTCTGATTCTCTTGTCAGTGCGGGTTGTGGGCGAACAGGCGTCCTGTGCACCGTGGATTATGTGAGGCAGCTGCTCCTGACCCAGGTACGATGCAGGCATCCCGTGTGTGCAGTGTGCTGCCCATGACCACGTGTCCTGCTCAAGTGCCTTGTCTGTCTGCCCCAGATGATCCCACCTGACTTCAGTCTCTTTGATGTGGTCCTTAAGATGAGGAAGCAGCGGCCTGCGGCCGTGCAGACAGAGGTGAACCCTGGGTCTCCTAATCTTCAGGGACAGTGGCCCACTGCTGTCATTTGCCCCTGCCTTCCCTTCTTGATGGTCCCTCACCCCAACAGGAGCAGTACAGGTTCCTGTACCACACGGTGGCTCAGATGTTCTGCTCCACGCTCCAGAATGCCAGCCCCCACTACCAGAACATCAAAGAGGTACAGAGGCTCCTTTCCCACTCTCCTGTCCACCATCAGCACCCTCAGAGACCAGGACCCCGAGCAGGGTCCAGCCCCCGGGACTACTGGGAGCAGGCACTGACTATGACATCCACCTGTGCCCTCCTCCAGGCATCCTTATCAGGCTCTCCCATCTTAAGCTTTCTCCCAGAGCCCCTTGAGAGGCCTGGCCAGCTTCCTCCCTCAGGAGCCTCCCCTCCTGTTTTTCTTCAGAATTGTGCCCCACTCTACGACGATGCCCTCTTCCTCCAGACTCCCCAGGCACTTCTCGCCATACCCCGCCCACCAGGAGGGGTCCTCAGGTACCCGGCTCCATCCCCGCATTCTTCCCTGCCCAATTTCTCAGGCTAACCCCTTCTTCATCCTTGGAACACCAGTCCGTTCCTTGTTCACTTCGCCAAGTGTTCGCTGGCCCTTTCTTCGAATTGAGCTCTGGGAACCCACCCCAAGATGATTCATTTACCCCTTGCCTCTGCCTCTAAGGCTTGCCCTGCCTTCTGAGTTAGGCCTTTCCTGGATCCTCTAATCAAACCTTAATTCAGGTGGCTCACCCCTGTAATCCCAGCACTTTGGGAGGCCAAGGAGGGCGGATCACTTGAGGCCAGCTGGAGACCAGCCTGGTTAACATGGTGAAACCCTGTCTCTACTAAAAATACAAAAATTAGCCAGGCGTGCTGGTGAGAGCCTGTAATCCCAGCTACTCCGGAGGCTGAGGCAGGAGAGTCGCTTGAGCCCGGGAGGTGGAGGTTGCAGTAAGCCGAGATCGCACCACGGCAGTCCAGCCTGGGCGACAGAGCGAGATCCTGTCTCAAAAAAACAACAAAAAAAAATTCAGCAAATAATTCTAGACGCCGCCTTCTTGTCAGGCCGCACGTTGGGTGCTGCGGACATGGGATTGAGCCGCCTTCGCAGCGGAGACTTAAGGCCCTTGTCCTTGCGGCCATCCCTTCCTGTCTTCTATGCCACTTCCGCATTCTTTTGTTCAGTAGACGTTGACACAGAAATGACCACCCCTCAAACCAACACTCTGCCCCAATTACCCTCCAGGCTGACCCCGTTCCTCCTTCATCCCCCTAACTTGCAGGGCGCTAGGGACACAGAAGCGAGGCCTCCAACCCAAGGAGCCCTCCCTCCCATCTAGCGCACCGCCTCGGCGGGAAGGAAGCCCGTGGTTTGCGCGCTGAGCAGCCTCCCCACTCCCGCCCTGCCCAGCGCCGCCGTTTCACTTCCTCCCGGCCCTCCCTGCCTGCAGGAGCATCTCTGTGCCCGGGTCCCCGGGCCACGCCATGGCTGACATCTACGCGGTGGTGCAGAAGCGCGGGGCTCCAGCGGGCGCCGGGCGTGGGACGCAGACGGGGACGGGGACGGGGGCGCGCAGCGCGGACGAGGCGCCGCTCTACAGCCAGGTGACGCCGCGCGCCCAGCGACCCGGGGCGCACGCGGAGGACGCGAGGGGGACGCTGCCTGGCTGCGGTGAGTCGAGGCTTGCTCATTCTCAGGGCATCATCCTGCTGTGATCCGCAGGGCGGAACCATCCTGCAGTGGTCCGTCAGGCCCTGGCGGCCGCGGGGACCCCAGCCGCTAGCCTGGCCACGCCCCGACGCTGATGTCCTGGCGTCCCTGGCCACGCCCCGGAAGCGCCCCCTGGCGGTCGCAGTCGCGGTCCAGGGGCAGGGTTCCTGGCAATACTTGTCTTGGCCGCGCTCAAAGGCTGGAGGCCCCGTCCGGGGTGTGCGCCTTCTCCCGCCCGGCGCCCTCGGCTCTCCCCTTCGGGCCTCCGGGGAAGCGTCCCCGCTAGGGGTGGGGTCTTGGGACTCCCTGGGGCTTCCGGAGCTGACCCGTGGGGGGTCTCCTGCCCTCAGTTCCTGCTGACCAAAGTCCTGCCGGATCTGGCGCCTACGAGGACGTGGCGGGTGGAGCTCAGACCGGTGGGCTAGGTAAGTCAGGTAGAGCCTGGGTTGCTGGGACTTTGCTGCTTTGAGTGAACCCAGGAATCTGGGGTTGATGGGGCATGGAGCTTAGTCCTGTGGATGTGGCTGCAGTGAACCAGGAGGACCTGGAGGCGGGGGGATGGCCTTCTTCATGTCTGCCAGCCTCCACACACCTCAGCTTCTCCATGAGACCCACGGCACCCTTCTTCTCCCAGGTTTCAACCTGCGCATTGGGAGGCCGAAGGGTCCCCGGGACCCGCCTGCTGAGTGGACCCGGGTGTAAGTCTACGCTAGTTCCTGCCTGTTGCCTCTTGTGAGCTCGGACTGCTGATGCCCCGGCGCTGCTGAGCGCCGTGCGCAGAATGGAAACAGTGGGCCTGGATCAAAGTTAAAGTTTCTCAGGGTGGGAAATGTGGGGGCTTTGCCCCAATGACTGTAGCATTCAAGGCTTGAGGCTGGAGGAGGTAGCTAGGGTATAGTGGCTGGTGAGGCTGCACAGAGCAGATTCAAGAAAGAAGATCAGGAAGGGGCATGACCCCTGAGTTATGAAGGGGAGAAGGGACAGATGAGCTTCCGGAGACTGCTCTCCTCACCATATAGCACTAGTCCATCCTCAGCACCTCAGCCTCCCTCACTTGGACACTCAGGGGACCACACAGAGAAGTGGATGGACACTTCGCCATCCAGGCAGAACTAAGCCAGGCATAACCACAGCCAAGCAGATTAACCCCAGGCAGACCGATAAAAAGACCTCCAGATAGGCAGACAGACAGATGGACCACCAACCTGGACAGACAGCCAAAGCTTCAGAGATACAGTCCACAGGTGGACAAAGGGATCCCCAGCCAGAGAGAGAGAGACCAGCCAACAGCTTGATAGACCAGTGCAGCCAGAGAGACCACCAAACAGAGCCTCCAAAAGACAGACATCTCTGCTAGCTGGACAGCCAGGTGGACCCCCTAAGTTAGTCAGATTACTAGACAGATATAAACAGATCCCCTGCTGAACAGATACACAGAGTTCTCAGACCCCACCCCCACCCTCAGGTGGGCTGGCTGGCTGACAGACCTTCTGGCCAGACAGACTCCTAACCAACCAGATGGACTGCCAGACAGGCAGACATCAGCCACATGGAATCCTGACATCCCAGCCAGCCGGCCAGACTCTCATCTTGATGTCTTGATGGATGGACCCCAGCTAGTCAGACATGATCCTCCAGATTGACAGACAAGTCCCCCAAATGAGTACACATCTCCAGCTATTCAGACAGATGGACCCCCAGCAAATCAGGCCCTATCTAGGCAGACCCCAGCCAGACCCCCGCCAGACAGACTCCCAACCAGACTGACCCCTTGCTGTTCACACTGCCTGCCGAGTAGCTGGGACTACAGGTCTAATTTTTTTTTTTTTTTTTAAGAAATGAGTTTTTGCCATGTTGCCCAGACCGGTCTTGAACTCCCAACCTCAAGCAATCCTCCTGCCTCAGCCTCCCAAAGTGCTGAGATTACAGGTGTGAGCCACCAGGCTCAGCCCCCTAAGATTTGAAACACTTTAAATGGCCCATGTTAGGGTTCCTGCTAGGATAAAACATTAAGCGGCTGTTAAAAGGAATAAAAGGAGGACACGTCTCTGTGCACTGGTGTGGACAAATCTCCAAGTCACTGCAAAATGGAAAAAGTATAAGATACTCTTTCCCTGAACCTCAAGGGTCCCGCCCCTCTCACTTTCAGGTCTCTGGACCTCTGACTGACACTGTGCCTGCCCAGGTCCCTGTATGCACTGCCACAGTGCCCTGGGCCCCATGTCCACCCCTGTCCTGCCCTTCTCTGGGATAGGGCCGGCCTTCCTCTGCCTCTGCCTGGCTGCATCCGTGGTCGATCTCAAGTGCCTTGGCATGAACTCCACTCTCCTGCAGCCTTCAATCAAGGAATGATGGGGATGTGTACCTACCCCACCCCACCCCTTGGCAGGGTGATGCTGAGGTGTGGATTTTTAACAGTTCCTAGACTTTCCCAGGAGGCTTGGGTTTGGGTGCCCACAGTGGGAGCTGGTGTGATATCATACCTTCGCCGGCCGCCTTTCCTTCCTATTCTCTGTGCCCCTACTCCCACTCTAGAGCTGCCCCGTTTCTCTGTTTTCGTGAAAGAGCTGACCCTGTGCTGCCTCCCACTCTCCCAATGCCCCTGCCACTCCTGTGAGCCTCCTGCTGGTGAGGTCGGTGCTGACCTCTGTGTTGCTGGATAATAAGTCATCTATCTCTGGAGGAGAGGAAAGGCAGGTCCTCCACAGCCCTGATAAAATCTCCAAGTCTCCCAGTTTCGGGTCCCTCTCCTGGGATGCAGACCCACTGCCTGCCCAGCTGGCACGATCCACATGCCCTCTTCTTGGGAATAGGGGCATGGGAAAGTGACTAAAGATACTGTTCTGGCTGCCGTGTTCACTTTGAGTAATAAACTGTCCATTTCTCCGATTCAGAGGTCTGTTTTTCCTTTTTTTCTTCCCCAAAGATGGAGTCTTGCTCTGTCGCCCAGGCTGGAGTACAATGTCGCAATCTTGGCTCACTACAACCTCTGTCTCCGCCTCCCAGGTTCAAGCAATTCTTCTGCCTCAGCCTCTCAAATAGCTGGGATTAAACGCGTGTACCACTATGCCCAGCTAATATTTGTATTTTTAGTAGAGATGGGGTTTCACCACGTTGGCAAGGCTGGTCTCGAACTCCTGACCTCGTGATCTACCTGCCCCTGCCTCACGAAGTGCTAGGATTACTGGCGTGAGTCACTGCTCCTGGCCTTGGTCTGGTGTTTTATACACATGTTCATGTGATGTGGAGCTGTGCAGGCCACCTTGCCAGCATGCGAGGAGGGTCCAGTCTCTGCGCCTTCTTGGTTTCTGACTTCACACCCAGTAGCCTCACTCCTGGCCCAGCATGGCAAGCACAGTTTCCACTCAGGCATTTGCCCTGGTTATTCTCTCTGCCTTGGATACTTTTCTCCTAGATTCTGCCTCTAATATATTTGAACATTTACCTCTTAATATTGTTTCCTGTCTCTCCTGATCAGAATGTAAGCTGCGTGAGGGCAGGAGTTTTTGTTTGATTTACAGCTACTGTCCCAGCTCCTAGAACAGTGCTGACACTTAGGAAGTGTGCAGGCTGATTTATCTCACACCATTTACTCCAGGTTTCCTCACTTCTAGTAAAGTATGATACCTTGTCTCAAATATTCTTTTCCTCTTTCCAGACCCATGTCTTTGCTCATGTAGATCACTACTTCAGGCTGACATAAAAACCGTTCTCTTGTTAAGAAAGCTCAGCAATGGGAGAGGCAATCCTCCACCCGTCTCTTGCTCTCCTACAGGTCTTTCCTGGAGGTAGTGGGTTGAATGGTGGCCCCCAAAAAGATAGGTCCAAGTCCTAACTTCTAGAACCTGTGAATGCGACCTTATTTGGAAAAAGGGTCTTTGCAAATGTAATTAAAACACCTGGAGATGAAATCATCCTGTATTTAGGATGGGCCCTAAACCCAATGACGTCTTTATAAGAGAAAGGAGAGGGAGACGCAGAGACAAAGAGAAGAAGGTCATTGAGATGGAGGCAGAGATGGGGATGAAGCGTCTGCAAACCAAGGAATGCCAAAGATTGCCAGCAAACCACCAGGGGCCAGGAGAGAGGCCTGGCCAATTCTCCCTCACAGACAGTGGAGGGAACCACCCTGCTGACCCGTCAGTTTCAGGCTTTGGGACCTCAGAACTGTAAGAGAATAAACATCTGTTTTGAGCCACACGGTTTATAGTCATTTGTTATGGCAGCCACAGGAAACTCACACCCCGGGGGTCCAGGAATGCAAGGCCTGGCCGCTCCTGAACTGGGCATCTCAGAGCTGTGTTTGCAATAGGACACTGCAGCAGGTGATGTTTCCTTCTGGATATGCCCTGAGCTCAGGGCTCCTCTTCTGCAGTGCAGCCCACTGGGTGCACAGCATCTGTCTGGGCTCTCACAAACCCCCATGGGACGTGGGGGTCAATGGGACCGTTGCAGGCACCATACTCGTGTTGCTTTGTTTCTGACCCAGTAGGAACAGTGAAGGCTCAGCTGTCAGTTTCCAAGTAGGATCGGATCTGATGATGCCTCCTTTTCACAGGAGTTAGTTACTTCTCCTTTTCTGCTTTCAACATCCCCTGCCTTGACTTCTCTCCTTTGTATGGCATTTGTTTGTCTTAGACCGTGACGTCCTGAGAGAAAACTAGGCCTCATTTGTGGTTAGGTTGGTTTCCAATCTCAGGGGCAGAGAGCTGCTTTACATAATTGATGAAAACTTTGTTTCTGTTTTCTAACTCTCGATTCAGTGCTTTTTTCACATACTCCCAAGCTCACATGTCCTTGCTACCTTCAGAAACAAAACATGGTATTAAAAGTTGCTGCTGGATATTGGGCAGCTGATATCTGACCTCATGAAGCAGAAGGGGAGGGTGAGGAATTGCCACTTGCAATAGGGATCCCCTGAGCTTCCCTGATATTAACATGGTGGGGGGAGCTTGATAAAAAACAAAGGGCAGGCTCAAGAGCTCAGGGCTGCTGCTGAGAGTCTAATGGCTTCTCAGCCCCTGGTAACCTTACCCTCCAGGCCCTACTCCCACCTCCTCTCCTGCCTCCCACCCGGTCAGTGCTCCACCAAACTTCACTGCCTTCCTGGAGTGCTCCTCCCTACCCTCTCCTTCGGCCCAGTCTCCTTCATCCCGGGAGACCCAGCTCACATCTCACCTGCCCTGGGGATGTGGGGCCTTCTCCCTCTCCAGAATTTCTCTTCCCTCACACTGCTCCTCAGAGCACTTGGTGTCCACTTCATCACACCCCTGCCCTGGGCCGGCAGGATCTGGGGTCTACAGGCAGGTTCTGTGGGTCAGGGATGGATCTTGCTCCTCTTTGCCACCTAGGTGTTTGGAGCTTCCCCTGCACAGAGCAGTGCTCCGCAAATGCTTGTGGATTTCAGCTCAGTCCGTGTAATTGCTCAGTTGTGTACCAGAGAAATGGTCTTGTTGGAAAGAGCCTGCAGAATGCCAACTGCAGCCTCAGCAAAGGTGATAGAAAATATCACTAAGCAACGATGGCTTATCACTCTTTGTTCAATTATAGCTAAGTTCAGCCCAAGCATAAGGTCAATATCTGAATAAACTATGCAGTAAGTGGGAATTGTTTCATTTATTTTATGGCATAGTTATTTTAGAATATACAAAATGGTCGAGGAGACGTGAATCCTTAAGAGTGTATGAAAAAGACAAGTGTTTATAAAGCCATACCAGCATCCAATCAATGTCAGAAGCTTTAAGAGCTGAGAAATATCCAAACATAAAGTGTACTTGAGAAGTGATTTCCATTGGATTCCATTGCTCTCAAGCAGACCCTGGCTCTGCAGCCTTACTTTTGAGGATGACTTCTCCAAGAGATCTGTCTGCCTGTCTGGGGACAGATGATTGATGAGGTCAGCAAGCTGAACAATGTCACCTCTCCAGCCCCAAGCCTTTTTCAGGTACCAGAAATGGGAATTTTTATATTATCTCATTTAACATGTCTTGGCGAGCAGGACCCCAGGTTTTTAAGTCTTTGGGTTCTCCCATAGGTTTAGCACTGAGTTGTTGATCAATAAACATTTTTTGAATTTAATAAGAAAAGAAAAGCTTGGTGGGAAAGAGCTCTAAAGTTGAACTTTCTCCACCCTGACCTTCAAACCGGTCAAAGAGCCACACCAGGGTTTGGGATCAGTAGCTCTGCCACTGCCAGCCAATGTTTCAAATTTGCATTGTCATATGTACAGCAGATGCCTCTAAGCAGTCAGCATCCAGAATATCAACAATTACTTGGAATATTTTGGTGAGATAGCCGACTTCCCCAGAAATGTGCCTACTGTATACACACCATCCCCAGTGTTGACATTTGGAAAATAGGAGAATCTCATGATCTCCTTGAACCTGGGACAAATGTGTTTGGTCCCTTCCTCACTGAGGCTGAACAAAGTCCATTCCAACCCTGCAATACAGAAATGTGGCCCAAGTTGCTGAGTGAGTGGGGAGGAAGTAGTCGCTGCATAGGCCGCTGGCAACTACTCATTCAGAGGCCTTTGTTCGTTTGATTTTGCGTAGACAAACCTGACCCCATAGGCACACTCAATTCATCAGCTCATGTGTCCCATGTGCCAGCAACAGAATAGTGTGCCTAAGATGTGTTCTCTAAGTGACTGAACTTTCCTGCTTTTCAGGCAGGCTAGTGATGGGTCAAGAGAGCCTAAGAGGTATTTGAATTGAGGAGGATTTTGATTACACTAGAATAATCAGACTTCAAGAAATTTACCATTAACACCAACTATGTGCAGCTCTCACCATTAGTGTCTGTCTTCCTACACAAGTTTATTGTTAAATTATATTTGTCTTTTTTTTTTTTTCCTGGAAAGGCAAGTTAGATGTCTAGGGGATTTTATGTCTGATAAATGCTTCTAGTTGGAGATGTATTACAAAGAAATTTAGACTCCCCAGGACTGAGTGGAGTAATGAGTGTATTTCTAGAATGGCTTCACCATTTGCTGGAAGACAGAATATGCTTCATGGCCATCTCCTACCAATTTTTGGCTCCTTCTTTCTCCTCCCCAATGCCCCACCCCTACTCTTTCCAACATCAGCTATTTTTATGTTTTCCCCAAGTCTGAAGCTTCTTGATATATGTAGTTTTGAAGAGAGACGCACAACACTGTTTTCTTCTAGACAGCTGAGTTCTGTGGTTCTAAGATGAATAGCTAGTTCTAGCTTTAATGTGGAATTGAGGACATGGTGTTTTGGGTAGGTGAGAGACAGAAAATCATATGTTAGAACTAGAAAGCACCATGTTTCCTAGATGAGGGAAAGGGGAGAGGATGCAGGTAGTGGTGGTGAGGAAATCAGTCAGGAGACAGTTACCAGTGGATGTGAAGAAGGATAAGGGCAACAGAAATGGAGGTGCGACTACAAAGTGGTAAAAGAACATTGACTACCTGCTCAGGGCCAATGACCTGCAGGCAAGCAGGTCAAAGCAGGGAGTTCTTGGCAGGTGAAATTTATAACAAGATAGAGTGCTTCTTGCAGTGTCTGTTCTTTTTTTTAGGGACAGCGTCTCATTCTGTCACCCAGGCTGGAGTGCAGTGGCTGGATCATGGCTCACTGCAGCCTCGGCCACCTGAGCTCAAGCAATCCTTGCATCTCAGCCTCCCAGGTTGATGGGACTGCAGGCACATGCCACCATGTCCAGCCTAGTGTCTGTTCTTCAGGTTAGCAAGAGCAGGGTGGATCTAGGGCTCTGAGCAGGACTGGCTGATCAAATGTCTTATTCACACTGGGAAGCTGTTCCCCCGCATGAGAGCAAGAGATAAGCCCACATCCTGTGTGGCCTCTGGATGCCCTTTGAAGCTGTATCTGGGTTCCAGCTTAGGGAGCTAGAGTCACTGGGAGGGCAGAGCAGTCACAGGAGAGTCAGAGTTGCCAGTCTTGCTTTGGTTCCACAGGTTTAAGGGACAGAATTTGCTTCAGTGGCTTTGTCTCCACCTGGTCTCATTCCCACATTCACACCCACAGGGGTGACACTCGGAATGTGTGGAAGGAGGAGCCAGGGTGTTGGGACAGGGCAGGTTGGGGGCAAGGCCAGTTTTCAACCCCATGGACCTGCGAGGGGGTGGCATGCATTCAGCCCCTGCCTGTGTCTCTGGTCTGGAAGGAATTGTTGGCATTAAAGGACGTGTCAAGGGCTAGGCACACTCAGGGAGCAGGGTGCAAGTGGGAGGCGAGGAAGGAGGGGATGCTGTGCAGGGTACTGGGGGCATGTGCAGCCGCTCACCTGACCTGCTGGACAGGCCATGGCTCAGGCACTGGCCTGCGACCAGCACAGGTGGATCAGATTGGTCTCCCAGTCAGGAGTTGGGAAGTTGAGGGCCAGGAGTTACTGGATTACCCAGAATACTCAGACTTAAAAAGCAAGCGGAGAAACTTGCTGTGTGTGCTTAGATGTGGACATGGAAAGGCCTTGCTGGAAAAAAAAAGAGCAGAATGTAAAGTATACATTGCAGGAGATGAGTAGACCCAGACGTGGGGTTGTACTGTGCCTGAGATGCCATGGGACACCCTGTTCTGGAGGACCCTGAATAGCCACACCCAGATTCCTGACTCAGGGAAGCTGTGAGATAAGAAGTATTGTTGTTCAAGCTTCTAAGATTGGGAATAATTTGTTTTACACAGTAGATATGAAATGTAAAACATGTCACCTGAAAGGACATGGACTGTTTGGGGACTCCCCTAAAATCCATCCTTTAGATCAGGAGCCTGCCCAGGATTTGCTCTCACCCTCTGGGGCCTGGTGACTCTCATCCAAGATGCTCCTTCTCACCTGGCTTTAATTCTGGGGCCAGCCTGACCCCTGCCAAGGCCGAATTAGGTCTTTCTGCTACCAGAAAGTTCCTGAGCACGACTGAGCTGTCCTCTCACTGCAGAAGTCATCCCCAGCTGGCAGTCAACAGAGTGGATTTACAACTGTGCCCACGCCCTCTTGGCAGTCACCAAAACATGAACTTGGTTGTCATTGTTTGGTCCTCAGAAGCGTCATCAATTTGGAGTATATGGGGAAAACGTCCAATTTCTGGACCTCAGCAGCTGGTAGTTATGCCTCATGAAGCCAGGTCCAGGAACTTAGCCAGTCTCCCTCTAGGACATTCTATGTCATCTCCCTATACCATCATCACAGAGAAAAGACGGACAAGGGGCAGGTCTGTCCCCTAGGGAGTCAGTCCTCAGGAAGTATTTGTTGAATGAATAAAGATTTTCCCTTACATGACTGATAGTACACTATATTTATAGTCGTATGTCTCACTTCTCTATTTAGCACTGTCCTTGAGTGTCTCTGGGTCAGTGAGCCATCTTTGTAGGGCTGCATCACACACCAGCTTATGGTGGCCACTCGTGGTCATGCCATCCTCAGCCTTGTCTGCACTCTGCCCTGCCCAGCATGGCCTGTGGCACGTATTTGCTTTGTAAAACTTTTTTAGTGCACCTATATATGGAGGGCATTTTCTCTATTAATAATAATGGTGAGATGTACATACATTTTTTCTTTCATTCTTTTTTGTTGTTGTTGTTGAGTCTGTCGCCAGGCTGGAGTGCAGTGGCGTAATCTTGGCTCACTGCAACCTTCGCCTCCCAGGTTCAAGCGATTCTCCTGCCTCAGCCTCCCGAGTAGCTGGGATTACAGGCGTGAGTCACTGTGCCCGGCCTTACATTTTTCATTTGCGTGTGTATCTATTTGCTAATGATTGATGCCCAAAAGTGGACTCCTTGGGTTAAAAGGCAGTGGGAAAGAGAACAGCAGCCCCTGACATGCAGGAGCTGGGCCCTGGTATTCTGCTGAATGTAAACTATGTCATGGAACATAACATGTCAGGCAAGTCCACCCCGACCATGAGGGATCGAGACAGGACCAAGCCCCTCTGGACTCACATCTGAGCACAAATGCACCATCCCCGCCACAGAAGCCACGATGCCCTGTGCTGGCTGCTTGAGCATGGCGGCTGCCTTGCTGGGCAGCTCTTGCCTGGCTTCCTTCCTCCTGCTTGTAAAGAAAGACCCCCAACCCTAGAGCTAGCCCCACTTCCTGACAGCATCCATCCAAGCAGAGCCCGGGTTCCTCAAACCCCCTTGCAGGTCACCCAAGCCCTAATCCTATCATCGTTTCTTTCTAACAACCTTACTGAGTGGGACACACAAGGCTCCCCAGGGTATGCGTTCTTCCTTGCTGCAATGAGGAACAAGCCCAGTTTATTAGCCTACAGTGTGTTCTGGTGGTCTCTGACTGAGGGGTAGGGGAGAACATGGTTAAGACACATTAAACCAAACTCTTTTTCCAAAAGGTTGTACCAATTTACATTCCCACCTGCAGGTGAATCTGCATTGTCTTCCTTCCAGAATTGTTGAGAAGATCAAATTAAATGAAATGATGTGGTGTTGACCAAACAAAGGCCTTTCTCCATGGGGAAGTTGCTCTTCCTCAACAGAGAGCACCTTCCCAGGGATCTTACCCCTGGAGGGGAGTTAGCCCTAAAACCAAGGTTGGTGTTCAAATGAGATGGCAAATTTCACATCTCAAATGCCATCACGCCAAATTCACTCATTCATTCTATGAATATTCAGTGTCTATGATATGCCTTGCCGATAGATCAGTGAATAGATCAATGAAAGCTCTGCCCTTTTTAACTCAAAGTTTTCACTTATAGCAAGAAGAGATGGACAATAAATCTAAAATATGCATAAATAATGTTGACATATTATTTGGTGCTGACCAATGCCATAAAGAAAACTAGAAAGTGAGGGAGAGGAAGGCCTCTGGCATGGGCAGACAGATTGCTCTTGGCCAGTGACCAGGGCTGCATGTCAGAGGGAGGCCATGTGGAAATGGGGGCTGTTTGGGGAGTGAGGGAGGAAAGCCCATTGACTCACCTCCACCTTCAGACTATATTGTGTTCTTTGTCAGCTTAGAAAATACTGCATATTTAATCAAGTTACCAAAATAATTTGAAAATGAAATTTGACAAATGGATTCTACTATTCATCTGTGAGAGAAAATGTCCAGGAACAGCTTTAAATTTTAAGAGCTGTAGCAATTAAGGCTGGGCGCAGTGCCTCACGCCTGTAATCCCAGCACTTTGGGAGGCCAAGGCAGGTGGATCACGAGGTCAGGAGTTCAAGACCAGCCTGGCCAAAATGGTGAAATCCCTTCTCTACTAAAACTAAAGAAAATTAGCCAGGCATGGTGGCGGGTGCCTGTAGTCCCAGCTACTTGGGAGGCTGAGGCAGGAGAATCGCTTGAATCTGGAAGGTGGAGTTTGCAGTGAGCCGAGATTGTGCCACTGCACTCCAGCCTGGGCGACAGAGTGAGACTCCATCTCAAAAACAAAAAAAAAAAAAAGAAAGAAAAAAGAGCTATAGCAATTAAAATGGCAGAGATGGAGCAATGGAACAAAATTTAGGTCTGAAAAAAGGCCCATGTATATTGGGAATTATGGGATGTTTTGAATGGGTGGGAATCTATTCGATTGGTGTTTAGAGAACTGATTACAAAGGTGGAAAAAAATAATTTGGCAGCTCTGTTTTTCACCATTAACAAACATACATTTCACAAGGATTTTTTTTTTTTTCTTTTTGAGATGGAGTCTCGCTCTATAGCCCAGGCTGAAGTACAGTATGGCACGATCTTGGCTCACTGCAACCTCCGCCTCCCAGGTTCAAGCAATTCTTCTGCCTCAGCCTCCCAAGTAGCTGGGACTACAGGTGCACGCCACCACACCCGGCTAATTTTTGTATTTTTGGTAAGGACATGGTTTCACCATATTAGCCAGGCTGGTCTTGAACTCCTGACATCATGATCCGCCCGCCTCGGCCTCCCAAAGTGCTGGGATTATAGGCGTGAGCCACTGCACCTGGACAGATTTCACAAGGAATTTTTAAAAGCTAAACATTTAGGGCCGGGTGCGGTGGCTCATGCCTGTAATCCCAACACTTTGGGAGGCCAAGGCGGGCAGATCACAAGGTCAGGAGATCGAGACCATCCTGGCCAACATGGTGAAACCCCATCTCTACTAAAAATACAAAAAATTAGCTGGGCGTGGTGGCGTGTGCCTGTAATCCCAGGTAATTGGGAGGCTGAGGCAGGAAAATGGCGTGAACCCAGGAGGCAGAGCTTGCAGTGAGCCGAGATCGTGCCTCTGCGCTCCAGCCTGAGCAACAGAGTGAGACTCCATCTCAAAAAAAAAAAAAGCTAAATATTAAAAAAATTATAGAGGTATATCTGAAAATATGGAATATTACATACCCTTGGGGTAGAAAATGCCTATCCACATATCTAGCATCTGTCTCTCTTATGACTATATTTGGAAGTAATACATGTGATCAAAATAAATGAAAAGAATGGAAGAATTTTTTTTTTTTTGAGACAGCGTCTCACTCTTGTTGCCCAGGCTGGAGTGCAGTGGTATGATCTTGGCTCACTGCAACCTCCACCTCCCAAGTTCAAACAATTCTCCTGCCTCAGCCTCCCAAGTCACTGGGACTACAGGCGCCTGCCACCACAACCAGCTATTTTTTTTTTTTTTTTTTTTTTTTTTGGTATTTGTAGCAGAGATAGGGTTTCACCATGTTGGCCAGGATGGTCTCGATATCTTGACCTCATGATCCACCCCCCTCAGCCTCCCAAAGTGCTGAGACTATAGGCGTGAGCCACCGCGTTCAGCCAGGGAGAATTTTTTAAAGGTTAAAATATATGTATGTGTATATATGTATATATGTATATGTCAACTGAAATTGGCTTACAATTCTAACTCTCTTTAATAATTATAGAACACTTAACTAGGGTCCCTAGATGAATTATCAGGCATTGTCAATACTATTTGCCTTGAAAAGGGTCCAATATATTGCTCCCTTTGGGAAATGCTAGTGCACACCACAGATGGTGCAGGAAACCACTGGCAGAGTGGCCACTCTCTCTCCCACCCCCTGTCATTGACATGACAAACAGCATCCCCTCGTTTTATACTAGGCCAGATCATGAAGAAACTAAGCTATGCTTCATTTTGTGCAAATCCATTGCATCCAGATTTGTAAGCCATCATGTATGAGGTAATGAATGTTTTTACCAAACTGTACAATAACATTTTTGGTTCCACATGTAAGAGCCAGGAACAGCCAGAGAGTGTTGGTTAGCTGATCCAGCTAACCAACTGTAAGGCACAGTCCCCTGCTCTGGTTCTGACAAGTACTGATGGCCACATCTGGGACCTGAGGCAGCAAAGACCCTTCTCGGTGGCCACTCAGCCAGACTTCACGCAGGCCCGGGGTGCTGCTCATGGCCATTCAGATATACAGCTGCAAGGCCTGGAGGCCACACTTCAAAAACGGCAACAGGCAATTCTCATTCTTCTCCTCTGCCTCTTCCCACTATTTCTCTGTTTTCAATTCCTCTTTCTTGTTTTGCATACAAAGTTCCCTGAGATGTGCTTAACTCAGCTGGCTTAGCCACAGCCCAGCACAGGGCACTCAGCTATGCCCTGTTCTCAAAGCAGACCCATCACAGGCTGCTGGGCTTCCTAGAGCCAGCATCCTTATGCAGGTGTCACTTATCTAATACAGGTGCCACTAGCCATGTGTGGCTATTTCAATTCATTTATTAAAAGCAAATAAAAATTTTAAAAATCCAGTCCCTCCATTGCACCAGTCACATTTCTTTTTTTTTTTTTTTTTTTTTTTTGAGACGGAGTCTCGCACTCTCGCCAACGCTGGAGTACAGTGGTGCCGTCTCAGCTCACTGCAAGCTCCGCCTCCCAGGTTCGCACCATTCTCCTACCTCAGCCTCACGAGTAGCTGGGACTACCGGCGCCCGCCACTACACCTGGTAATTTTTTGTATTTTTGGTAGAGACAGAGTTTCACCATGTTAGCCAAGATGGTCTCGATCTTCTGACCTTGTGATCTGCCTGCCTTGGCCTCCCAAAGTGCTGGGATTACAGGCATGAGCCACCATGCCCGGCCTCCACCAGTCACATTTCAGTTGCTCAGTAAGCACACATGGCTTGTGGCAGCCATGCTGGATCCAGGTCCAGAACATTCCACGGTGGCAGGAAGTGCTACTGGACAGTACTGCTGTCCCCAGCACTGAGGACAGTGGTTGCCAAGTTATCCTCCCCTACAGCTTTGTCCATTGACATGTCTGCAGAGCACAATGACAGTGACTGTTCCCCAGACCTTACCATCGGGGCTATTACCAAACTTTTCAGTCCTTGCTTATAAGACTTTTTTTTTTTGCTTGAATTTGCAAGTTTTTAATTATCAGTAAGGTTGAGTATGTCTCATATGCTTGTGACCAAGTGTATTCTTTTTTTCTGAAGTAACATTCATATCCTTCATCATTTTTCCACTTTTTTTAATCTCATTCTTTGAAAAGTTTCTTTGATAAGGTCCTTTGCATATTGAGGACAAAGGTCACCATTGTTTCTATGAGCGAAGAGGCCTCAAGCTTAGTGGGGTGGGCACTTAAGAAGTGTGAACATTTATGCGCTTTGACCCACTTGCAATAATTTATTCTCCAAAAACAACTGAAAATTCAATAGAAGGCAAGAGCTGTGTGTCCAGTGGTATTCATTTAAAAAGAAAAAAAAAAAAAGCAAAGGAAACAGGCTGGGTGGGGTGGCTTATGCGTTTGGCAGGCTGAGGCAGGAGGATGGCTTGAGCCCAGCAGTTTGAGACTAGGCTGGGAAGCACGGTGAGACCTCGTCTCTACAAAAAATTTAAAAACTTTTAAAAAACAGGAAACAACCAACCCCTACAGTTGAGAATTATTTTGGGATGATATGCACCATGGAAAATGCTTCCGATACAATATTGAGTGAAATAAGCCAAATGCAAACTCGCTACATGAGAATAACAGCCACAGAGAAATATGCAAATTTCCTCATGCAAATAGCCTCTTCCCGGAAAAGAATATGGAAAAATAGAAACAGCGATGTGTAACAGGTGGAGTTGCAGAAGACCCTTTTACCAATAAACTTAATCAGGAGATAATGTGCCCAGAGGTGGAGAGGGATGGAAGCAAGTGGGCAGAGGTGCACGTGTCCTCTGAGAGAAGGTATTCACTGGACATTACCCCATGTACTGGAAAGGAGCCCTCCTTCCTATCCGGGTGCCCCAGCATCAGTCACAGGGCACAACTATGTCATGTTTGTCGTGGCTGTCTCTGATTTTTTTCTGTTTTTCTTAACATTTTTCTTTGGATGTCATCTGATCCTTCTTTTTACTTTTCACATCACAAATAGCAGTACAATTAATAAAATAAAAATCTTTTCATCAGAGTACTCTGTAATTATTACATCACCCCCAGAAGTGCACACGCCAGGGTCTGGGGAATGCAAGAGACTAAAGGAACTACACGTTGGCTTGACACTTTTGTTCTGCTGAATGAGCTCAGTTTAGACGGTGCTCAAGCCAACAGAGGAGCTTCCTGGACACAGCCTGTTTGCGGCTTTGCCCTGAGCCCCCTGCCAGGTCAGCAAGACTGCAAATGCCTGGAGCCACACTGAGCAGATGCTGGGCCTCCGGCTCGGCAGGGCTGTCAGCAATGGACACTGGGTGGAGAGCCTGGTGTTAGAGGCCACTGACTACTGATGATGATTTAGCAAAGTACAAGAAATGGTTTCTTTCCAGAGTCTCTTACCCAAAATTCAGCAGTGGGTGAGATAAATATTCTTAGGAATGAACCTCCTGGACAAAAGCACCAGCTCTGGGAGAACTCTGACAAGCAAATGGCAAAGGTGCTGGGTGGCAACCATGGCCCCCAAGCCTGGTTGCAGCTCCCCAGCTTCCAGAGTACACCTACTCTCTAGCTGGAAAAACTTAAGAAATCGTTACTACTGGAAGTGGGGGTATGAGTCTCCACTTTACATTTCCACGTTCCCACGTTATCTGCCTGGCTGCTCTCCAGAGAGTGGGTGGACATGGAGAAACAGGAGCACAGCATTCAAAAGGGATCAGCTCAAATCCAAGGTTATCCATGGACATGACTTACCTTTTCTTTGGGTTAGCACACACTGTTTCATTGTCAGAGATATTAAAAATAGGATCGGGGAAAGAGGGGCCTAGTTTGCTAGTTTGCATGGCAGCAACAGTGAGCACAAGCTCGTGACTTTCTGCTCACAGCAGTTGCTGTGGTTGGTTCCGTGACAACTCAGAGGTTGACTGTGTGCTCACACCATGGGCACCTCACACACAGATGTGAGTGTCTCAGGCAGGCAAGCGCTGCCTGTTGTTCCTGAGTTCCATGTTGATCTCAGACCATATCTTCATGCCTGCTCTCACTCCCCATCTTAGCTCTAGGTCAAATGTCTGGTATGTTGTCTAGGCCCCCAATTCTCTCCCGAACATGCGGATGCCACACTAGACATTTGACCTGGGGATCAGAAGTCCCGCATGCATCTCACTTGACTAACTCAAGGAATCAGCAAGACTGCTTTCCTTCTGGGGGCTCTAGGGGAGAATCTGTATCCTGTGTCTTCCAGCTTCCAGTGGCTGCAGCAGTCCTTGGCCTGTGGCCCCTTCCTCCATCTTCAAAGCTAGCTGCATAGCATCTTTAAATCTCTCTCTGACCTTGCTTCCGTCATCATCTCTCCTCTGACTGACTTTCTTCCTCCCTCTTCCACATTTGAGGACCCTTGTGATTCCACTGGGCCAACCTGAGTCACCAGTATACCCTCCTTATCTGGGATCAGCTAGTTGGCAACCTTAATCTTACCTGCAACCTTGATTTCCCCTTTGTTATATAAACCACTATAGTCACAGATTCCAGCAATTGTGACAGGGACATCTCTGAGGGGCCATTAATTTGCCCACCATAGATGTTAATTAATATTACATGAATAAAAGAAATGGAGTTTTCTGTTAAAGAGTTTTATTTTCAAAGGGACATACAGCTGTTGATACATGAAGGTATACTATATCTTTCCAAAAGAGGAATCTCACAGTCAGAGTTCTCCAAAGTGATGTCACCACAGAACCTCCTTCCACAGAGTTGCTCCCAGGCCCAACTGTTGGGAAACACTGTGACAAAGCTAGAGTGCTCCAGGTTTTCAACAAGGCACTTACAAGGTTCCCTCATGATAGCTCTGTGTGTGACAAGGAGAAACGCGCTGGATGACTTTATTATTAAGTGGACTTTCAACTATTCGAGAGCCAGTAAACAGAACGATGGCAACCTGGGAGCAGGGTCTACAGTGCGTGCCATGGGGCTTCCTCCTTGTCCAAGGGATGAATGAGGACTTTCTCATTCACCTAAGTATTTTCAGTTAGTGCAAACAGTAGGCTGTGAATGCTCTGGGTAACTAGGATCTTGACAAGCTTGGGAGACCATGGCAGTGCTCTGGGCCCGCAGCACCACTGAGCATAGTGTAACTCACCCACCTCTAAAGCCTTTGCCCTTAGATGGTGTCCTGCCAAGCGGCTCTTTTGGGAAGAGTTTAACACTTGCTTGGCTCGTGTGGGGTGGTTAGCTGGGTGGATCACTTCCACCTCTGAAGGCTCAAGCCCTGCTAAGGAGCCCAAATCTTTCATGCTTTTAAAGCTTTTTACTTAGGAGGAAAAAATGCTAGAAGATGAGCTAACCTGGTACTTTAGAATCACTTCAGTTGTAACTGGGATCTTTCTCCAAGCCCAAAATGTGAGTGTTCCCATATCTCAGTCCCAGAAGCCCCAATAGTGGACTGCATACTTTCTGCCCAAATGACAAGCTCCCATCGACTGAGCGTCATCATAGTTTAACCTGTGTTTAAAAGCAGATTCTTTGCCAGGCATTCTAGGGCACTGAAAAACTGTGATGAGCAATGCAGACTACCTACCTGGAGTGCATTGCAGTCTCTGGGGTCACTGGTGACCCAGGCCCTCACAGTGTCCTCCCACCCAGCCACCCCCACTTGCTGACATACCTCCCACCCACCCGGCAGCAACCGTGCCAGCCTCAGCTGGGAATCGAGGGTGTGCCCATCAGGGCTGCCCACTTTTCTTGCAGCTGAGAGGAGTCAAGTGACTTAGTTCTGGTCTCCTAGGGAAGTGGTTTCTTCCACACAAGACAGGCTTGCAAGGCGGCCTGTGTTCCTTCTACTTCCTGGTGGAGTGCAGCCATCTGCGGCCATGAAACAACCAGTCTCAGGACAAGATGGCTTCCAGCTGCTCCCTGCCAAGCAGGAAGAAGGAAACACACAAGGTGCTGGTGGCCTTGGGCAGCTGAACACACCCAGGGATGTCTGCTTCCAGCTTCCTTGTTTAGGGCGGCTGAGTGGCTGGGGGAGCTACACAGACCTGCGGGGGTTTAGGGCTGCAGCCAATGCGCCCTGGCTGGGGTCTCCCTTCAGACCCACACCCACCCTGGCCACCTGCCTGAAACCCAGGAGGTTGGCTGGGGAACCTCCAGGGTGTACAGTTACACGCTGTACTCTGGGGTGGCGGACAGGGGGTCACTTGCACTCTGTCCCCAGGGTACCCGTGCAGTCCCTGCCCTTCCGGCCCGCGGTGGGAGTGTGCTGCAGCCTCGGGCGCTGATCTGCAGCCTGTCACCTGCGCCAACGCCCCTTAACGCCCTTCTTCTCATCCCCATTTTCCGGTGCCCACCAGTCCCCTCGTTCTGACAGACGACTCAGCGTGTCTCCCCAGAGCTGCTCTGCGAACTGCACCCGTGGAGGAGCCCATACTTTCTGAACAGCCGCTTTGATCTACTTAAGCACTGCCGTGTTTTCATAGCTATGGCCCAGCTATATCATAGGACATATATCCTATGTCATAGCATAGCGGTGACAGCAGCAGGCGGCGTTGGGGCGGGGCGGGGCCAGAGAGACAGGCAGCCCTGCGGGCCCCTGGCCCCTCCCCACAGCCCCTGAGACTTGTGCGGCCCGCAGGAATCTTGGGGCGGCCACCCGGTTCGCCGGCAGCACTGTATCAGTTTCTACATGGCTCCTCTCCCAGCCCCTTACGTGGCTTATTTCGTGTCAATTCTAGGGAGGTTCTAACGTTTCCGTTCGCCGGGGGTCTGGAACCCGCATCGGCCCTGGGCGAGCCTCCCTGAGCGCCGCCACGTCCGCCTTCGTCGTCCTCCCAACCGGACCCCGCACCCCTGCCCTCCCTAGCGCTGTGCTGGACGCTTCTCTGTGAGGAGAGTTCCTCGCCCCTTCTTCAGATTTGGGAATGGACTCTCGGGCACCTGAAGCGCCTGCTCAGGATCAGGCCGGCACCTGGACATGAATCCCAAACAGAAAGCCTGAGCCCTGCCTGGCGCTTTCGCGGCTGCTGGCACGGCTGCGCAGAAACGCCAGCGTCCCTGGACTGAGCGCGGGGAGGGGCAGGCTTCCAGCAGCGCTGTCCACTGGGAAGAAGACACAACCCACATTTTTAGATTTTCCAGTTTCCACGTTGAAAAAGCAAAAAGACATGAGATTGATTTGTGACCCAGTGTATCCAAAATATTATTTAACCGATTAATCAATACGAACAATTGTTCATTAGATATTTTACTTGTTTTTAGGACTACGTTTTCAAAATCCGGTGAGAATTTTAAACTCACAGCAGATCTTAGCGCTGCAGCTCACGCAGGGGCGCCTCCAGCGTCAGGCTTTCTGGGCTCCTGGCTGCGTGCTGCTGGGCACGTTGCTTAATATGGCAAAGTCCCCATTTTTCTCATCTAGAAAATGGAGATCAAAGTACAGGTGCCAATTTCATAGGACTACAGTGAAGATCAAATGAGAGAGCTCAGCCAAGAATATAAGACCCATGCGTGGTCTGTGGAAGTCTCGTGGTCTTTAAGGTAATTTGCATGATTTGGGGATTCTGAAAGATTTTGGAGTCAGGACAGATAGATTACGGCACCACTCTGCCACTCACCAATCACTTATTAGGCTGGTCACCTCCTCTAGCCTGGCCCTTCCATCTGCACAGCCTTTGCCCCTAGGCAGTGAGCCTTGGGTCTCCTTCCCAGCCGTGGCTCACGCCTGTAATCCTAGCACTTTGGAAGGCAGGGGCGGATGGATCACATGAAGTCAGGAGTTGGAGACCAGCCTGATCAATATGGTGAAACCCCGTCTCTATTAAAAATACAAAAATTAGCCGGGCATGGTGGCATGTGCCTATAGTCCTAGCTACTTGGGAGGCTGAGGCAGGAGAATCGCTTGAACCTGGGAGGCAGAGGTTGCAGTGAGCTGAGATGGCGCCACTGCACTCAAGCCTGGATAACAGAGCGAGACTTTGTCTCAAAAAAAAAAAGAGAATCGTCCAGAAGGGTTTTAAAACACCCGTGTCAGGGGCCCACCAACAAATATTCTCTCCAAAAAGATACACTTTGTGGCTTTTTTTTTTTTTTTTTTTGAGACAGAGTCTCGCTCTGTCGCCCAGGCTGGAGAGCAGTGGCACCATCATACTGAAACCTCTGCCTCCCGGGCTCAAGCAGTCTTCCCACCTCAGCCTCCTAAGTAGCTGGGACTACAGGCACACACTACCACGCCCAGCTAATTTTTTTATTTTTTATTTTTGTAGAGACAGGGTTTCACCATGTTGCCCAGGCTGGTCTCAAACTCCCAGGCTCAAGCAATTTGCTGGCCTCGGCCTCCCAAAGTGCTGAGATTACAGGCATGAGCCACTGCACCTGGCCTTACCTTATGGCTTTTCAAAATCAGGTCATGGCCAAAAATCAGTTTTAAAACTAAAGAGTTTGGAGTTTCCTTGGTTATCTCCAATCTCATCTCACTTCTAACTGATGGCAGGAATGGGGGTCTGCCCTGACCCAGGGTCCTCCCATTTGGGACCGTCTTGGATCCATCTCCTTAAGTCTTGGCCTAGCCTTCTCCTTAAGATTTTGATGACACAATCATTGGTTTCCCTGCAGCAGTCAGATGTGGCTTCCCTTTTACAGGACAGTCAGGTAGGGTGCCCAGCTGGTGTCCTGGCCTCCACGGGCAGGCAGCAGGGAGGGTTTCCAGGTGGCCCAGGGCTTATCACAGCTTCACTCCTCAGACCATCAACAAATGCCTGAGATGACACATTTCATTGGCATTTCTTCTCTCTTAAGTCTTCTGTAGCACTTCCCAGTTTACAAAGCACCTCCTCTGCAGGCTTTCTCCAGCTACACAACTTTAGATCAAGTCACAGGAACCTGAAGGACACCACAGGTGCTTCCAGCAAGGGCATCTGGAAGGCCTGTGGTCCGCGGTGGCTCAGGAAGGTAAGTGCGTTCTGACACCCACTAGCCTGCTCACCTGGGCCTTCCTAGCCCAGGTTCCTCACCTGTGAACAAGGACAGTGGGAGCAGTTCCTTACAGGACTCTAATGAGAGCTGTTGAGGAGATACATCCCTAGCAAGGCAGAGTCCTCTCCACAAAACAGAAAAGGAAGAAGGCAGTTTCGTTAATGACTAAGCATATCTGACTACAGTGTGTTGCAGCTCACCTGTGAAGAGAGCACACACAGACAGAAAACCCAGCAACTTTTTTTTTTTTTTTTTGAGATGGAGTCTCACTCTGTCACCCAGGCTGGAGTGCAGTGGCATGATCTTGGCTCACTGCAAGCTCCGCCTCCCGGGTTCACACCATTCTCCTGCCTCAGCCTCCCAATTACCTGGGACTACAGGTGCCCGCCACCACGCCCAGCTAATTTTTTGTATTTTTAGTAGAGATGGGGTTTCACCATGTTGGCCAGGATGGTCTTGATCTCCTGACCTCGTGATCTGCCTGCCTTGGCCTCCCAAAGTGTTGGGATTACAGGCATGAGCCACCGCACCCGGCCCTAAATGTTTAGCTTTTAAAAATTCCTTGTGAAATCTGTCCAGGTGCAGTGGCTCACGCCTATAATCCCAGCACTTTGGGAGGCCGAGGCGGGCGGATCATGATGTCAGGAGTTCAAGACCAGCCTGGCTAATATGGTGAAACCGTGTCCTTACCAAAAATACAAAAATTAGCCGGGTGTGGTGGCGTGCACCTGTAGTCCCAGCTACTTGGGAGGCTGAGGCAGAAGAATTGCTTGAACCTGGGAGGCGGAGGTTGCAGTGAGCCAAGATTGTGCCATACTGTACTTCAGCCTGGGCTATAGAACGAGACTCCATCTCGAAAAGGAAAAAAAAAAATCCTTGTGAAATGTATGTTTGTTAATGGTGAAAAACAGAGCTGCCAAATTTTTTTTTCCACCTTTGTAATCAGTTCTCTAAACACCAATCTATTCCCTTTTCCCACCCATTCAAAACATCCCATAATCCCCAATATACATGGGCTTTTTTTCAGACCTAAATTTTGTTCCATTGCTCCATCTCTGCCATTTTAATTGCTATAGCTCTTTTATCTTTCTTTCTTTCTTTCTTTCTTTTTGAGATGGAGTCTCTCTCTGTCACCCAGGCTGGAGTACAGTGGCACAATCTCGGCTCACTGCAATCTCCACCTTCTGGGTTCAAGGGATTCTCCTGCCTCAGCCTCCTGAGTAGCTGGGACTACAGGCGCCCGCCACCACGCCCAGCTAATTTTTTGTGTTTTTTAGTAGAGACGGGGTTTCATTGTGTTGGCCAGGCTGCTCTCGAACTCCTGACCTCATGATCTGCCTGCCTCAGCCTCCCAAAGTGCTGGGATTACAAACATAAGCCACTGCACCCAGACCAGATTAGATTTTTTTTAAAAACATGATGCAGACCGTGGCTCATGCCTGTAATCCCAGCACTTTGGGAAATCGTGGCAGGCAGATCACTTGAGGTCATGAGTTCGAAACCAGCCTTGCCAACATGGTGAAACCCCATCTCTACTAAAAATACAGAAAACATTAGCCAGGAGTGGTGGTGGGCACCTGTAATCCCAGCTACTTGGGAGGCTGAGGCAGGAGAATTGCTTGAACCCAGAAGGCAGAGGTTGCATTGAGCCAAGATTGTGCCACTGCACTCCAGCCTGGGCAACAGAGCAAGACTCCATCTCAAAATAAATAAACAAATAAAAACATGATCCATCTATATGCTGCCTATAAAACATTTAGATACAAAGACATTCAAAGTAAAATTATGGAAAAAGATATTACATTACAAAGGTAAACAATGGAAAAAGATAGCTGATAGAAAAAGCTGAGTAGGCCAGGCATGGTGGCTCATGCCTATAATCCCAGCACTTTCGGAGGCTGAGGCAGCTGGATCACCTGAAGTCAGGAGTTCAAGACCAGCCTGGCCAACATGAAGAAACCCCGTCTCTACTAAAAATACAAAACTTAGCAGGGCATGGTGGCAAATGCCAGTAATCCCAGCTACTTAGGAGGCTGAGGCAGGGGAATTGCTTGAATCTGGGAGGCGGAGGTTGCAGTAAGCTGAGATCATGCCACTGCTCTCCAACCTGGGAGACACAGCGAGAGTCAGTCTCAAAAAAGAAAGAAAAAGCTGCGTGGCCATATTGTAATCAGACAAAATAGATTTTAAATCAAAAAGATTACAAGACACAAAGACTCATTTGATAAAAGTTTCAACCCACCAAAAAGATATAGTTATAAAATATAAACACCTAGCAGCAGAGCCCCAAAATATATGAAACAAAAATCAACAGAATTGAAGGAAAAAAACAGACAATGCTATAATAGTTGGAGACTTCAATACCTCATTTAAAATAATGGATAGCACAACTAGAGAGAAGATCAATACAGAAACAGAGGCCTGAACAACATTCTAATTGATTAGACATAACAGAACACTCCACTCAACAATAGCAGAATATACATTTTTTCTCATGTCAATTCTACAGAACAAACCACAAAAAGATAATAAATTTTAAAACACTGAAATCACAAAGTATTTCATCTGATTACAGTGGAATGAAACTAGAACTCATTCTTAGAAGGAAAACTCACAAATATGTGGAAATTAAACAACATATTCTTAAACAACCAGTGGGTCAAAGAAAAAGTCACTACAGAAATTAGAAAACCCCTCCATACTAATGAAAAAGAAAACACAAAGTACCAAAACTTCTGGGATGTAATGAAAGCAGGGCTAAGAGGGAAATGTAAGCTGTAAATGCCTACATTATGAAAGAAGAAAGATTACAAATCAGCAATTTAATTATATATTTTAAGAAACTAAAAAAAAAAAGAACAAACTAAACCCAAGCAGAAGGAAGGAAATAATAAAGATTAGAGTGGGCCGGGCGCGGTGGCTCACGCCTGTAATCCCAGCACTTTGGGAGGCCAAGACAGGCAGATCTTGAGGTCAGGAGATCGAGACTATCCTGGCTAACACGGTGAAACCCCGTCTCTACTAAAAATACAAAAAATTAGCCAGGCGTGGTGGCAGGCGCCTGTAGTCCCAGCTACTCAGGAGGCAGAGGCAGGAGAATGGCGTGAACCCAGGAGGCGGAGCTCGCAGTGAGACGAGATCGCGCCACTGCACTCCAGCCTGGGCAACAGAGCAAGACTCTGTCTCAAAAAAAAAAAAAAAAAGATTAGAGTGAAGATTAATGAAATAGTGAATAGGAAAACAATAGAAAAATCAATGAAACCAGAAGTTGGTTATTTGAAAAGATCAACAAAATTGGCAAATCTGTAGCTATATTTACTAAGAAAAAAATAGGATAAATTACTGAAATCATAAACGAAAGAAGAGACATTGTTCCTGATTATACAGAAATTGATAGATTATAAGAGAATATAATGAACAACTGCATGCCTACACACTGGATAACCCAGTGAAATAGGCAAATTCCTAGAAATGTACAAATCTACCAAAACCAATGTGAAAAGAGTTAGAAAATGTGAATAGACCTATAAAAAGTAAGGAGGTTGAATCGGTAAGTCGAAAACCTCCCAACAAAGAGAAGCCCAGGAGAAATGGCTTTACTTTTAAATTATACCAAACATTTATGTGAGAATCAACACCAGTCCTTCTCACAATCTTTCAAAACAATGAAAAGGAGGGAACATTTCCAAACTCATCTTATGAAGCCAGCATTATCCTAATACCACAGTCAGACAGAGACACTATACTGTCTGACTGTGGAGACATGAATGAAATGAAAACTACAGACCAATGTCTTTTAGGAACTTTGATGCAAAAATCCTCAACAAAATGCTAGCAAATTCAGCAGCATAATAAAAGGATTAAAAACCATGACAAAATGGAATTTATCCCTGGAATGAAAAGGCGGCCCAGTATGTGAAAATCAAGCAATCACTCCCATATTAACAGGATAAAGTAGGGGACCATGAACAGAATGCAGAAAAAAAAGCATTTGAAAAAAATCCAACTCCCTTTCGTGATAAAAAACATTAAATTAGGAACAGAAAGGAATGTCCGCAACGTAAAGTCCACATACAAAAAACAGTTAACATCATACTTAATGGTGAAAGACCAAAAAATTTCCCTGTACAATCAGGATGAGGACAATGAAACCCACTTTCACCACTTCTATTCAACATAGTCCTGAAAGTTACGGCTAGAGCAATTAGGGGAAAAAGGGAAATAAAAGATAACCAATTTGTCAGGGAAGAAGTAAAAGTATCTCTCTTCACAGATGACATATGTAGAAAACCGTAGAATTACTTTCACATGAGCGCGCACACACACACAGGGCTAAGTAAACTAAATCAGCAAAACCAACACCCATAAATGAGTTGTATTTCTACACACTAGCAATAAGCAATCTGAAAAGGAAATTTAAAAAACAATTTCATTTACAGTAACACCACAAAAGTTAAAATAGGAATAAATTAAACCAAGGAGGCAGAAGACTGGTACTCTGAAAAGTATAAAAGAGTGCTGAAAGAAATGAGAGAAGCCTTGAATGAGTGGAAAGATATTTTGTGTTCACGGATGGGAAAACTCGATATAGTTAAGATGACAATACTACCCAACGTGATCTAAAAATTCTGTGTAATCTCTATCCAAATCTTAATGGCATTTTTTTGCAGCTTAGAAAAAATCCATTCTAGGCCGGGCATGGTGGCTCACGCCTGTAATCCCAGCATTTGGGAGGCTGAGGCGTGTGGATCATGAGGTCAGGAGATCAAGACCATCCTGGCTAATACAGTGAAACCCTGTCTCTACTAAAGATACAAAAAATTAGCCGGGTGTGGTGGCGGGTGCCTGTAGTCCCAGCTACTCAGGAGGCTGAGGCAGGAGAATGGCGTGAACCTGGGGGGCAGAACTTGCAGTGAGCCGAGATCCTGCCACTGCACTCCAGCCTGGGCGACAGAGCAAGACTCCTCTGTCTCAAAAAAAAAAAAAAAAGAAAAATCCATTCTGAAATTCATTTGGAATTTCAAAGGACCCTGATTAGCTAAAACAATCTTGGAAAACTTGGAGGATCCACATTTCTTGATTTCAAAACTTACTACAAAACTACAGTAATCAAAAGTGTGGTACTGGCATAAGGACAGAAATATAGACCAATGAAATAGAATACAAAGCCCAGCAATAAACCCTCACATTGATTTTCAACTGATTTTCTACTATACTGTCAAGACTATTGAATGGGAACAGTCTTACTAACAAATGGTGCTGAGAAAACTAGATATCCATATGCAAAAAAATGAAATTGGACCCTTACCTTACCTCACCTCACATACAAATATCAACTCAAAACGTATCAAAGACCTAAACGTAAAAGCTAAAACTACAAAATTCTTAGGAAAAAATAGGAAAGAATCCTCATGACTTGAATTTGGCAATAATTGCTTAAACATGACCACAAAAGCATGGCAGCAAAAGGAAAAATAGATAAATCAGATTCCATCAAAATTTAAACATTAGTGCATAAAAGGATACTACAGTATCAACAGAGTAAAAAGATAATTCATGGAATGGCAGAAAGTTTCAAATTATGTATCTGATAAGTGATTAATATCTGGAATATACAAAAATTCCTACAGCTGAACAAAAAAATTCAACCAAATTAACACTGGGCAAGGGATTTGCATAGACGTTTCTCCAAAGAAGATATACAAATAGACAACAAGCACATGAAAAGATGCCCAACATCATCAGTCACTAGGGAAATACAAACCTAAATCACACTGAGTTACCACTTCATATTCACTGGGATGGCTATTACAAAAATTAAAATAATAGCAAAAGGAAAATAACAAGATAACAGTGTTGGTGAGGACATGGAGAAATTGGAACCTGCATGCAATGTTGATAGAAGTTTAAAATGGTGCAGCCACTTGGAAAATAGTTTGGCCATTCCTTAAAAAGCTGAACATAGAATTACTCTGTGACCCAGAAATCTCACTCCTAGGTATGTACTCAAAAGAACTAAGTTGGATGTGGTGACACATACCTGTAATCTCAGCTACTCAGGAGGCTAAGACAGGAGGATGGCTTGAGCCCAGGAGTTTGAGACCAGCCTGGGCAATATAATGAGACCCTATCTCTAAAAAAAAAAAAAAAAGAAAGAAAGAAAGAAAGAAAAAAAGAAAAAACTGAAGAAGATACTTGTACACCAATGTTCATAGCAGCATTATTCATGATACCTAAGAGATAGAAACAACCCAAATGTCTATCAACAGATGAATGGGTAAACAAAATGTGGTATAGCCATATAATGGAGTATTATTCAGCCTTTAAAAAGGAAGAAATTCTGACACATTGCTACGGATGAATCTTGAAGGCATTATGTTAAGTGAAATAAGCCAATCACAAAAGGACAAATATTGCATGATTCCATTTATATGAGGTATCTAGAATAGGCAAATTCATAGAAACAGAAAGTAGAATAGAGGCTACCTAGGGATGGGGAGAGCATAGAATAGGGTTTAGTGCTTAATGAATACAGAGCTACTGTTTGAGGTTATGAAAAAGTTCCAGAAATAGTGGTGATAGGTGCACCACATTTGAATGTACTTAAAGCCACTGAATTCTGCACTTTAAAATAAATTGAAATTTACACTTAAATTTAGGTCTTTGATCCATTTTGAGTTAATCCTTTTCTCAGCAACTGATAAAACAATGATGCAGAAAATCAGCAAGGAGAGAACATCAGAGCAACACAATCAACCAACAGAACCACTGCATGCAACAATAGCAAGCTACAAGTTATTTTCAAACATCTATGAAACATCCACCAAGGCCGACATTGTCCTGTGCCATAAAACAAGTCTCAACAAAATTTAAAGTACAGAAATCTGCAGAGTACATTCCCTGACCATGGAATAAAACCATAAATCCATGACAGAAAGAAAACAGAAAAACTCCAATCATGTAAAAAGTAAGCAACATACTTCTAAATAATCCATAGGTGAAAAGGGAAATCTCAAAGGAAATTAAAAATACATGGAACTGAGTGAAAATTAAAATAGAACATATCAAAATATGTGGGATGTACCAAAAGCAGTGTTGAGATTCTTATATCACTGAATGCTTGCATTAATTAAAGAGAAAAAGTGTCCAGTCAACAATCAAAGTCCCTACTCAAGAAACTAGGAAAAGGAAAACAAAATAAAGCAAACATGGGAGGGAAATAATGAAGAGGAGAAATTTTCATCTTACTGATTTCTCCTCTTCATTATTTCCCATTTTCTCCTCTTCATTATTTCCCTCCCATGCTTGCTTTTTGTTTGTTTTCTACTGTTCTAGTAAAGAAAAGTTAAAAAAGAAAAAAGCAATTAACAAATCTGTTTTAAAAGCTGACAAAAGAGAAAAGACACAAATTACCCATGTCAGGAATGAAGCCGAGCCATGACTGCTGCTCCCGCCGCCACTGAACAGCTAATAAGGGAATATCTGGAACAACTTTACACTCACAAATTCGACAACTTAAAAGGGATGGACCAATTCCTCGAAAACCACAAATGACCAAACTCAAACCATGATAAAATAAATATTCGGAATGGTCCTAGAACCATTAAAGAAATTGAACACTTTTTTGGAGTAGGGGGAAGGGTCTCACCCTGTCGCCCAGGCTGGAGTTCAGTGGTGCGATCTCAGCTCACTGCAGGCTGTGCCTCCTGGGTTCAAGCAATCCTCCCACCTCAGCCTCCATCCATAGTAGTTGGGACCGCAGGCATGCGCCGCCACACCTGGCTAATTTTTTGTATTTGTTGTAGAGATGGGGTTTTGCCATGTTCCCAGGCTGGTCTCCAATTCTTGAGCTCAAGCAATCAGTCCACCTTGGCCTGCCAATAAATTGACTCTTACCTAAGGCATTAGTTCCCTGTTACTGCTGTGGCAAACTATCACAAATGTACTGCCTTAAAACAACACATTTATTTACTATTTACAGCTGTGGAGGTCAGCAATCACAGTGTGAGCAGTGCCGCATCCTTCTTGGAGCTTCCCGGGGGAGCATTCAGCTCCTCCTCTTTCCAGCACCTGGAGGCTGCTGCATTCTTTGGCTCTGGGTTCCTCCCTCATCGGATAACCCAGAATAATCTTCCCATCTCAAAGTCCTTAATTTAATTGCATCTGCAAAATCACTTTTATCATACGAGGTAATGTGTTCACAGGTTCCAGGGATTAGGACGTGGATGTCGTTGCAGAGGGCATTCAACATTGATTTTATGCTAATATGCATAGCACCACTCACCTGATTGTTTTTCACTCAGCCGTTATGATCTTCATGGTCTTCATTTACTTCCATTAGTTCTGAAATGATTCTTTGTGCCATGATTTACTTTATTCCCATTACTGGACATTTAAGATGTTTCCAATTTTCAGCTAGGTATGCATGATGAGCAACTTTGTGTAGGAGACATTTTTCCCTTTTGGGGTTATCTTTTTTGAGATGGATACCCATAAGGACATGGTCAGAGTATGCACATTTTTAAGGATTTCAATACATACTGTCAAGCTGCCCTCCTGATAGATGGCAGTGTGGGAGGTGTCCACCACACTGCACCCTCAAACCTGGCCCAGATCTCTGCATTCACAATCCCTGAGCAGAGCAAGGCTGGACTGATGGAAGGCTGTGAAAGCACATTCAATGGGGAGTTCCTGGGCCAGGAGATCCAGGAGGGGGCACTGACCTGGCACAGTCACCAAGGAGCCCATGGGGTGGCCAAGAGCAGGCACATCATGTGGCCAGGAAGAGGGCAGGGCTTAACCACGAGCAATAGGTGGGCAGGGGGTTGATAAAGGAGGTGGAAAGAATGGAGCACAGGTGGAGGTGTGGGCGGCTGGGCCAGGTGGTGGTGGGAGCTCCTGGGCACGATGGCGGGGAGTCCCTAAGTGTGGATCCTACTAGGGGATGGGACAGCCCCTAAATGACAGGCCACAGCCAAGGGCCTGGCTATAGGAGGCCTGACTACCCGGGGTGCCTCATGTGGCTGTGGGGGTTGTTTAGGGAGCAAAAATGCCTGGCAGAGGTCCAGCGGGGATGGGGTCAGTCCAGGTGCACTCTGCTTCCAGCCCATCACCCGGCACAAGGAGATTCACTAGAGGAAGGGGCTCCATTTTCTGACTCATGCACAGCTACCAGACAAGCTCCTAGAGCCTGGCCATGCCCAACCCAGGACCAGGTGTGGAGCAGTTAGTTGCTCAGGGCACGTTTGATGAGGGACTAAGGGAATGAATGAATGCAGAATGCCCTAAGACCCTGCACAAAGAGGCCCTCACTTTACTTTTGGTCACAGCCTCCACACAACACAAGGACCGCTAAGGCAGGTCTCCCTTCCATGGCTAAAGTGAATGAATGTCCCCACCCCCAACCTCCCCAGGGGTGCTGTGCCCATCCAGCAGGCCCGGGCCTGGCCAGCAGAGGGCTGGACTCATGTCCACCGGCTGCATGAGGTGAGGAGGGCAGGCTCTGGAGTTACACCGGCCTCCGAAAACCCCGCTCCTGCCGTCCCTGCTGTGTGGCCTGGGGCTGCTGAGAGAGAACGGCCGGTGCACATGGCAGAACAAGGCCAGCCTGGTGCCCACACCCATTCCTAGCTCAGCTCATCCTCACATTCTGCTGAAACCCATGGCCCAGGCCCACTGAAGGAAACCCTCCAGGACAGGGCTTGAAGCATGGTGCGGCCACAGCACCCCAGGGGGTTTGATCAGTAATTTGGAGGAAACAGAGAAACTGAAAGTGTAGCTCTTCTGTCTGCAGCCGGTCCACCCCCACCTCCCCACAGCCTTCCACCCCTCTGCCCCCACCTCACAGGGTGCCCCAGGTGTCCCCTCATGCTCAGGCATGGTGCCACCGCCTAAGGGCCAGTCTCCACCTCCAGCCTCCTAGGGGCTGAGGGCCTGAGGACCAGCACAAACTCCTTGGCCTTTCCTGTTTCCTGGTAGCAGGGCTTCTGCTGCCTTCAAGGTGTGTCCCAGGAAAACCAGCCAAGCCTTCAGCCCTGAAGTCAATGCTGCCCCCTCGAAGATAGCCTGAGTGTTTGCCACAAGTGACATGCTTAGGGTCTTAATCAGGCATTACTTTCCAATCTGCGAATGTGGGACAGAATGTTATTAATCAACTCCACAACTGCTGAGCGCAGCGTCCAAGCTGGCACCGAGGTCCGTTGGGACCTGCCTCTGGGAGAGGGTGGCTGAGAGCCCCTGCTGTACCGGCATCTCCCGCTCTGAGTCCTCGTCTGTAAACGTGGTGCTCAGAGCAGCACTCAGCACTCTGTGCCCAACAGTCTTGTAAGTGGGTCCCGTGGGTGTTCGTTCCTCACCTCAGCAACTCTCTAAGGCGGACGCTGTCATTGTCCCATTTACAGACGCGTTTGCTGAGGTTGAGGGAGGATGTTGGGGGAGGTGGAGGCAGCTCGGCCTTTCTCTCTCTGGAGCTCTCCTCTGGAGACCCCACCCAGCAGGGCGCTGCCTCCCAAGGCTGGTGGCACGGCTTCTCTTACAGACCCGGTGTTGTGCCACGTGGCACACAAGACCCAGGACAGCCAGGCCTGGACCACTCATGTAGCTGACTCAGGGCCAGGTGTGAATTGGGAGTGGAGATGATAATCACCTCTCTGGACATTAGATGCAGGGTGCAGGAGTGACGCTGTGGGGGCAAAGAGCGCGCGCACGTGCACGCGCATGCACACATGAACAAGCACGCACATGCACGCACGCACACATGAACACGCGCATGCGTGCCTTAAGGCCAGCTGCGCAGTGTCCACGTGGAGCCTCCTGAGGGCAGGACCGTGCCCCCTGGCTCCCTCGTGCTCCCGGGCCGGCCGCAGGGCCGCAGCGGGCACCGATGAGGGAAGGACAGCCCCGCAGAGAGCGGAAGTAGCGGGCGCGGATCTCGAAGGGCTGGACCCTCAGCCTCCACCGCCCCTATGCTCAGGGCCGGCGCTGCGTGAGGCCCCCTGGGAGAGGCCCAGCCCCTGTCAGGAGGGGTCTGGGGAGGGAGGCTCCAGAAGGTGCAGGGAACTGGACTCACGGCCTCCCCCATCCCCAACTCCAGTTCACTCGGCTTTCCACTGAAACGTGGCAGGGCCACCGATGCCCTCCACGTGCCCAACCCGCCTCGCCCCGGGCTCTCTGTTGCTACCGCTGTGCCCAGGCCTCTGAACTGATCTCCGGACATTCCCACTCGGATGTTTAGGAGAAATCTCGCCCTTCACAACCACACTCCTAAGTCTCTGCCCCACAGCATCACCTACGAGCGCCCCCGCACAAGGCCCAGGAGCTCTGCCAGAAATCACTTCCCCCCACCCGATAGCCGCCCTGCAGCCAGCCATCTCAAGGGCTCCCTCGGTGTGGCCACACAGCTGCCATCCCCAAATCGCTTCCCAAAGTTCTCTGCCCTCGCAGCCCACGGCCCATAGCCACTCCCGCCTGAGCCCGCCTGCGGGCCTCGCACAGCAGCTCCTCGCCTGGAATCCAGCGCACGCCCTTCCGCGACCCGGGCAGTCCTCCCGATGCTCTGCCCAGCCCCGCTGGGAGGATAGCCGCTGGGTTGGTGTGGCTGCAGGCAGAGACCTTGCCTGCCCTACTCAGCCTCCTCCACCGGCGCCCGGGAGGGTGTCCAGTGCGTGGGACGGTGTGGGCTGGCCTTGAACTCAGGGGAGCTGGAGTGGGCAAGCTGGGAGGGGACTGTGGGCAAAGCCTAGTGGGCTGTGTTCAGTAGGAGGCTTTTGGTCCACCAAGCCTGTGGTGGCGGTGAGGGACGTGTAGTTACAGGGCCGGGCAGGGCCTGGACCAATAGCCCAAAGTCGGCCTCAGCATTGGCACAGCAGGACAGGCCTTCGGAGGCCCTACCGTGAGGACTGGACTGGGTGGAGGGTCAGAGGCCGTGGCCAGGAGTCACAATGGGGACAGAGCAGGGTGGTTGGAGAAGCCTCCTAGGGCAGAATAAGAGAGTGAGGACTCGGCAGTAGTAGAGGAGGAGTTGGGCGTGCCCCACAAATCTCACAACATCCCACTAGGTGCTGTGGGGCTGTCCCTGTCCCCACCACACAGGACGCTGACATATCTGCCACCTTCGGGTCCACCCTGAGCAGTCAGAAAAGCACGGGGAAGCATTCATCCTGTGAGAAGCTCAGAAGCCCTTTACCCTCTCAGGACCTCTCCTGAGACGCAGCAGGGGCCAGGCTTGGGGCGGGGGGTGGGGAGGGGGGAGGTGTGGCAGCCGGAACATTCCTGAGGCTGCCCTGACACCTGGTGGCAGCCCTCAGAACTAGCAGCTGCACAGAGGAAGTGCCCTTGAGCAGGAGTGAGCGCAGGAAGCGGGAGAGAGAAACGGGGAGTGGGAGAGAGGGAGTCCATTCTAGACCAGTGATCCTCAAATTTGAACCTGTAATGGCATCACCCTGAGGGCTGTCACTGACTTGGGAGATCCAGAACTGCTGGAAAATTTGCATTTCTAAGAGGCTCCCAGAGGCTGCTGTGCTGCTGGTCTGGGACCAAGCCATGGGTCTGAGAAAGGAATGGAGGGATGTCTCTGCTCCTACTGGGTGCCTACTGGGTGGTACTGTTATTACTATACCTTCCTTATAGAGGAGGCCACTGAGGCTAGAGAGGCCACGTTCCCACGCTATCCACATCCATGCCCACAGAAGTGATAAAGATTTGAATTCAGTGCAGCCCCAGAGTCCTCCCTAGGGGTCCCTGCTGCACATCTGCTGAGCAGGTCATAGCCTGGGTGTGTCTGCACCAGGTAGGCAAGACGGCTCCTGAGAATGGGCCCTGCCCAGCACACCTGCCAGGGGACTGAACCAGGAACACACAAGCTGCTCACCTGGCCTCTGACAGGTTAGTGAAAGAACTGGGCAGGGCCTGCCCGGGGTGCTACCTAGGAGCACCTAGCTCACTGCCCTTTGGAGGTGACCCTGTTTGAGAAATGTCATTCTGATGACACAGCAGTGGAGGGTCTGATGGAGCTGCCAGCTCTCCTGGGGCCCAGGAGGAGGTGCCTCTCACCTGATTCCCACTTCCCAGGCAGGGGCACGCCCAGAGAGCCATGCAAAGCCAGTGCTGGGCCCCTTCCTGCCTCCCACTGGCCAGTGACTGTCCCTGGGCTCAGCAGCACCACAGGAGGGGAGGAGGCCGTACTGTCCAGTGTCGCTCCTCAGCATCGTGCTGAGCTGGAGGGAAGGCCAGGAGGCCTCCTAGAGGAGGGGATGCCTGTCCAGCAGCTCAGTGGACATCAGTTAGGTGAGCAGGGAGGGAGAGGAGAGAGGAAGGCAGAGGCCTCAGAAAGGGCAGGCCTTGGAGGCCAGGACCAGGGGAGTCAAGGCTGCACAGAATCACCTGAGGGCAGGTGGAAATGCAGACTCAGGCCACCCCAGACCCCCTCAGGAGCTTTAAGTCCCAGGAATACGCATTTCCTTTCTTTTTCTTTTCTTTTTTTTTTTTTTTGAGATGGAGTCTTGCTCTATCGCCCAGCCTGTAGTGGCGCGATCTCGGCTCACTACAAACTCCGCCTCCCAGGTTCACGCCATTCTCCTGCCTCAGCCTCATGAGTAGCTGGGACTACAGGCACCCACCACCGTGCCCGGCTAATTTTTTGTATTTTTAGTAGAGACGGGGTTTCACCATGTTAGCCAGGATGGTCTCTATCTCCTGACCTCGTGATCCACCCGCCTCGGCCTCCTAAAGTGCTGGGATTACAGCCGTGAGTCACCCCACCCAGCCAGGAATATGCATTTCTAACCTGCTCCTGGCCACTGGAGTTTGGACCTCAGGATTCCCGAGACCTTGGCAAGGTGGCCAGCTTGTGTCCCCAATACCAGGTAAAATGAGAGCAAGGTGGCAGGGTAGCCTCTGCCCCAACCCAGCCCACACTGCCTCCTCCCTGCCTGCTGGGGTCCCACAGGTCCCAGAGCCAGCCACCAAGCCAGGCAGGACCTCAGGCCTGTCCAGGTGCCTCAGGGCTGGCACACCACATCTGTCACCTCATCTGTAAGCCTGCATCATAAGAAAGTAGATCACTTGAGATCAGGAGTTCGAGACCAGCCTGACCAACATTGAGAAATCCCGTCTCTACTAAAAATACAAAATTAGCTGGGCATGGTGGCACACGCCTGTAAAGCCAGCTACTCGGGAGGCTGAGGCAGGAGAATCGCTTGGACCCAGGAGGCAGAGGTTGTGGTGAGCCGAGACTGCGCCATTGCACTCCAGCCTGGGCAACAAGAGCAAAACTCCGCCTCAAAATAAATAAATAAACAAATAAATAAAAATAAATAAAAGAAAAAAGAATATGTCTTTAAAATTCAAGCGGTTCAAGAAAAAAAGTTTGAATTTGTTGAACCGCTTTTGTCATTTCTTCAGGGTTTATTTACTTTTTTATCACAAGGGATATGAACTTGCCCAGGATTTTCACCGCATAAGCAACAGCTGCAGTTTGACTTGCAGAATACAAGGAATAATTTTGAAAGTACTCGACAAGAGGTAAAGGGGTTGATGCAAAGGATGAAATCTGCCAACCAGGACTACAGACCACCCAGCCAGTGGACGATGGAAGGCTATCCATATGTCCAGGAGAAACGACTGCTTGGTTTTACGTGGATTAAACAGCCTTGTTACTAGCACACCGGAAATGTTCAAAATCTTGTATCTGACGAAAGACAGATTCAATTGACAAACAATTCTGCTTCTACATACAAGTAGTTGAAAGCCATGGGATCATCACATTACAGGCCTTCTCAGAAGCTAATAGGAAACTCTGGCTTGAAGCCATGGATGGGAAGGAAAGGATTTATACTCTTCCTGACATAAGCAAGAAAGAAGAAAGGTATTTGAATGAAGCAGGGTTCAATTTTGTGAGAAACTGCATTCAAGCTGTGGAAACAAGCGGTATCACCGTTTTAGGCCTCTACTGAATAGGAGGAGTGAACTCCAAAGTTCAAAAACTTGTGAATATCATATTTTCTCCTAAATCCCCTCCTGATATTGATATTGAACTGTGGGACAATAAGACAATGAGTGGCCTGAAAAACTACCTCAGGTGCTTTGCAGCACCACTGATGACTTACAAGTTACACAAAGATTTGTATCATTGCTGTTAAATCTGATGACCAAAACTACAGGGTGGAGGCTGTACATGCATTGGTGTGCAAATTGCCAGAGAAAAACAGAGAGATGCTGGACATCTTAATAAAACATCTGGTCAAAGTATCACTGCACAGCCAACAAAATCTCATGACTGTCTCAAATCTTGGTGCCATATTTCTCCCAACTCTAATGAGAGCACAAGAATAAACTGTAGCTTCTATGGTGAATATTAAATTTCAGAATATTGTGTTAGAAATTCTTACAGAGCACGATGAAACAATTTTTCATACTGCTCTAGACCCAAGCATTCCTCTTCCTAAGCCTCAGTCTCGATCTGGATCGCAAAAGACACAAGCAATCTGCCTCTCTACAGGCTCTAGGAAGCCCAGAGGGAGGTGTACTCCATGCCTGGCTGAATCTGATAGTGACTCCTATAGCAGCAGCCCAGACAGCACCCCCATGGGGAGCATCAAGTCACTCTCTTCTCTTTCCTCGGAACAAAATAGCACTACAAAGTCAGCTTCCTGCCAGCCCAGGGAGAAATCTGGAGGGATTCCTTGGATTGCAACCCCGTCATCTTCCCATGGACAGAAAAGCCTTGGTCTCTGGACAACCAGTCCTGAATCAATTTCTAGAGAATATGCAACCAAGACAGATGCAGAATCAGATTGCCAGAGTGTTGCTTCGGTCACTAGCCCAGGGACGTTTCCCCACCCATAGACCTAGTCAAGAAAGGGCCTTATAGGCTTTCAGGACTGAAAAGAGCTTCTGCTTCTTCTCTCAGATCCATCTCTGCAGCTGAAGGAAACACAAGCAACAGTGCATCTATTCAAAGCTTAACTTCTGTAGGTTCCAAGGAGACACCCAAAGCTTCAAACCCAGACCTGCCTCCAAAAATGTGCAGCAGGTTAAGACTAGACACCGCCTCAAGCAATGGCTATCAGCGTACTGGCTCAGTAGTGGCAGCAAAAGCTCAACTGTTTGAAAATGTTGGTTCACCTAAGCCAGTTTCTTCTGGGCACCAAGCCAAAGCCATGTACTCCTGTAAAGCAGAGCACAGCATGAGTTTTCCTTCCCGCAAGGAGCGATATTTTCCAGCATGGACCCATCAGTGGAACCAGGATGGTTAAAGGCAACTTATGAAGGCAAAATGGGACTAGTTCCAGAAAATTATGTTGTCTTCCTCTACTACTATTTAGTGGATGGCAGTATCTTCATGGTATCCATGGTAACAAATAATAAGTGCTATGATTTTATCTGACACAGATACAAGAGGATCAGCCCACTAAGTGAAAACAGTCAATTTCTATCAAGTTCTTCACCAGCAGACTATGTAGCTCCTTATTAATGGAAAAAAAGTTTAAAGGTTGGCCATTCTTTTTGGTTGGTTTCTTATTTTAAAATTTCTTGCTTCTGAAAAATTTATTTTTGGATAATACATAACTCTCCAGAATGTCTCTTCCATAGCAATTGTAGAGTTTCAAATACTGTATTAAGTACTATATCCCACAAATTTGGAAACCAGAAATCTGCTGTATGGATTTTGAGATCTGTGTTTTACTCCCTGGCATTATCTGAGGATCTGTGAAACTGTTACTTAAAAATGTTACTGAAAAGCTGGTTACCTGCCCTTTGAGTGCCACAGTCCTGACCTGCTTGTTCTTGACACCTTACATATTACTTCAGAGTTCCCCACTGTGCAGACTCTCAGGTATTAACTGTATAAAACTCTTTACATTCTATTATAATCTGTAATCTCAATCTCTTCTACTATTTCTCTTCTACTATCTTTTCTACTGTTTCTAGAATAGGTTAAATACACATATACACACACAACTATGCCTCAGAAAAGTTATGCTTTTACAAATAAAAAGAATAGATTAGAATTAACAAGTAGGGTGAATAATGGTAGGCAGAGTCAGAATCAGAAATAAATATCAGTGGATCAAAATAAAAGAATGAAAAATATTCTGTAATAAAAATTAGCAATGTAATGTAAAAGTCTGATAAAAGGTTATCTTTTTCTTTTACCTCTTACTGTTGACCTCTGTACACTGTAACAAGGTGTTGCTGGATGTAACTTCTTGGTCTAGGTCCTTGGTGACCTTAGTAGTAACAACAGCATTGCTGACACCCTGATTACCCTCTGCTGAAACAGAAGGTAGTTTTTCAATGTACCAGTCCCTTAGTCTATACTTGGTTTAAACACACTTGCCATCATCTGGTATCCTGCTAGATTAGAACCTCTTAAAAGCAAATTGGTTTTCTTTCAAAGACCAACTTGACTCCAAAGAGAGATACAGAATCCTACTTCTGCTGCTGCATAAAGAAATCTCAACCTTCATTTTACTTGAACACAGACCAAAGTGTTCCTGCTTCTGAGTTGTCTGTGAGCTAGTTCTATGGATGTTCCATTCAGATTTAAAGCTTTTTTATTGCACAGGACGTGGATATGAAGCCTAACTCTTGTATCTGATGGCAAGGCATATGTTGTAGCTACAGTGCTGGCGATGGTCCCTTTGCTGAAAGAAGCTACAGAAGCTCTGATTCAAGCTGTGTTTGTGCTAGGAGTTTTAATCTTGTAGATTTGTGAGGATGGCTCTTTTTCCTTCATAATAGATTACATGTATAAGCAAGTCAGGGCCATATACTGGAGACAGGCTAAAGCTGCTTTTCCCTTAAAGTAAGTTTCCTACAGACAAGGTATTTATGAGCATTGAGAAAGTTGGGACACGTACTCTAAATCACACAGAATGTTAATTCCACAGGAAGGCAATGCCAGACATTGGAAGAAGATCACATTCGACTTCTAATAGTAGTTCAATAACAAAACCTTAGCTTTTCAGAAACAATGTTAACATATGTTAGAATTGCCACATCCATACCTTCAAAACATGCAATGTGTGCACCCCAATCACTGCTTACAGTATAATCAGTGTGACGATGAGATTGAGGGGGTCTAAATTTATCATCTCCTGTGTTATGTGAAAATATCCCTCAGTACAAAACATTTGTGTATTTCACAGATGACTCTTGTTTTGCCATAATGCTACAAAGTTTATGGAAACTAGTCAACTGAAGGATTTTTCTGTTGTGTGATATGTAAAGGTCTGAATAGTAAAATCATCTTTGTATTCCTGCAGTGTTAAAAAATAATAATCAACATGTCAGATTGTTGGGTTTTTCTTAGCAGATGTTTTCTAATTCAAAGTTTTTGGTTGTGTTTTTGTTTTTTAGTTCAAAGTTAATTTGTTTGCCTCTTGAAGATTAATTTGTCTAAGCTTTCTAGGAACTGCCAAACAGTGATATTCTCAAAAGGATTCAATAAACTAGTTCAAAAAATATTCCTATCTTCTATTGCCTTAAATCTAATCATGTTCTGTGAACTGCAGTCCTAGTGTGTAACACGGCGTGATTTATCACCCAGAGTTCTCCATTGTATTTCAAAGTTGATTTACCTCAGGAAAACTGAGGGTTTATTGAGTAACTCAAATTTTTCCAGAGAAACTGGTTTGAAGTATCCAGTGCAACCTGCCAAGCTCTGTCTTTGTTTATAAACTCACTTACTGGTGACATCATTCAGGGTAGTCCCTCTCTAAAAACCTTGAATTTTGTCTGTTCTTCTCGGATGAGGAATTCTGAACCTGGTACAATCTCATTCTAACTCTTCTCTTATGTACTAAGTACTTATATTATATACCTTTCTATAACTTAAGAGGAAAAGGCTGACCATTTTTGGTATTCTTTCAGTGACATATTTTTCAGTGTCTAAGCTCACAATCATTCTTAATTAACTACATGATTTTTAATATAATTTCTACTACTTTGGGTTTTATTTCCCAGGTATGGACATTGTCCTTTTAATGTTTTCTTAAGGAATTATTCAGAGTAGATTATTAACAACTTAAGGTCCTAAATAGATATACATGGGACATGGTTGTTGTAAAAAGAAACAAATCTGTAAGACACTAGGAAATTCAAAATGCTTTCAAGCTTTCTTTGAACTTTACTACGAATGATTTATTTGCAACTTGTTATCTGGTATAGTGGGGAAGAGCCACTTATGTCTCTTTAAGCCAAAATATATTTAAGATAACAATAAAGATAAAATATCAATTTCACTATCTAGATTTGATTTTGACACAATGAAAAGCTGATTGGTTCATAATCAAATGAACAAATTTTCCACAAGTAAGAGATGAAACTCCTGGCTTGGAAATCCTGGGGATTGACAGGTTGAATGTCCTTGGTCTGTGGTGAGCATGTTCACGTTTCAACACATGAGATCTGGTGTGCTTTCCGTAGCAGCTCCTCAGATTTTGAGAAAAACTAGAAGATAATTGTTTAAAAAGCAATGTTGAATACTTAGAATTGTATTTCTAATAAAAATAAGTCAAACTATTTAATTTTGATAAAGTTTCAAAACTAAACATGAACTGAACTTATACTTGATGACATAATTTTATAAATTCATGATGAATTTCTTATTCTGATTTATTTACTATTTTAAAAGATAGGTGTTTCTTTTCTTCCACTGTAAAAGTGTAATGTGTTCATTGTATTTGGAAAACGTGGAAAGTAGAAGATGACTATTCTTATTTTTTCACTTTTACAGAGGGTAATTTTTTCCACACCATAGAAGTAGAATAATCATACTTCTAATTTGAAAATTTGAAAATGTAAAAAAAAAATTAATCCAAGATCATAACAACATTTAGGGCTAAGAGTTGAGATTATACTGAATATGGTTTTGTATTGAATATATTACAAGCCTTTTTGTGTCATTTACTATTTGATAAAACATGATTTTTAATGCCTGAATACTTTTCTAACACTTGTATGTACTGTTGTTTATTTAATCATTCCTCTATTGTGGAACATTCAAATTGGATCCAAGTTTACCATAAGTAATACTACAATAAAAATATCTATACATTATTTGTGATGTCTCTGGTTGTTTTCTTAGAGTGCCACCTTAATTATCTTTGTGAGAAAGTCCTCAAGAATCCTGCCATTAATTCAGATACTTTCCCCGCTATTGATATGTCTCTTTAAGAGTTCTGAAAATACTTAAGAAATTTAGTAAGAAGAAAGAAAATTAATCCTCTCTTCTGATTCTTCAGTTCCAATTCTCTGTGGCCACTGTATTTTTAAAAATCCTGTTGTCTAAAGCATCTCCCATTTAATTGTTTCTCTCTGACAGCAGGGAAACTGGAAGTTAGAGGTGATACCATAAATGAAGGAAGCAGATGTATGAATTTTGATACATATAACAGATGTCTTTTGATCACACTTCCTGGGCAATATAGTAGTAATCAAAGGAAAACTGGTAACATTTTTCATTACTATGCTTTAAAGAAAAATTTCTAAGCCTCACAGAGCTGACATGGTTTATTACCTTCAGGAACACGGTAGTACTTAGCGTAAGTTAGAATCCATTCATTATTATGTGTGACTGGAGAGGTATATTGCTTAAAAACTATACCAGGCCCTACTTAGGAACAAGTTACAACTGCATTTAAATCACTCTGTTTATGTCAAAATACTTAAAGTTAAATAGCAGAATCTAGAGGGGTCCTTGATTAACATGAGACAATAAATATTTGCAGAATCTGATGCCTACCAGAGGAAACACTAACCCAGACAGGAAAGTTCTTCAGAGTAAAAATCAAGAAGGGTGAGAGTATCTATGCAATAGAAGTAAGTCTTGGCCTGGACCCAGACAAGATCATTGCACAAGAGATTGGTTTTGGAAGTAGATTTGGCTGAGATTAAAGTCTCGAGTGACATGAAGACAATGTTAAAGATAAATCCAAACTCTTCTTTATTGCTTGACACTTCTCCAATCAGCATCAACTTCATTCCTGGTAAGTTGGTGTAGCATGGTGAGTTCTGCCTTATTTCATACTTTATTTGGTTAGAATCTGGGGGAGGGGGTAAAGGTGCAGGTTGGTTATTTCAAATGTGCAGACGACCTCCACCAATTTTGCAGTATAGTGCTATTACTTCAGGGAATACACCCATAAAACTTTCATTTCCTAGTAATTCTGCTTTTGTGCATTCTTAATTTGAGACTCAGTGAGGGTGCAAGAGCTGTAGATTTGGCAAACACTGCACTATTTTCTCACATTTTTTCGATTTGCTAAAACCAGTAACAAATGTATTACCCCTTTTTTTCCTTTAATTTTTAAGTCCACGGCCTTTTCACTGCCTTTACTTTCCATGTGTTGCCACTGTATCCTCCACTGAATTCCCCACATTGGGCCCAGCACTTGACACTTAGTAGGCACTCAACCAATACTTGTTGAATGAATGAGTTTAATGCACTGCGGTTTTTTTAGTTTTTAGATGATGTTGTACCTAATGCACACGCCTTCCTTCTTTCACTCCTTCATTAATCCTTTTGTTCATGTCTTTTACTTATGCCAAGCTGTCACACTGTGTGCATGAACTGACAGATTTATTTTTTCTTCCACAGCCCCAGAGCCAGCAAATGACTGACCTTAAACCTAAAACTGTAGGAGTTTGGTCAGTGTGGTGGGAAAAGTTGTAAGAAAAGGTTATAGGGAAAGACACAAACCTTCTTGGAAGAACGGGAGGTTTTGCAAAAGCTTCAAAAGAGAATTTAGCTGAAGGCAGTTAAATTCTCTTAAGAGCAAGGGTCAGATAACAAGAGAATGTAAAGAAACTTATCTAGATAAATTGTTCTACTCATATCTCTGGAAACCAACCTTTGATCATTCATGTGCAGGACTGCTCTCTACTTGGGGGGTTGACAATGTTAATTACCCACAAATTGTGTTTGCTCCAAGCCCTTGTCATTAAATCTGTACTAAATAAATGCAAGTGGGGCCAGCTTAGGGAAGCTGCACTCCTTTCGGCTGCTGCACTCTCTCATCGGCAGCACTGAGTGGTGCAGTCCCCTAGCCACATTGTCAGGAAAAATACCTGTGTCAGCGAACTCCTTTCATTCGTCACTTGGCCAGTCTGCGGGACAGATCGGCATAAAACACCCATGGGTTTTCGCCTTTACTCTTGCAGAATGAGTTATAAAGCCAAAGACCTCAAGAAAAGCACACTCCTTAACAGCCAGTTCAGGGGTGACAGCCAGGGAATAAGAAAAAAGAACCTTCCAGAGGATGGAGCCACCACCAAAAATGATGGAAAAGAGGGTTCCTCCCAAAGAGCAGATTCAGAGGCTATCTAAGGAATTTCCCCATGCCCTGTGTAGGGAGCTTCTCACTACTTGCTACTCACGATTTCCTTATGGTTATACTCTAGGGACTGCTGCTTGCCTGTCTTCTCTTTCTTGCATAGCAGGTTTGTTTAATTTTATTTTTTTCTTCAATTATGGTGGTGTTTTCATTGTTCTACCATGACAAGAGGTAGAACAGAGATATTTTTTACCTCTACATGGGAGGCAGAAAATTGGCCTTTTTATTCAAGAATGCAAAACCAGAAGCTGACATATCACAATCTGATACAGAGGATAGTCTACTCCCCTTTGGACTTTGGACTTTGAACTGGATGCAATAATGGTATGAGACCCTTGGGTAGGAATGAGTGTCTTGTATGTGTGGGAAAGACAGGAAGGCAGGTATTTGGTGACCTAAAAAGAAGGCCATGGCAGAACCTCATTAGTTATGCAATAATCCTATTTTCCTTTCCTCCTGGGCACACAGCTATGTATCTTCCAGCCATCCTCATACTTAGATGTAGCCCAGTAACACTTCTGAGGATGGAATATGGACAGATGTGATGGGCACTGCTGGACCTGGACCATAAAATCCTTCCACATGATGTCAGTGCCCCTTTTACCCCATTGGCAGCTGGATATTGTCATCCAGAGAGATGGATGACTTAGAAGCCATGTGCAGAAGATGGCAACCTTCCATCAGCATGGATCCTTGAGTGACTGTGGAGTGCAACGCCTTCTACCAGTTAGAACTACTGTGATTGACAATCACATTTCATTTGTATTAAGCTACTGATTTGGGGGGTTTATCTCCTTCAACTCCCACATTAGTACAACTCATGCAGAATGGAGAGTGACTGTGAACACATGTGGCACAGGCTGGTGAAACCTAGGACTTTATAGATGAATTCCTGATTATACTCTCCTTTCTTGCAAAAAGCTTTTTTCAAATTAAATGTTATAATACAAATGTGAATACTTAAATGTCTTTCTAATGAAATGATGACTAACTGTAGGAAAGAAAATGTAGGAATGTATACATCCTTGATAAGAGTGTGAAACTGATACAGGCAATGTAGAGAGTCTTGCTTAGGGATAACGAACAAAAGAACATACCTGGGTAAAAGAAATGAGAGGTTACTCATAACAAAACTAATATTTATATTGCACTATATAAAACATTATTTTATACTTAGGATTACATTTGATTTTTGCAAATCCCTGTGAAATAGCTATTATTATCAGATCCACTTTATGCATAACAAAAACAAGACTCGTATGGGTTAGCTAACTAGGCTATGGTCTCTCCACCAAGCTCTACTTCTCTGATTGAGGAGATAGTAGTATCTAGAGCTTCAGTGTTCTTTCTACTGCCCTATGCTACCGCCCAGTGCAGACGTAAGAACAAAACCTACTAGTAACCTGCTATTGACTGTTTAGACCTTTAGCAACTTTAATCATCCAAAACATAGCTGTGAGACCAAAAAGAGGAAAACAGTTTGCAAAAGTCCACATTTATTACACCATGAAAGAGCCAGGTCTGTGAAATGTTGCCTAGAATTAGTGTACTAAACTCAGCAAAATGAATTAACAAACTCAGTGACCTCATTTTCTCCTAAATTACAGTAAATGGAAGATTTAAAAGATGAGAAAAATAAACACAGAAAACTTCAGTTAACAGGGTAGAGGATGACGCATTGAAAGATTGGGTGTCCATGTGTGGTAGGTAAAGGCAGGTCCTATGAGTGTTAGGCAGGCCTAGGCACGTGTTCTCTCTTTTTGTTGTTTGATTCTCAATTTATGACAAATGAAGAACGAGGCCTTTACCTGGTCTGGATCGACTTGTTATGGAGCCCATGTGAAATGAAAATGATTCATAAACAAAACTGATCCATCCCCAGCAACAGCAGAGATGACCATGAACAATTAGCCACCTGAGAATCCTCAACAATTCTTGGGGAATTCATTAATTACATTTTATTAAAGGGCAGGGATATCCAAGGTGACATATGGGTTACAAAGGCAAAGTATAATTTCTTTATGGGTTTTGTTAATGTGAAATATAAATTAATAAGCTTTTTGATTTTACTAATACAAACATACCCATCAATTGGTCATCTTCAATTCAGAAATAACTAGAGTTTGAGGGTATCTTAAATCCAAAAAATAAAAACAAAAACCTAACCAGCAGCCATTTGCTGAATTCCTGAGTGCTTGGGACTCTCCATTTCTAGTCTAGCAAACATCTTCCAGTTGCAATCTTAAACCTTTTTTCCCAGATCTTTCAAGAAACCTCTAATAGTATCAAGTTCAGCACACAAAGCTAGCTTTCTGTAAGCAATCAGTCTCATCTACCCACCTTTACTTTAGACAGGCTCCTAAAGTCAACCTGAGGATAAAAAGGACTTTTCTTTTGTTATTAAAAGTCTGTTCTCTAGCCAGGTGTGGTGGCTCATACCTGTAATCCCAGCACTTTGTGAGGCTGAGACCAGAAAATTGCTTAAAACCAGGAGTTCGAGACTAGCCAATTGCTTAAAACCAGGAGTTCGAGACTAGCCTCTACAATGTAGTGAGACCACCATGTCTACAAAAAAAAAAAAAAAATTAGCCAGGCATGGTGTCACACACCTGTGGTCCCAGCTACTTGGGAGGCTGAGGTGGGAGGATCACATGAGCCCAGGAGGTTGAGGCTGCAGTGAACCATGGTCATGCACTGCCCTCCAGCCATGGTGATAAGAGCAAGACAGATGTTTCAATAATTTTTTAAAAAGTCTGTCCTCTGCCTCAAATGGACTTTGCTGTTATATTAAAACTATTGAAATATGTATAAACCAGGTGTGGTGGCTCACACTTGTAATCCTAGCACTTTTAAGAGGCTGAGGCAGGAGGATTGCTTGAGACCACAAGTTCGAGACCAGCATAAGCAAGATAGTGATACCCCATCTCTACAAAAAATATGAAAACTAGCCAGCTGTGGCTGTGTGTGCCTATATTCCCAGCAACTCAGGAGGCTGAGACAAGAGAATCCCTTGAACCCAAGAATTTGAGGTTACAGTGAGCTGATTGCAAACTGTACTCCAATCTGGGAACCAGAGTGAGAACCTGTCTCAAAAAAAAAAAAAAAAGGAAAGAAAAGAAGAAGAAAATATGTATAAATGAATGTTTTAAATTGGAACAATTACTATAGCATGAAAATGCCCATTTGATGAGACGTGAAAATTTCTTCTAAAGTATTTATCCATTTCTGGTTTTGTAGCAAAGGCATTATTATACTTCTATAACTTGTCTTACAGAGTCAGATAGAATCAAGCAAAGTTGGCAGAGCCTAGGCATCTACCTAAAAGAAATGCTCTCTCCCATTTCCATGAATACTTTAACTCCTGAGTTCCAGTGGCACTATTTCTGGAGTCCTTTTCAAGGCACATAATCCTAAAGCAGGTGTCACTTGTTACTCTCTTTCAAAGCGTCTTGCTCTTTTTCTTCACAGTACTTTTCAAAATATTTAATATACATTTATTTCCTGTAAAAGTTGCCTACCTCACTGGACTTTAAGATCTATGAGGTTATCCCATGTCTGTTTTATTTTCTACCTTATTGCCCCTGCTCCCCAGGCACAGAGCAATATGTACCTGATGTATATTTTTGCTCTCAATACACATTTGTCATATTTGTATGTGTGCTTGTTCAACTTCTCTCGCTCTGTGTGCAGGTGTGTACTTTCTTGTCATTTCAGGACACTTAGGAATTTCCTTATTTTGCCGCAAGTTCAGCTGCGCATTAAAACTGTTTCACAAAAACATTTTTTTTTTCCAGAACGAGTTTCACTCTGTTGCCCAGTCTGGAGTGCAGTGGTGTGATCTCGGCTCACTGCAGCCTCTGCCTCCTGGATTCAAACCATTCTCCTGCCTCAGCCTCCCAAGTAGCTGGGATTACAGGCAACTGCCACCATGCTCAGCTAATTTTTGTATTTTTAGTATAGACAGGGTTTCACCATGTTGTCCAGACTGATATGGAACTATTTGGGAGGCTGAGGTGGGAGGATTCAGCTACCTTGGCCTCCCAAAGTGCTGGGATTACAGGGGTGAGCCACTGCACCAGGCTTAACATGTTTAGGTGTTTTATATCAGAAGACATTTTTCTGGTCCTCTATTTCAGGAGTTGGCAAACTTCTGTAAAGGGCCAGATAATATTCTCAGCTTTGCGGGCCATGTGATTTATGTCCCAACTACTCAAATAATTCACATTTCCTGTCATCATCAGCATCACTTGAGTTCTAATTTTTTATTATTATTTAAGTAGTAGGAAATCTTCCAGCTGTCAGGATACAAAAGACCTTCAATGGGAGTGTCAGACTCTAAAAGATAAAGTTCAAACTCCCTCCCATATTTGAGTATGAATTTAAAGCTAATATTTGCTGAGCGCTTACTGTGGTTCAGGCACTATTCTAAGTGCCTTTCCTGTGTTAAACCCTTTACATCTCACAACGGTATGAAAGACAATGACCATTATAATCTCCACTTGGAAACTGAGGCTCAGTTACATAAAGTTACACCACCCACTGGTGGATAAAGGACACCAACTCAGGTCTGACTCCAGAAACCATGCTCCACTCAGAATGCTAACCCCCTAACACCCAGTCTTCTATCTCTTGATGAGTTCTGAATTATCACGCAGGTATTCGCCCTTCTCCAGTAGCGACCTTGCCTCAGAAACACATAATCTCACCCCAGCTTCAGAGAAAAGCTGATTGATCTCCATGCACTCTTACACTCTAGACAGTGATTGGCTTATGTCTGAGGTTTCTCAACAAACTAGTACATGGCATAATCTCAGGCCACAGGGGCTGGCCAGAAATGGACAGGTAACCTTAACTAGGCTGATGCGATGGGAGGGAAATTTGCTGAGGGTTTTTAGAAAACAAGTTTCATCAATCTTGGGAGAAAATCGTGGAGAGGGCCAGCCTCTCTTCATCCAATCATTGCCATGTATGTGTGTAAAGCTTGAAGCTACAGCAAACATCTTATTCATCATGAAGATAAAACCAGAACAAAGTGGCAGAGTTGAGAGACTCACAAAGACCAAGGCAGCCAGAGTTCTAGTTGAATCACAGCTGCTCACCACTCTAGTGCTGGATTTTTTCCATTGTACATCAATACACCACATTTGTGTTTTAAACCAGTTTCAACTGGGTTTTCATTCAATGGAGTGTAACCTGACTGCAGTTATTTGAAATCTTTCAAGATCTGGCCTCAGCATACCTTTCTAGTCCTTATTTTTACTTGTCTAGGGCTAAATAAATTACCCAGAGTTTCCCAAACACACCACACCGTTCATGGATTTGCAAGCGTGATTCTTTCTGCCTTCATTGTCCTTTGCTCTCCTCTCCCTGGAGAATTCATGTTGGGTTGCAATTATGTTTTAAATGTCTGTCTCCACCACTTCATTTGGCTACATCATTTTTGTCTTTACACTCTTTGCACTTCTCATGCACTTAAGACATAATAAGCACTCCAATAAGTGTCTATAAGATTAATAAAAAAGATGGGCAACATGGAAATCTGAATCATAATATAAACTTTCTCTACAAGACACTTGCCCTGGCGCACTGGCTCATGCCTGTAATCCCAGCACTTTGGGAGGCCAAGGCTGGTTGATCATGAGGTCAGGAGTTCAAGACCAGCCTGGCCAAGATGGTGAAACCCTGTCTCTACTAAAAATAAAAAAATTAGCGAGATGTGGTGGTGGGCACCTATAATCCCAGCTACTTGGAAGGCTGAGGCAGAAAATTGCTTGAACCTTGGAGACAGAGGTTGCAATGAGCTGAGATTGCACCACTGCACTCCAGTTAAAAAAAAAAAAACCATTTAGATCAATGCTGTCTGGTTAAATATTCTGTGATAATGGAAATGTTCTATACCTGCCCTGTCCAATAAAGTAGCCACTAGGCAAATGTGTCTATTGAGCATTTGAAATGTAGCTAGTATGATGCAAGAAATGAATTTTAAATTTCATTTAATTATAACTGACTAAAAGTTAAGTAGCTAGCAGCTACTATACTGAATACCACAGATGTAGACAACAAATTTTAATAATTTTCCACACATGGGAATGAGTCACCTAAAATGATTTTAGATACCAAGCTAAATAAAAACATCTGGAGATGGTACTATTTTGACTCTATTAATTTTTTTGTTGAAAACAGTATCTACATATTATATATACACACATACATATACACACATATACATATAAATATATACACATACATATACATATAATCTAGAAATTTCTTTCCTTTCAAAAATACTTCATACCTATAACTTAAAAAATATAATTTTATCTTTGTCTTTATTTTGAATTTTCAGTCATTTCAAAGTTAATATGAGCAATAATATCATTAAAAAGTGGGCAAAGGATATGAACAGACACTTCTCAGAAGAAGTTGGCCAACATACATATGAAAGAAAGCTCAACATTACTGATCATCAGATAAATGCAAATCAAAACCACAATGAGAGACCATCTCATGCCAGTCAGAATGGTGATTATTTAAAAGAGTCAGGATACAATAGATGCTGGCGAGGCTGTGGAGAAATAGGAATGCTTTTACACTGCTGGTGAGGATATACATTAGTTTAATCATTGTGGTAGACAGCATGGTGATTCCCCAAGTATCTAAAACCAGAAATACCATTTGACCCTGCAATCCCATTACTCGGTATATACCCAAAGGAATATAAATCATTCAACTTATTGCAGCAAAATTTACAATAGCAAAGACTGGAACCAACCCAAGTGCCCATCAATGATAGACTGGATAAAGAAAATGTGTTACATATACAGCATGGAATGCTATGCAGCCATGAAAAATGAATGACAGCATGTCCTTTGCAGGGACATGGATGAAACTGGAAGCCATCATCCTCAGCAAACTAACACAAGAACAGAAAACCAGACACTGCATGTTCTCATTCAGGGGGTGTTGAACATTGAGAACACATGGACACAGAGAGGGGAACAACATACACCACGGTCTGTTGGGGGATGGGGTGAGGGGAGGGAACTTAGAGGACGGGTCAATAGGTGCAGCAAACCACCATGGCACACGTATACCTATGCAACAAACCTGCACATTCTGTACATGTATCCTCTTTTTAGAAGCAGCAATAAAGAAAAATAAATGACCGCTTCGTTTCAGGAGGTAGAGTTTTCCTCTTAAAGTTTTTCAGATTTTTATCTCAAGGCTTTGGCTTTTTATGCATCTCACTACGTGTAATTTGCAGTTAATACATCAATGCCTTCTGCTCTTCTTCTCTCCTTAAAACATTACATCTTTTTGCTTAACTAAAGTGGTGACTCTCTCTTTTTTTTTTTTTTTTTGTCAGTTCCTATTGCATTTTTCTGCATTTCGCACTCAGGTATTATAACCTGACACTGAGAATGTTAGTCTCAAAAAAAACTGGAAAAACAATGTTTTTCCAGTATAGATTAATTCTGTACTCTTGGCTTTTCCTGATGTATCCAAATTGTTCTATGTAACCAGGAAACTTCACATGCTCTTACTTTTTCTAAAAGCCATCCATTCCCCCTGGTGGAGGTACTACTTGTGTGTGTGTGTGTGTGTGTATTATTATTCTATAATATGGTTTACTTATAACCTTAGACACACACTCTTCGGGCATCTAATTGAATTTAAGTAGTTTTTCATGGGGTTTAATTTCCAGCTTACTCAAAAGGGCATATACCAAGAGAAATGGTCATACTACAAAAGGTTTTTTCTCTTTCTCTAAGTATTCTACCTAACAAGCAGATATTTTATGTTTTAAGATAGCTTCTTGTGGTTTGGGCTGTCTTCATTCGGGTTTTGACCACCTGAAAAAACTAAGTCATCTCTAATACAGGTCTAAGTATTTTTTTTCTCTTGACTATGTAACTTTTGAATTTGTTTTTGAAGTCTTTCCATTATTACTCTGGTTAAATAAGTGATCATTATCTCTCAAGGATATGTAATTCTACTTTAATTAAATATTTTTAGGCTTTTTGCATCCAAACAAATGACAAACTTCCCCAGAATCAAATTCAAGTTTAAGTCTTTTTTACCTAAAATTGACTAAGGGATTTTCTAGTTGGGCTCCTGGGAAGTCTCAAAAGATTTGTCTCCCATTAGGCTTGTTTGACCAGCTCCCAAAATCTTCTCTAGTGTCCGTGAGCTTTCTTTCAAAACAATATGTAGCATTTCCCTTGCTAGTAAACCCCCAATCTTCTCTTTGTTCCCAAATAAATTGTATACTTTAGAGATCCATCTTTATTTTGACTTCAATAGTGGTGATAAATTGATACAATATTCAAGAATCTGTTTTATAACAATACTGTCAATTTAGAAATGCATTTTACTGTGATATAAAATCCTTAACTATTCTACTCCACTGACATTTTGTATTATTTTCTTATTAATTTACAAGCACTTAAAAATTCCTTATTTACATAAGGTTTATATTAGATATAATTTTGTGAGGAAAATAAAAGGTCGGTTTTCTATTTGCATTGTGCTAATTCAGACTGCACTTGGTTCTTCATGCACACTGGTATAAGCGAAGTTTAGACAAATTACTGTAAAAACTGATACACATATAGACCATTATAGTGTTATTTTTAAAAGTATAAGAAACTACTTTAAAAGATCACAAGGAGATTACAGCAAATGAATCTTCATATTCATTACCTCAATGAAATATAATTTAACACTAGTTTCAATGTCTTTTTTTCCAAAAGACTAATTTTCAAGTGAAAGCTTTAGATCTTTGAAAGTAATAAAATTAAAGATAGAAAAGATACATAATTCATTTCAGCAGTTTTCTGAGAAATACCACATTTTCCAAAATATATGTGTTCTTATAAGAAATGGACTCTCTTTAGGCGATTAGAATATCAGTCTTCTACAACAGGCCAATTTTCAAACACTAGGCCTAAGTTCACTCAACCAGTCTCATGAAGCAAAAACTGAATTAAGATATTCCATTTATTTTAGTCCACATATTTATCAAGCAAAGAAACTATGGAACAAAGACTCTTTCTTGCTGAAGTTGTTGGGATTTCCATGGTGCTTAATGCGTGTTTTTTTAAATTGTGAGATCAAAGTTTGAACACAAATCTTGAGCCATTGTATATGTTACCTGGGTAAAAACATTAAACTTGATCTTTTCAAATATCTAATGGAATCCCAGGCACAGTAATTAAAATATGAAGTTAAATATTTAAGAGAAAATTAAACACTAATAATGAAATGAGTTGATTTTCTAAGAAAAGCAAGTATGTAATTAAGCAGACACTCTCAAAACCATTACAACATTCAAAAGCAATCAACATTACAAGTCTTAGGGTGTGTTTTAAATTCCTCATAACCTAAACATATACATTCATTAATTATTCACTTGCCATGATCAACAATGAAAGATGAGTTAGAAAAACCGGAGGCTTTAATTCAAAAATTACAATCTTTGGTATTGCAGCAAGGAAATAACTTGCTGGTGAAATTAATGACTCCACCTGGCTTTATCTTGGCAATGTTCTGAAATACATGCAATGAACAACTTGACATTGTTTGATGTTCTTAATTCTTTACAGCCATCTCTATGGGTGGTCATAATAGATAAGATCAATCAGAAATGATCATATTATGAAACGTAAATCACTTCACATGACTTATCTGGAAAATGTGCTGGTACTTACTTGCACCATCATCTCAAGTTCCAAGAGCCAAAAACATATACATGCTCATGGAGGAGAATTTCCTTTCTGATTTTAGAACAGTCTGAAAGGGGGTGAAAAAATGAAAAAGGGGGAGCTTACAAATAACAAAAATTATATCCCAAATGAAAATTAGAATGTCTATGGAACTAGTAGCAGTAACAACAGTAGACAAAAGATAGGATGTAGATGTTAAGATGTCTACAAGGGAAGCACAAGACTCCAAATGCTCTTGCTACTAAAACGCAGATTCAAGGTTTACCATCTGTAATATTCTGCTGCCAAGTACATCTATGGCTACTGCTACTGTCTAAAATGAGGATATCTATTAAGAAATCATCAAAAAGGACTGCATAGCAGAAACTTTTCTGATATCAAGGGATCAACTTAACTACAATTATATACAGGTGCCAATTTCCTCTGGAGTAAACTACCACACGGGGCCTCATGTACCAGTTAGATAATCCAAGTCAGCCTTTATTGCATAACCTATCTAAAAGATTGGACTCTACATTCTGGCTCTGCAGAACTGAGAGAAGAAATGTATAAAAAGGATAGTGATATTGCCTTTGTCTATGGGAATTCTTGAGTCTAATAAAAAAATCTGGGAAAAATCTAACTTCATGATTACACTTGGGCACATAGGTGATTAATACGAGTGAAGTAACAACCATAAATACAATCGTAACCACAAGAACAACAGTAATTCAATTTTTCTCACTTCATAGGTGTTCTTATGGTATCTTGTAGGTGCTCTCCCCAAGCCTCAGGTGTTCTTCCATAATCTCAGTTGATGGAAACGCAAACACCACACTCTCCTCTGTTCAATGTCTGCCATCCCTGTCTTTTTGGCCTCTGACTCTTCCCTATACTACTGTCTATGTACTTGAGATCTTCACTGACATAGCTGGGCTCTGTATTTATTGATAAGAGTATCTCTTTTCTCTTAGACTAGGCATGACCAAAAGGTTAATCTGGGTTCAAAGATTAATGACAATGACCACTCAGTTTTTATTCAAGATCAATTTTATTTGTTGTAAAAACAAACAAGCGTTATGTTCCAGACATATATAAGTGAGTAGACTTATGCCCTGGTGCTTCCTTGGCTCTTCACAGGATGCAAAAACAAATCCTGCCAGCAGGAGGTGGCAGGTTGCAGAGATGGCTGGTTGCTCTTTGAGCCATCTTGGCCTTGCCTGGCATGCACAGGCCCCAGCACAGCAAAACATTCAGGGAGTAAGAGTGTTGCACAAAGGATTTTACCAACCTCGTCACATTAAGCAGCATTCAAGGATTTGCTGACCACCACTTAAGCAAATTTTGTGTTATGCTATAGCAATGAACTTACTTGTTCTATTTCTAAACAAAATATTGGGTTCACACACAGGCCTGGACAAAGCTTCCCACTTCTGAACTATTTACTGATCTTCTTATTCTCAAAGAATGCAAGATGAATGATGTGCAATACCATGGCTATGGCATGTGACTTTTCTAGACCTGGATGGTTAGTGTCCCAATATTTAACTGATTTTTGTGGGGGTGAAAATATGCCATCAGTTCTTCCTTCTATCATCCCCATCACTACCATACATGTAATGGCATAATCATGTCACAGTGTGTCCTCAGAATCACTATTCCTAGCTGAGTATACTAAGGCTTTCTATCTAGGTCAGTTCATTGTGTCTGTGTCTCCTCTAAACCCTCCTTCATCATGCCTACCTCGAAGAATTCAGCAAGTGATCATTCACGCAAGCTAAAGGATTTTAGCTTTCTCTGCCATAAAGATTATTGCTAAAATACATACCATACAACAAACCAACCCATTTCCCACAAATCTTACTGTCTGACTTCTCACAGAATACATAATGACTTTTATTGTGTCTCTTCCGTGTTTCTCTTTCCTAACTGAACTTTGTTCTTTATCCATGCCTTCTTCCAATCCTGACATATTTTAAAACCTTTAGCATTTCTGCCTATAATATTTGGGTTTTCTTCTTTTCCTATCTTTATTTGATAAGTCCCGTACAAATATTTTCCCCATAATCACAATGTTTTCTTTTCACTTTGCTCAAGAACTGAGTTATGAGCTCCAAATTTGGACAAACTCTACATTGGCTAAGTTTTAGTCATTTGCACTGCTAAGAAAGATGACAATTCAACATGCTGAAGATGACTTCCTCCCTTATAAAGGGGCTAACACAGAGAGCAATACTGTTCATGCTTCTGATTCTTGATCACAAGAATTGCTTTAGGCAATTACAATCATGTCTCCTCTGACATATCATATTAGTCAAGTGAGACAGAGAAAGAATATGTCCTATGTCACATAGCTGGGTGGTGACAGCTGCTTTAGCATCAGCACACTGCGTTCCCTCTGATTTCTTCATTCATCTCTAAGTAGCAGTAAAGCCGGTCCTGAATACTGACTTTGACACTCAGCTTTCTCCACATCCTTCCTGTCACTGCCTTTGAGACTACTTCAGATTCTTCCCTTAACTTCTATTTCTCCATCTGTAAAATTGGGTTGATGAGGTTATCTTCCTTCGGTAGCTGTGACAATAAAAATGGGATCATCATGCATCCTCCTTAGCCCCACGAGTAAGCTCCCAGTAAGTGAGGTTGTCATCATTACTGGATATTTAAGATTCTCTACCTATTTGAAAAACCCTAGCGACAGAGTCTCAGTTGCTTTTCTTTTTGAGTGAATGATCACTTGCTGAATTCATCAAGCAGGCGCTTTAACATTTACCTTCCTTTATTATGCTGGAGCATTTTTAATGTAGGAGGCTTCTGTGGCTTCTCACTATGACTGCTTTGTTTGTTCAAAACTTATACAGGTTGAGTATCCTTTATCTGAAATGCTTGGGTCAGAAGTGTGTTGGGTTTCAACTGTTTTCAGATTTTGGAATATTTGCTTCAATGCAATGAGGTATCTTGGGAATGGGAGCCATGTCTAAACACAAAATTCACTTATGCTTCATACACACTTAGCCACATACACATAACCTGAAGGTAATCTTATACAATATTTTAAATAATTTTATGCATGAAACAAAGTTTTGAATGTGTTTTGACTGTGACCCATCACATGAGGTAAGATGTGCGGAATTTTCCACTTGTGGCATGATGTCAGCACTCAAAACTTTTGGATTTTGGAGAATTCTAGATTTTGGATTTTCAGAGTAGGTGTGTTCAATCTGTATATATGGGTCAGATTCAGTTGTCTCCTTTAATCTTTGGCTGAAGGAAGCCCTAAAGACTTTGGGGCCTCAATCTCCCATATGCAGTGACATTGTCAAAGCCATTGACTCAGCTTCTCACCTGGGTTTCCTTCCAGTGAGCCACAGATAGAAGTCACAGATGATGGCAGGGGCCTGCTGGCTGATGGCATTCCAGTACTGGGTTCTGAAGTTGCTGGTGGTGAAATCAGCATATGGCCTCGTCAAAGCTCTCACAAATGGAATTGGAATTTCAAAGGTTGCCAAGACCTGGAATCCTGGGGGAAAAAAAGAGAGTAAGTGCTAGAGGAGAATAGGAGAATATAAGCCCATCATAGTGGAAGGTATTTATAATGGGTCACAACAATAAAGACAAAGGATTTGCTGTGTAGAGTCAAGAATCAATTTCTGAGAACAACGTAAAGATTTTTATGCTAGGCAAGTGGTTATCTGCAAAATGAGACAATGTGAATGGGTTAAGAATTGTACCCTTTATTTGAAACACCTACTATAAAACAAATTCTTGGGGAAACATGTAGTCAATAAAAGGGGGTACTGTTCAGAAAAACATAAATCCACATTTAATTCTAAGGTTATCTAGTCTATTCTGAAAGCCCCAAGAAAGAGGCTAGAAACTTTATTTCCCTGGCTGGACCATTACTGTCAGAACCATTTAGAAAGTTTCTTAATATTTTATTTGAATCTTTATTAAAAGTTTAACTTAAAAATTCTAAAGGCAAGATTTTCTTGTGTTAGTTTACTTTAAATATTTCTCTGGGAATATGTAAGACTCAACTGTCCACTCTGGTATCCAGGGTTTTATCCATAGTAGTGTTTTTATATTAATACTTAGATTAAGCTGAACTAAGAACTGTTTACATACATTTGTGAATTCAGCAGTTCTTTCAAAAAGATACTCATTTGAATTCAATTTTATTTAAGGTATGTAGGTTTCATATGCCTAAGCTCATTATTCAATTATGATGTCAGTTATTATAGTACTACGATTATTGCCCTACTTAAAAAAAAATGGCATTTTTTTAAAATCTAAAAATCTATCTGAAAAATATAACTCCTCTTCAGAGAAGATTCTCAAGAATCATCTGGTCCATAGGGATTTATACTTTAAAAAGATGGTGGTAAATAAGAAAGTTATGTACAGGTTGATAGCATAAGAGATTCTGATCTCAACACTGATGTTCTGATCTATATATCCATATACTTATTCAACATTTCCACCTGGAGGTGTAAGAGACATTCACATTTAACAGCTCTAAAATGGGCCTCCTGATACACCCACTGCTAACCACCCCCCTCCCAATACATACACAAACTTGCTATTTCACCAGTCTTCTACCTCTAACCAAATGCTAATTCAATTTGTTTAGTAGTTCAACCAAAAACTTTGGGGTTATCCTTGATTCTTCTCTTTCTTTAACAACCCACACACAATTGAACAAAATCTATCAGCTCTGTTTGAAAAATACCCAGAATCATAATTTCCACCTGCTAGCTCTCTGATCCAAACCACTACTGTAGCCTGGAATGTTGCAATACTGTCCTAAGTGGTCTCTGCCACTACCCCTGTAACCCTAGTCGGACCTCCATGTAGCAGCCAGAGGGATTCTTGTAAAATGTAACTCAGAGTGTATTACAGGAACTTTCCCATTCAGAGCCCTTCAATGGAATCTCTTCTCATTTAGAGGCAAAGCCATGGTCTGCAAGGGCTTGCACTCTCTGCATCCTCACTCTCTCTGCCCACCACTCTGACTTCACCTCTTACCGCTCCCCCTCTCAGTACTTCTGCTGCAGCCATACTGGCCTCCTTGCTGTCCTTGAATATGATTAAAGAACTTCAGCACTTACTGTTTCTTCAACTTGGAATATTTCATCCACGTGTCCCTCTGATTTGCCCTCTCACTTCTTTCAGGTCTCTACTAAGATGACACCTTATCAGAGAGACTTTCTTTGGCCATCACATATCAAATAGCAGCCTTCCCACAATACTGTTTACTTCTTTAATCTGTTTTATTTTTCTGCAATCACTCAACCATATCTGATGTATATTTCTCCTTTCTAAGATTTAAGTACCATAACAAAATTTTGTCTGTTTTGTTTGAACCTATACAGTACCTTGAAAAGTGGCTGACAGGTAATCAGTGCCTGATAAACATTTTTTGACTAAACGAATCAATAGATATCTCAGCAACATACACTTACTTTCCTTTTCCTAAATCTGTATCAATCCTTCCTTTAGTCATTTCAAATATATTTATTTAGCATTTAACACTTGCCAGGCACTGTGGTAGATGCTGAGGTAAAAAAAATTACATATGATATATTCTCTGTCTTTAAAGAACTGGCAGTCTGGTGGGACATGTGGACAATTCACGATTACAATCTTTTGCCTGAGTATTCTGCTAGAGGCCAGTACAATATGCTCTGGAGGAACACAAAAGAAGCATCTAGCTCTGTCTGGGTGCCAGGAAGGAAGGGGAGGGGTGGGGCTAGGTTTGGAAAGGGTTTCTAAGAAAGCTGTCCATATGGTAATAGCAAGCATTTACTAAAATGTTCACTGTTCTAACCACTGTACTAAGCACTTTATCTCACTACGTTCTCCCAAGAGCTCCCTAGAATAGAATAATTATTATTTTCACTGATAGATAAAAAAAATTGATCTACAGGGAGAAACTGAGAGACTTTTTCCAACTGATACAACTCATAAGAGTGGAGTCTACTAAATGGCGGGACGCATATCAGCATATAACATCTATGTGAGCATGGATTTCTGTTTAGTGATATATCCCTCGGCACCAAGAATAATGTCTATTTAATAAATACAGGAGTGAGTGAATGAGCTATGATTTGAATCCAAGTCTATTAGATCTCAAAGCCCAAGACTTTTAACCATTAAGCTACTGTCTGTCTGATGTGAGGGACAAGGAGAAACTCATGCACATGTAGAAAATGTAATTTGGCAATTGGAAACTGCACTCTACATCCTCATAGGTCAAAGAAGAAATTCAAATGAAAAATGTTGAAGGATTAGAGAGTAATGATAACATAAACATTATACAACAAAATGTGTGGGATACAGCCAAAGTGGCACTTGAGGGAAATATAAAGCCATAAATGATGTATTAGACAAGCCAAATATTCATGGGCTATATTTCTAAGTTAAAGAGAAGAAAAACATAATCAAAGAAAGCAGGAGGAAGGGGAAAAAAAGATAAGGCAATACATCTATGCAATAGAAAACAAAGCAGCATGATAAAGAGTCAATAGGCTGGGCGCGGTGGCTCATGCCTATAATCCCAGCACTTTTGGAGGCCAAGGTGGGTGGATCACCTGAGGTCGGGAGTTCAAGACCAGCCTGACCAACATGGAGAAACCCTGTCTCTACTAAAAATACAAAATTAGCCAGGTGTGGTGGCGCATGTCTGTAATCCCAGCTACTCTACTCAGGAGGCTGAGGCAGGAGAACTGCTTCAACCTGGGAGGCCGAGGTCGCGGTGAGCCAAGAAAATGCCATTGTACTCCAGCCTAGGCAACAAGAGCGAGACTCCATCTCAAAAAAAAAGAAAGAAAGAAAGAAAGAAAGAACAAAGAAAAAAGTCAATAAAGCCCGAAGAAGTTGGTTCTTTGAAAAAAAGAAATAAAATAAACCCTTTGGAGACTAGCTGAGAAGAAAAGAGAAGACACACAAATATTATGAATTTAAAAAGAAGCATAATTACAGATACAGTTTAGGACAAAAATATTAATACAAAAAAGAATGTAAATACATTTTAGAACAAACAAAATCTTAGAAAAAGAGACAAATATAATTTACTAAAACTGATTCCAACAGAAAATGAAGCCTGCAAAATTCTTTAACTATTAAAGACACTGAAGCAATAAAAAATCTTCTCACAAAAAATTATAAATCAAGATAATTTAAAGGTGCTTTTCCCAAGTTTTCGAGGAATAGATTACTCCACTATTACAAAAGCACTTTCAGATAATAGAAAAACAAGGGCACTATATGATTAGCAAACTGAATTAAACAAAATATAAAAAAAGATAACATGGTATGACCAAGTTGGGTTTATCCTAAAAATGGCAGGTGAGTTTAATATTTGAAGTCTTCCGCTTAAAATGAGCAGCAAGACAATAATACCTACTATTGCCATTTTTATTCACCATTATAGTAGAAGTTCAACAAGAAGGCTGGGCGCAGTGGCTCACGCCTGTAATACCAGCACTTTGAGAGGCGAAGGCAAGCGGATCATGAGATCAGGAGATCGAGACCATCCTGGCTAACATGGTGAAACCCTGTCTCTACTAAAAATACAAAATTTAGCCAGGCGTGGTGGTGGGTGCCTGTAGTCCCAGCTACTCAGGAGGCTGAGGCAGGAGAATGGCGTGAACCCAGGAGACAGAGCTTGCAGTGAGCTGAGATGGTGCTATCAACAAGAAAAATAAAGATCTAAAGCTTGAAAAAATGGGGATAATACTTGTATTTTTGCAGATTATGATTATATTAGGAAATTATGAGGAAATTTTATACAATTGCTAGCAATAATAAGTTTAGCAAGATAGCTGAATATAAGGTCAATATACAAAAATCAATTGCATTTGACATCATGCACAAACAATTAGAAAATGTATTTTTACAAAAGACATTTAAATTAGTTAAAAAAAAAAAAGCATCAATTACCTAGGCCCTAGGTATAAATCTGATAAAAGATGCTTAAGATCTATATGCAGGAGATTAAAAATTCTTCTTAAGGGACACTAAAGGAGACAATTCCATGGAGAGATAGCCCATGTTCACCCACCCAGCTGTCTATCACTCCTTGTAATATCACCTGAGACTATATATGCTCAACCTCCTGTTAACATGGCTACTGCTCCTAGTAGGCAGCATTTTTATCCCTCTTAAGAGTCCCCAATAGGAAACACAAATGAGTTTAATTTGAATGCAACATCAAATTAATAGTAATAGCTTCCAGAAATGCTGTGTTAGAAGGGAATCTAGAACAGAGCCTTGGCACAGGGATAACCAATGTCGTATCAGCCCGCAGTGTTTGCTATAGGTGTGAGAGAGGTAGAGGAAACATGCAGGCCAGGTATTTTTCATTTCTGGAAAAGCATTTTTCAATTCAAAGCCACAATATATAAATGAGCCACAGTGTCCAGCTGCCCTGCAATAGAACTCTCAGTGTGGTACCATGGCTTACCATTGGAATACGAAGAGCTAGTGGTACCTATGTAACAGGGATAGAAGGGGTGCATTAGTTAGTAGGTACTAAGAAATTCTACAGAATAGCAAAACTCCTTACTTTTATCTTCTACCATCATTAGATGTTTAAGTTGTACTCAAATTGATTTCCATGGTTTTTGTACATGGATCAGATTAAATCCCTTACATTCAGACAAATTAATCATTTGTATAGTACAGGGTTTCTCAAAGAGCATTTCCACAAGCATCAAGAATCATCTAGATGCTTATTAAAAATACAGTTTTCTCAGCATCACCCAAGACCTTGGTCACAGGGTCCAAGAAATCTGGGTGTTGTTTTTATTCTCCCATAGTGATTCCTATTCACTTTTACAAATCACTAGTAGAGTAGTTAATGCACACCCAAGAGAAACAAGTTGCATAAATTAGTGATCACTATTACACACTCAATAAGGAAGGAATAACATCACCCGACTTTTCTAAATCTCATTGGTCATTGATCACGTCGCATTCTCAGTGACATATCAAGAAGGGAAGGGGTGTGTATAGGACCCACTGCCCCAGCAGGGAGGAGTATTTCAGTATTTTATCACTGAGATTCTTTATAACTGCCAACTTTTGCTTTATTTCATCGTTTTTTAAAATCTCTATAGCCAATGGACCCCCTACTGCTTACAATCATGTATGTGTTCCCAATGACTCCTTTCCTTGGTAACCACAGTACATTCTAATTAACTACCACACATTTACAATTTCTCATTATTTTGTCTCTTTGCTTACTTTTTGTCCTCCTCCCCATGTAGGCTCTAAGCTCCATGACACACTGTCTATTTTTTCTCTGTGTCAGACACTAGTAATTATGCAGTTACATGGCTAAAGTACTTACCCATTTTGCCCCGGTTGCAGGGATTGAGGTTACCAGATGTACAGTGGTAGACTAACACTTACTTAGGTCTGGAAAATGAAATAAAAATTAAATAAATACAACTGAATGGAAAACTAATGAAAGAAAAATAAGGGAAAATAATATTTAGACAGAGTGGTTTCAATAATTCATCTGATTAAAGCAACCTATGCAAGAAGGCTTCTGTATTTTTTTCTTTCTTTGGGTTAATAAGCAAAATGGAAGAAGACTAGCAAAAGGGTGTGTGCGGAGGTGGGGGGATGTGTGTGTGTGAAAGAGATGTTAAATAGGAGTGACATATTATGAAGCACATATGTGTGAGTTCACATAAAAAAATTTAATTCTGTTTACCACTTACTAACACAGCCAAGTGTATGAACAACCTGTTTTTTTTTCCTTTGTACCAGGAAACTTCCCCACACATAGTGATTGAACACTTTTGGCATGAACCAGAGTTCAATTAAAGAAAATTCTCTCATTTCATCCACTTCTATCTCCTTTGTCCTAAAAAAGAAAGCTGAATGTTAAACTACTGAGTAGAAAGAAAAGCCTTTTGGTTATCAAGAATTGTATGGTTAAGTGATTTAAATGTTTTATTACTTTGTGAGTAGCCAAGTACTAAAGTGTATTTTGAAAACAACTGAATGTATATATGATGGCATATTAGGAACTCTATAAAACACTGAAACAAACACCTTCTCACATTTGGGGTCTTGTACAATGAAATGCCTATATTTGGAAAATGTGCCTAATACAATAACCCTCCCTCTCATGACATCTTTGAAAGCCCACTTGAGCATCCACACCTGTGAACTGCAGCACACCATCCTACAGCTAGTGGGAGATTGACGGCTGTATCACCTGGAATTGGAATTAAGTCTCCCACAGCCATTGGAGTAGCTTTTATGGACAGAAGAAACCCTTTCCCAGCCTGCACAGGAAAAAGAACATAAAATGTGAAACCAGGTCTTAAGTAACAGCTGGGGCTGAAGTATGTATCATCAAACTGATTATACTAGTGCAATAAGTGAAAACAGCTAACATCGATCCACTGCTTACCAGGTTCCCACACTAAGTCTGACTTCGTCAGCCTATCCTAGCTTCCCAGCCAAGCGCATCTTCAGCATTTTCTTGAACTACTCCTGTTCCTCACGTTCCTTTAGGGAATAAAATTCCTCATATTTGTGAGAGATTAATAAACTTAGTTAACTACCAAACACCAAGAATAAACCTTCACATTTTAAAAATTAACTCATAAGACACGTTAAGAATTAAGGTTACACAAATTTTCCATTAATGTTTGTTTTCCATTTCATTAATGATTTTGTTTTCTGCTAGGGTTTATTAACCTACAAGCAATAGTAGGCACTAAAAGTTTAAGAAACTTTTATTTGAAAAAAATTGGTGAAATTCCACAATTAATGACAAAAACTTTTTTGGCTTAGAAAAATGGCCTTATTATTTACTTTTTCTTCAGAATCTCATTTCACCTCACAGATCACTGATGTTATATAGATACAAGAGTTTGGACTTATTTATGTTAATAATTTGTTGAGTTTATGAAATTCATTCTTTCTGCTTTGCATGTTTCCCACTTTAATTTGAAATGATTAGCACTTTCTTATGTTACTCAATTCTCTTTTCTTATAACTAGCTCCCCTTCTTTTGGACATAAGAAACCAATTTAGAACATTTTTAAAAATGTGAATAAATATATAGCTTTGCATATAATGAAAACCGCTTTGGGATCACGTTAAAATAATGATGTTCTAAGTCACCAAACGTTCACCCCAACTGAACTTTTTTAGGAGAAAGAGTTGAAGGCAGGTGGGAAGCAGAAAGAAAGGGGCTGCTAGAAAAATCCGAAATTCGAAAGAAGGTCTTTGTCACTGCCATAATTCATTGTCTCATATTTCTATTTGAATTCATGTTGAACCCAGCTCTGGGAGGAATAGAGACAGAGTCTGAAGGGAAGTCTGAATCCCTAATAAGATTTAAACCATTTAGATCACTGATTTCCCATTCATTGTACAAAAGAGTAAAGTGGGGTTTAGGCCCTAAATGCCTCAGTGTGAGCTGCGAACCCCACAGCTCTGCCAGATCAATGTGGACTTCAGGGAGATGCGCACTGAGGGCTGCTCACCTAGAGGAGCCACGTTTCTCCTTGTAAGATATTATTGAAAAGGCGTTGCCGGCACATGTCGACCTATGTAACAAACCTGCACGTTGTGCACATGTACCCTAAAACTTAAAATAGAATAATAAAAAAGAAAAGGCCTTGCCTATATTCACTGATGTTTGTATTTGAAAAATTTGCTCCAATATTGGTAGCTCTGTTTCTTGTATTCATTAAGAATTATTGATGTATACCTGCTTTCCATACACACATATAAACTCTTGTATCTGTTTTATAATAACGAATTTAATAATCTTTGAAGATATTTTTACTGCATCCTCAATTCACTGCACTAATTCATGCAATTATAAACTGCAGAAAGGACGAAATACCCCCATCTTGCGATAAAGCAAAATCCTTGGCAGAACCATGCCCGCCTGTCCGCGCCCCGACCAGCCCTCCCGGGCAGCCACTCACCGGTGTCCGTCTTCCCAGCTCCCCGCCATGTCGCCAAGTGAATCCATCCTGCGGTCCGTCTCCACTTTCGCCAGCCCGTACCGCAAGCGCCGCCTGCAGGAGCGCTGACCCCGCGCCGAGCCCGAGGCCAGGGGAACCCACGACTACCTCAACAGCGTGCGGGACTCCATTCGGTCCACAGGGCTGGATGGCCTGGGGCCGAGGCCACCCCGAAGCCCCCGGCGACCCCGCCGTCTGCGTCCTATTACCCGAACACTGCACGCCGCTGCCCTAAGGCGCCCCGGAGCTGGACCCGCTGCCAGATGGCACGCACTGCTCAGCCGGTTTCTTTTTTTTTGAGATGGAGTCTCCCTGTGTCGCCCAGGCTGGAGTGCAGTGGCGCGATCTCCGCTCACTGCAAGCTCCATCTCCTGGGTTCACGCCATTCTCCTGCCTCAGCCTCCGGAGTAGCTGGGACTACAGGCGCCCGCCACCGCGCCCAGCTGATTGTTTTTTTGTATTTTTAGTAGAGACGGGGTTTCACCTGTTAGCCAGGATGTTCTCCAGCTCCTGACCTCGTGATCCGCCCGCCTCAGCCTTCCAACGTGCTGGGACTACAGGCGCCCGCCACCACGCCCGGCTATTTTTTTTTTTTTTTCTTTTTGTATGTTTAGTAGAGACGGGGTTTCACCGTGTTAGCCAAGACGGTCTTGATCTCCTGACCCCGTGATCCGCCCGCCTTGCTCTCCCAAAGTGCTGGGATTACAGGCATGAGCCACCGCACCAGGCCTGCTCAACCGCTTTCAACTGGCGCTGCCCAGCCGCCTGGTCAAAGCCCAGCCCCCTGGTCAAAGCCCAGCCGCCTGGTCAAAGCCCAGCCCCCTGGTCAAAGCCCAGCCCCCTGAAGCGAATGGCGGTGGCTATGGCTGCGTACCCAGGTTCAGGCATGGACCGCGCGTCCTCAAACACTAGGGCGCCCCGGGCCTGCAGTTTCATGCATGCGAGGTCCCGGGTGCCCCCCACGCCGCCCCCAACACCCGCCCCTCAGCCCCTACGGCCCGCACGCCTCCTTCCCGCTGCCCTTCCGTGGCCCTGGTTTGGGACACCCAGCCCCGCCTTTATGAGGCGCCCCCCACCCAGCTCCGCCCCTCCACGCCCGTCTTTAGTCTCTTAGGCGGTGGCCGCCGCCGCCACAGCCCTGGGCCTGGCAACCCCAGTCGCCCGCGTTATCCTTGTGGTGGCGCCGGCGTCCCCGCTGGAGCTGCTAGAGGCCAAGCCCAAGCTGGCAGCTGCTCCTGGCCTGGGAACCGCAACACCAGGCATACCTATGCGGCTACGGCAAGACCTCCAGCAAGAATTCTCCCCTGCAGGCACATCTGCGCAGTACACAAGTGACAAGCCCGACCACTGCCACTGGGATGGATGCAGCTGGAAGCGTGCTCACTCAGACAAGCTAACTCTCCACCACCACAAGCACAGGGGCCACTGGCCATTTCAGGGCCATTGGTACGACCGCGCCTTCTCGCGCTCTGCCCACCTTGCCCTGCACAGGAAGTGGCACATGCAGCCCAGAGGCCTCCGCCCACCTGCGCACGGCCCCCTCCCAAACTGTGACTGGTATTTATTGCACCCAGAGAACCCCCAGGGCAGTGTGGCTACAGAGGGTCTACCTTGACGACAAAGACGACGCCACCACCCCAGCCCCCACCTGTGACTGAAGACCAGGTGGGAAAAAACCACTATCCGCCTTGACGAATTCTGTTTTTCAAAATGGCGCAATAATTAAGTGTCATCTTCCCTCCCACCAGGTCATAAGGCTTGATGTCCTTTGAGAAACAGGGCCTTAATTTGTACTGTATGTGAAATTTTTTATAATATTGTACATAATAACTGTGACAAATATTGTATTACTGTACATACAGTGGCAGGGCTACTTGCTTCATTTTCCTAAGACTTTTGCTTGTTTTATTTTTAATTTTTAAAAAACTTTTTTTAAAATAAAAGAAAAATCCTTAATTATTAAAGACTTTTCAAAATAGAACTCTTAAATAGTAATTGATAGCACTTTACCTGTTTTCCTGATAAAAAATTCTAAAAGAATAAAAATAATTTCATCCTGCCTCCATATTATAACCAGAATAATTGAAATAATATGCTTCAATTGATAGTAAAGTAGCATTTATGTTTTTGGATCAATGAAGCTAAGCCAGCACTAAGAATTTTGTTACTGTTCCTCCACTACATTACAGTTACTTCCTCATCCCTATACATACCGCAATAATGAGTCGGCTACATCCATTTAGATTATCAACCCAACCCTAAAAGAAAGAAAATTTCCATTGGTTACACATTTCAGAAAATTGTTGTATCTTTGGAACATCTGCAGTCTAATCTTAATAAATTTTAAACAAGGGCACTGAGACTCCAGCCGATAGATCTAATTTAGATCCATTTAGATTATCAACCCAACCCTAAAAGAAAGAAAATTTCCATTGGTTACACATTTCAGAAAATTGTTGTATCTTTGGAACATCTGCAGTCTAATCTTAATAAATTTTAAACAAGGGCACTGAAACTCCAGCCAATAGATCTAATTCATTGATCCCAAAGATCAATGGCAAAGCATTGGCTATTTTCTGCACTTTGTGCAAGAATTAAAATTTGGCCAGGATTGTTGTTCGTAGCAGGAGTCATGAATGGTTTTGTGGCATTTTATGACATCTTAAGGGCTACATTGAACCTTGTTCTTATATCATGATCTGCTAAGCAATTCACCAACCATACTTCACCTCATTCCTGATTTTAGCCTCCTTAGGAGAACATCGAAAACATGATTGGTAGTAATGTGTGTTGACTTGCTTAAAGATGTTACAGGAAAGATTATGCTTAAGAGTAGTTAGAGGGAAATGTCTTTTTCAGTTTGTTTCCTAAGCCCTAAGCCGTCTCTTTACCTTACAGTATAAAAGTTGAAATGCGTATAATGGGAGACCAAAGATACAGGAGGAGAAGAGATGAAGGGACTAATATTCACTGAGCCTTTTAGTAGGGACCTGCTTTTTACTAGAGACTGAGCACTCCTCCTACATTGTCTCATTAAACCAACTCTCCAAAGTAGTATCTGTCCTGTTCTATGGAAAGAACAACTCAAAACTGTTGCATTGCCAGTAAGTGGTGGAGCTGGGATTTATCTGCCCCCAAAGCTTCACAGACTTGCTTTGAAGAAGATGGTATAATTCAAAGTACTTTCAAAAGGACACAGCAGTATACGGAGGTTAAAAAAAATTAGTATTCCCAAACTGAGATCCTTCTGTGAGCTTTGTCACCCTGGCAGTTAGTTGCAATACTACCAATTTGGCCATCAAGAACATTCTGGTATGTTTAAGCTATAGTGGGAAAGCCAAGATATGAAAACATCACCCATGGGAATTTTGAGACTAGAGTAGTTAGAAGCTAATTTAAGATCTCCATCCAACTCTAAGATAGGGTAACTGCCAGAAGAGCCGCATGATCCCAAAGTGGAATTTTGCCCTAGTATAATGGGTTAATATTTGATTGGCTGCACTTAGCTATAAATCCTAAGGAGAAGAAGAAGAAGAAAGACATCAGAAAATAATTGGGCTAGAAGAACCTCAGTTTGAAAGCAAAACACAGAATCCAGGTAAGTGGGCTTACCGGGAAAAGCTCGTGCCACGTTGCTCCGCACAATGCAGGGCCTTAGGATGGCAATGGTTAGGTTCCTGCTCTCCTGCTGCACCACCATTTCTCCCAAGGCCTTGCTATAGGTCTAAGTATTGGGACAATCTCCAATCCGCTTGGGAGTGATCTCGTCAATAACAGCGTTGTCTGTACATAAAAGGCAGTCAGAGTAAAAAGAATTCTAGCAACATGTGTTAGAAAATAGACCAACAGGAAAATGTGAGACACAGTCAAGCAAAACTTCCACCTTTTAGCCTTGGTTCTGGAATTCAGAACAGTCACATGATACCAAGTTTGAGTGCGTACCTGTCCAAAGCATGCATGAGCTCTTTTGTCTTCACTGCTAAGCCCAATCTTACAGTCAAATCCTATGCCCTCCCATCCAGACAGGTAGGTAGGTAGACGGATAGAATCAATAGCGATGCCACTTTATTACTACTACTAGTGTAGGGCTATTAGTACTACTTTGGCGCTACTATTACTTTGTCAGTACTGATTACTACTTTATCTGTAGTAGTATTAATTTGAGGTAATTACATACAACCTCTTTACTTCCTTTCCAACAAGCTCGTAAGTACATTCATTGCACATATTTTTGAGTCCCAATCATTCTCCCAGTAGTGTGCTGGAAGCTGTGTTCAGGGAGTTTGAGGCTCTCATCCAAGGTGTTTCAGTGGCAGCCCTGTTCAATGTTGTCCTATAGAAACCCAGTGCAGTGATCCTGAAAAGTTTAGCTTTACATTATAAAATTTTCATTCAATGCAAATCAAACCAAAGTGATTACTTTTGGCAGACTGACAATCTGTTTTACCAAATCTATGTAATGCATTTTGAAGGTCTGTTTAGAGTCTATGATAACAAATTGCTAATTATTTCCAGAGATTTTCAACGAATTCTGAAGTCTGTCAAGTGTGATTATAGTATTCTGAAATAGCTTCAAAATCATGAATATTGAATACTCCTACTTACAAGATGACATGTATCATGAATAATTGAGTTACCATAGCATCAGCCCAAACTTTCTTAAAAATATGTCAGAACCGGCCGGGCACAGTGGCTCACGCCTGTAATCCCAGCACTTTGGGAGGCCATGGCGGGCAGATCACGAGGTCAGGAGATTGAGACCATCCTGGCCAACATGGTGAAACCCCGTCTCTACTAAAAATACAAAAATTAGCTGGGCATGGTGGCGTGCACCTGTAATCCCAGTATTCAGGAGGCCGAGGCAGGAGAATCACTTAAACCAGGGAGCAGAGGTTGCAGTAAGCTGAGATCTTGCCACTGCACTCCAGCCTGGTGACAGAGCAAGACTCCATCTCAAAAAAAAAAAAAAAAAAAAAAAAGTCAGAACCATTTGATAACCCCAAAATCTATCTACACCTCTCTGAGAGAGCAAAAAAATTATTGTCAATTAAATATGCAACATGTATTCTAGCTGACAGATCTATGTGGTTAAATTGTTAATATAACATAGCTTTTTAAAAATTAAGCTGTCGGAATATGCTAGGGTGATTTTTCTGATCAATGTGGTCCATTTATTTCTATTTTATACAACAGAACATAACTATACTATTTTGATTGTAGAAAATCTTCACTGTTACCACCTTGCTGACATGACACATTTTTGAACAACTAAGATGTGCATGAGATTAAGACTCATTCAGAATCACAACTCTCAATATTAATGCCTCATTTGATCCTGGGGTAGAACATGGGCATTGACCATTATGTTTCCATTTTTCTTCCTTTGCTTCTGAGTGCTGAGTGTCTTCTGGATACTCAAATGCCTTTTCATTTAAGTTGAATAGAGAAAGATTGAGGGGTTCTAGAATTAAAAACAACTTAAACGACATAGAAATATCAAGGATATTTTAATTATATGGTCACCTGGGGGCTGGGAAAGAGGGTAGGATGATTCATACACCTCTCAATCTTAACAATAATCCTACCGTTACCTTATTTCATTTCTGTGTCAACAGTGGATTGACTGACCTCAGACCATTTTCCCTCAACTGCAAAACTATACAGTTTATGAAAACCAGGTCTTGAGGGAATAGAGCTTAATTTCAGTAAGTCTGTAAAGAAAAAATTCCTAGAAAACATCAGAGCCCAAAAATGTACTGGGATTGTATGTCAGATGGCTAGTACCAGTTGCTGTCATTAATGTTGGGGCAGCCAGAAAGGATAATACTTGGAGGGATGGGGGCCTTATAAAGCTTAGTGAGTTTCGTTGTATTGGAAAATGTTGGGTTTTGTTGTTCTTGTTGTTTGTTGTTGCTGTTTTGAAATGAAGTCTTACTCTTGTTGCCCAGGCTGGAGTGCAGTGGCACAACCTTGGCTCACTGTAATCTCCACTCCCCGGGTTCAAACAATTCTCCTGCCTCAGCCTCCTGAGTAGCTGGGATTTCAGGTGCCCACCACACCTGGCTAATTTTTGTGCTTTTAGTAGAGACGGGGTTTCACCATGTTGGCCAGGCTAGTCTCAAACTCCTCACCTCAGGTAATCTGGAGAGTGAGGGTGCAGTGCTGCCCCAGGACGATGGTGTCTGAAGTTGTGCACCAAGTCACAGGCCCTGCAGAAGCATCGCCCCTCAGGAATGGGTAGTACAGGAAGTCCAAGCACAGGCAGATCTGCTGATGCCGTTACACTATGAGGGCACTGACCTCCAAGATGTCGGCAATATATTCACTGGCATTCCTGCAGAGTGAGGCTGGGGAGAGGAAGCAGCTCCGTAACACCTATCACAAACTCTGGAAGCCCTTCCCAGCCAAAATCTCTGGACCACATTACACCCAGAAATGGGTGCCCTCTGAGCACACTTCTCTCTGCCTCCCACTCTGTGAGTTCCCTCCTGGCCCCACATGCCCCAGCCTGGACCAGGGCTTGGAGCCCAGCAGGTCTTCAGTCCATGGTGTTGACTGCTTCCTGGCACAGGAGAGCCCTTGGTAGCTCTGTGACTCCTCCTGTGGAACCCCTGCCTCTGCCTCAGGACCTCCCTATTCCCATGGGAAGACCCCAAGGATTGCCCCACCTGCCCAGGGATCCTCCAACGCCATAGGCCTTACTTGATGCCTTATCCCTCCCAGAACATCACGTTTCTCAGAAGATGACTTATTTCCAAGGCCATCTGTGGATGTTTGCTGGGGACCTCTTGCTGTTCTCCTTTATGATCTGTAGGGCAGGGCCAAGAGGAGAAACCAGCCCAACCTCAGAACAAAGGCTCACTGCGACAAATGGCAACCACCAAACAGTCAGCAGTGCTTCTGGGAGGAAAGGTTTCATTCTGCACAAAGCTCCTTGTTTGGCTTTCTGAATATGGGGAGGGGTAGGTACCAAGCCCAGTTTACCTGTGGTGTCTACATTACCATCTGTGCCTAGGATGTGCAAAGGGCCCCTGCTCCCACTGCAGGGTTGACGTTCCCTCCAGCTGGAGACCTGGGCTCCTGACACCGCCTGGCCTGTTTGTCCTGCTCTGGATGAGCGTGGAAAGGCTGTACCTGGTATTTCCCTAGGTCCTTGGTTTCTACCACCTAGACATCCAGCAGGAGTGACCATGTCTAGCACCACACCTGAAAGGGGACTCCCTTGTACAGCAGCCCAGACATCTACAGATGGAAGAGTGCTCAGTGAGACAGGCCACAGGGGTCCCCAGGGAGGATCAGGGGGTGGAGGATTCTGGAGGTTTCCAGCCTTGGGCTCTGTAGTTCCTCAAAGAGGTTAGGTCTACCTATTACCAGGCCTCCCCTCCCATGATTCAAAGACTGAATGAGTGTCCAGCATCAGGAACTCTGTTCTGGACCTGTTTTTTCATTTAGGTCACCAAGGGACAACCCCTAACCCCTGAGCTAGGGATGGTCCAAGCTCTGGCATGAGATTTTCCTCCAGCAATGTGATGCTTACAGGGACAGGTAGAAAAGCTGGTGACCAGGCCTGCTGTCCTCTGGGTAAGGAGTGTGCCACCCACCCTCTGAGATGCAGGTGGTGCCAGGCCACAGCACTGGGTGCCTGTACCCCTGGCTCTGCAGACACCGGTCATGGAGGTCCCTCCCTCCACATTACCTTCTTGCTGCTCCTAGATTTCTTCTAGTCATTAAGCACTTTGAGTCACTTTTCTGTGCATCCAATTTTACATTTTTGCTCTCAGATGAAACAGGATAAAGTATGCTGAGCTGCCAGGATTCCTGGAGTCTTGGGATCCAGGGCCCTGATGGGACTGAACCAGAAGGAGCCAGGGAAGGACAAATATTGGGGCTGAGCCCCTATGATTTGGGGCTCAGCCCCCAATGGCCATTGGTGGGCTGGCCTTATGGTCCCAAGACACCTTGTCCTCAGGCCAGAGACACCATGGGCTTTGGTCGAGTCCCAGCCTCCCAGTAGTGTCCTGGCACTAGCAGGAGCTGACCCCTGAGCCACAACCGCAGTTCTGGGTTTGGGGTTTGGTAAAACCACCTCAAGGACAGAGTCTTGGGATCGGGTTTGGCAGGAACCATGGTGCCTCCCAGAGATGGTGTGTCACTCCCACTCGCCACGAAGTGTGCACACAGGCTGTCCCCATGTCCATCCCATCCTGCTGGACAGGATGGAGGAAGTCAGGGAACAGGCATGGTGGACAGCTGGGGTACAGGGAGAGGCAGGTGCATGCTGGGAGGTCAGGCCCTGCGAGGGCTGTGGAGGCATCAGGTGGAGTGGGCTCCAGGTGCACCTTCAGTGTACTGGGCACGTCTCAGGCCAGGCTCACTGGACCCTGGATGTGTGATGTGGTCAATCACTGGGGGAATGTTGTCAGGTCCCAGCCACCCGCCCTGGGCAGCACTGTCTCATCTCAGGACTGGACTTTCTGAGTCCTAAGACAAGACAGTGCTGCCCAGGCCTGACAGCCTGGGAGGACCTGTTAAGTCCTCCATCCCTAGACTAGCCTCCCAACAGCAGGGACAGTCTCTTATCTTCACCTTCAGGGAACTGACTGATCCATCTCACTCTAAGCCAATCGAGGCAGAGCTGAGGACCTGCACCAGTCTGGGAGCCAGTCCCCTCCCCAAATGGGCCTGAGGGAAGCACCATCCCTGTCCCAATCTGCCACAAGTTTCAGCCCAGGAGACACATGGGGAAGGGAGAACGGGGCATCCCTGCTGGCTGACACTGGAAAAGTGGGACCTGGGAGAATGGGGAGCACAAGGCTGGCAGGGGATGCTCCAGGCCCATGGAGAGCTCAGGCTGCACCATGGGGTTGCCCCTCCTGGGTGGAGGCTGTGCCCTCTACAGGATCTGAGAAAGTCCGGTCCTGAGATGGGACAGCGCTGCCCAGGGTAGGTAGCCGGGGCCTGAGAGCAGTCCCCCAGGGAGTGACCACATCACCTGGCTGGGGTCCAGGGAGCTTGGGGTGAGACCCACCCAGTGCACTGAGGGTGCACCTGGAGCCCAACCCACCTGACACCCTCACAGCCTTCACAGGGTCTGACGTCCCACCATGCACCTGCCTCTCCCTGCACCCCACTGCCCACCCTGCCTGTTCCCTGGCTTTCTCCATCCTGTGCAGCCCATAGACTGTGAACATCTCTCCAGACACTCTGACCCTTTCTTCACCTTTGTCCTGTCAGAATCTCTGAGCAACATCTCCCAGGTCCATCCAAACAACTGCTTTGTCCACTTTTGACCGGGCCGTTGGGCATCACTGGGCCATCCCAGCTGTCCAGAGGGCCCTCGATAACGTGCAATGCACCTGGCTTCTCCAAGCAGCGCTCAGCAGTCCCCACTGACCAGGTTCCTGCTGACCAGACCCCACACATCAGGTCTTCCCTGACCACACCCTCACTGATTAGACCCCCATCACCAGGACCCACTAACAAGACCCCTGCTGCCAGGCCAACAATGACCATGACTCCACTGACCAGGACCTTGCTGACAAGGCCTCACAGACAAGGCCTCACTGAACAGGACCTTACTGACCAGGCCTCCCTGACAAGGCCTCACTGACCATGTCCTTACTGACCAGGCCTCACTGACAAGGCCTCACTGACAAAGTCCTTACTAACAAGGCCTCACTGACCAGGACCTTATTGACAAGGCCTCACTGACAAGGCCTCATGGATGAGCTCCTTACTGACAAGTCCTCACTGACCAGGACCTTATTGACAAGGCCTCACGGACCAGGTCCTTACTGACAAGGCCCCACTGACAAGGCCTCACTGACAAGGTCCTTATTGACAAGGCCTCACTGACCAGGACCTTACTGACAAGGCCTCACTGACAAGGCCTCCTGGACCAGGTCCTTACTGACAAGGCCTCACTAACTAGGTCATTACTGACAAGGCCTCACTGATCAGATTCCACCAATCATGACCCCACTACCTGGCCCCACAGATGAGGCCCCACTGACCAGGCCTCCAGGGAACAGGCTGCCACTGATCAGGCCCCTACTAACCAGGCCTGAGGTGACCAGATGCCCCTGACTGGGACCCTAGTGAGTAGGCCCCACTGAACAGGCACCGACTGCTCAGGTCCCAGCTGACCAGGTCACCCCGTAGACCAGTGGTACAAAAGCCACCACTGACCAAGTCATCACTGACCAGGCCCCCACTGATGAGGTTCCACTGACCAGGCTGCCCTGATCAGGGTCCCACTGACAAGGGCCTCACTGATGAGGACACGCCCACCAGGCCCTGCTGACTAGGTCCCATGTGACCAGTCCTCCACTGAATAGCACCCCTTGACCTGGTCACCAGTGACCCAGCCCATGCTGACCAGGCCACCACTAAGCCCAGCTGACCAGGTCGCCACTGGTCAAGCCCCACAGCCCAGGTTTGCACTGACCAGACACCAAACAACTGGCTGCCAATAGGTCCCCACTCGCCAAAACCCCCACTACTGGATCCCCCTAATGAGACCCTCCCTAAGCACACCCCTGCTGGCCAGGCTCCCACTAAACAGGCCTCACTGACCAAGTCCCAACTGACTAGGTCCACTGAGCAGGCCCACACTGATCAGGCCCCTCCTAACCACATCAGAAGGCCAAGTGGCAATGAGATGTTTCATATGGCAGAAATAGAAGCAAGACACAGAGAGAAAAGAGGTGCCACAGCCCATTATGTAACCAGATCACATGAGAACTCACTATCAGATCAGCATCAAGAAGATTAACCACTGGTGAAGGATCCACCACACACACCACCGCCTACTGTTTCCAGGCAGAAGCCTCCTGCAGAGGCAGAGCCTCTTGGGAAACTTCTACTATGGCAGTGCAGAAGGGAAATATGGGCTTGGAGCCCCCACACAGGAGGCCACCATCCTCCAGACCCCAGATTCATAAGCCCACCAACAGCCCGCACCCTCAGTATGCAAAAGCACTCAACACCAGCCCAGCCCATGAGAGCAGCCATGGGGGCTAAAGCCTGCAAAGCCACAGGAGCACTGCCCTAGCAGAGGTTTTCCATGAGGATGTGACTCTGCAGCAGGCTACTCCCCCTTCCTAATACCCACCATCCTCTCACCACCCTACTGACAACCCACTCCTCCCAACACTATCCACTTTATTTCCTTCCAACTCCAACCCCATCCCATCCATGTTTAAATCACCTTCCACCAGGCCCCATCTCCAACATTCAAGACTACAATTCACATGAGTTTCTGTAGGGAAACACAGCCAAACCATGTTATTCTGACCCTGACCCCTCCGAATCTCATGTCCTTCTCACAGAGCAAAATACAATCATACCTTTTCAAAAGTTGCCAAAAGTCTTAACTCATTCCAGCATTAACTCAAATGTAAAAGCTTCAACGTCTCATCTGAGACAAGCCTACAGTCCCTTTTGCCTATAAGTCCCTGAATTTAAAAGGGTGTTCTTTTAAGACACAATGATGGTACAACCATTGGGTAAGCTTTCTCAGTCCAACGGGAAGAAATTTCCCAGCAAAATCACACAGATGGGACCACAGGACCAATGCAAGTCCAAAACCCAGGAGACCAGTATCCATTCAATCTCACTGCTCCAAAATCATGAAGAGAACTCACTATCACAAGGACAGAAATACGGAGATTATGTCTAATCATTTGTGAAGGAGCCACCATCACTTTTCACCCCTCACCCCCAACATAATCTCCCCATTCTCCCTATCCCCCACCTTCCAACCCCCACACTCCACCATGATTAAATCACCTTCCACCAGGCCCCACCTTTAACATTCCCCATTACAACTCCACACGAATTTTGGTAGGGACACAGAGCTAAATTTTATTATTCTCTCCCTGGCTCCCCAAATCTCATGTCCTTCTCACATTGCAAACTACTACAATGATAGCTTCCCTACAGTCCCCCAAAGTCTTATATCATTTCATCATTTATACAAATGTTCAAAGCTTAAAGTCTCATCTAACACAAGGCTGCAGACCCTTAGGCTCATGAGCCTCCAAAATATAAAGAAAGTTAACTACTTCCAAGGTACAATGCTTATACAGGCAATGGGTAAGCATTCCCAGCCAAAAGGAATAATTTTGCCAGAAAGAACAAAACACAGAAAGGACTTACAGGCCCCATGAAACTCCAAACCCAGAAGGCCAGTCATTCAATCCTACAGCTCCAAAATTACCCTTTTTGAAACCTTGTCCCACATCCAGGGCACAGGGATGTAAGGGCTGGGCTCCCAAGGCCTAGGGCAGCTCTGCACCTGTGGCTTTGCAGGGTTTATACCCCACGGCTGTCTTCATGGGCTGGGCTGGTGTTGAGCACCTGTAGCTTTTACCCACTGACGGTACAAGCTGTTGTGGGGTCTATTAATCTGCGGTCTTCATGATGGTGGCCTCCAGTGTGGGGGCTCCAACCCCATATTTTCCTTCTGTACTGCCCTAGTAGAGGTTTCTTATGAGGTTCTGCCTTTTAGGAAGGCTTTTGCCTAGACACCCAGACATTTCCATACATCCTCCAAAATCTATACAGAGCCTCCCAAGCCCCTAGGCTCATGCTCCATCCAACCAGTAGCTTAACACTATGAGGAAGTTCATGAGAACTCACTATCACGAGGTCAGCATCAAGAAGATGGTGCTTAATCATTAGTGAAGGATCCGTCCCCAACCCACCTCCACCCCCTACTGTTTCCGGACAGAAGCCTGAGGCAGAGCCTGAGCCTCTTGGAAAACCTGTACTATGGCAGTGCAGAAGAAAAATATGGGCTTGGAGCCCCTATGCAGGAGGCCACCATCCTCCAGACCCCAGATTCATAGACCCATCAACAGCTCGCACCTTCAGTATGGAAAAGCTACCGGCACTCAACACCAGCCCAGCCCATGAGAGCAGCCATGAGGGCTACACCCTGCAAAGCCACAGGTGCACAGTCCTAGCAGAGGTTTTCCACGAGCCTCTGCCTCTGCAGCAGGCTACTCCTCCTTCCTACTACCCCCACCCTCCCACCACCCTACAGCGAGCTTACTCCTCACCACGCTACCCACCTCTTTTTCCCTCCAACCCCACCCCCCTCCCATCCATGATTAAATCACCTCCCACCAGGCTCCACCTCCAACATTCGGGATTGCAATTCCACATGAGTTTTTCTAGGGAAACACAGCCAAACCATATTATTCTGACCTTGACCCCCTCCCCCGAATCTCATGTCATTCTCACAGAGTAAAATACAGTCATGCCTTTTCAAATGTTTACAAAAGCCTTAACTCATTCCAGCATTAACTCAAATGTAAGAAGTTCAAAGTCTTATCTGATACAAGGCTACGGTCTCTTCTGCCAATGAGTCCCTGAACTTAAAATGGAGTGCTTTTAAGGTACGATGATGGTAGAGGCATTGGGTAAGCTTTCTCACTCCAAAGGGAAGAAATTTCCCAGAAAAATAACACAAATGGGACCACAGGCCCAATGCACATCCAAAACCCAGCAGGCCAGTATTCAAATCTCAAAGCTCCTAAACCATGAAGCAAACTCACTACCAGGACAGCATTACAAAGATGGTGTTTAATCATTTGTGAAGAATCTGCCCCCCACCTCTGCCTTTCCCCGCAACCCCAACACGATCCCCCCCAATGCTCCCAACCACCCCCACCTTCCAAACTCCACTCTCCACCATGATTAAACCACCTTCCACCAGTCCCCACCTTTAACTGTGCCCATTACAATTCCACATGAGCTTTGGTAGGGACACAGAGCCAAATCATATTATTCTGTCCCTGATCCCCCAAATCTCCTGTTTCTTACATTGCAGAATACAATGATACCTTCCCTACAGTCCCCCAAATCTTAAATAATTCCAGCATTTACTCAAATGTCCAAAGCCCAAAGTCTCGTCTGAGACAAGGCTACAGTCCAATCTGCCCCTGAGTTTCTGAATTATAAAGCAAGTTAACTAATTCCAAGGCACAATGATTGTACAGGCAATGGGTAAGCATTCACAGCCAGTAGAAAAAAAATGCCAGAAAGAAAAACAAAACACAGATGAGACTCACAGGATACATGAACATCCAAAACCCAGCAGGCCAGTCATTCAATCCGACAGCTCCAAAATCATCCTTTTTGAATCCTTGTCCCACATCCATGGCACAGGGCTGTGAGGGCTGGGCTCCCAAGGCCTTGGGCAGATCTGCACCTGTGGCTTCGCAGCGTTCAACACCCACAGCTGCCTCTCATGGACAGGGCTGTTTTGAATGCCTGTAGCTTTTCCACACTGAGGGTGCAAGATGTTGGTGGGTCTATGAATCTGGGGTTTGGAGAATGGAGCCTCCCTGTGAGGGGGCTTCAACCCTACATGGCCCTTCTTTGCTGCCCTCGCAGAGATTTTCCATGAGCCTCTTGGAAAGGCTACTGCCTGGACACCCAGGCTTTTCTCTACATCCTCTGGAGTCCAGACAAGAGGCTCCAAAGCCTCTAGTCTCTTGCTCTCTTCACCTGCTGCCTTAACACTATGTGGAAGCCATCAAGGCTTGGAGCCACATCTGAAGTAGTGACGCAAGCTGTATCTGTGTATCATTCAGCCATGGCTGGAGCTGGGGCTGCAGGGATGCAGGCAACAGTGTCCTGAGGATGCACACAGCAGCAGGGCCATGGAGCTGGCCCAGGAAGCCATTCTTCTCTGCTAGGCCCCAGGGCCTGTGAGAGCAAGGGCTACTGCAAAGGTCTCTGAAATGCCTTCAAGGCCTTTTACCCTTTGCCTTGGATACTTGCACTAACCTCCTTTTTATGCAAATACTCTAAGCCGTATTGAATTTTCCCCCTGAAAATCACCTTTTCTTTTTGACCACTTGACTAGGCTGCAACTTTTCCAAACTTTTGAGCTCCGCTTCTCATTTAAGTAGAAGTTCCAACTTGAGGTCATTTCTTAGCTCATACATAACAACACAGGCTGTTCGACGCAGACAGGACACCTCTTGAGCTATGCTGCTTAGATGTTCATTCCACAAGATACATCCTAAATCATCACCCCCAAGTTCATAGTTTCACAGATCTCCAGGGCAAGGTGACTGTGCAGCCTCTGTTGGGCAAATCAAATGTAGCTTTGGCTCCTATTCACAGGAAATTCCTGGTTTTCATCCGAGAACTTTTAAGTCTGGCCTTCACTGTTCATCCTTCTGTCAGCCTTCTGATCACAAGTATTTAACAATTCTCTACAGTGATCCAAGCTTTTCCTCATCTTGCTGTCTTTTAAGCTTTCCCAACTCTCCCGACCTGTGTCTTTTACCCACTACTGAACCTGCTTCTACATTATCAGCTCTCTGTGTCACAGCCTGGCAATGTGGTAAAAGAAGAAAAGTCCATTTTCAGGGAAAAAATTCACATACGCTTCAGATATTTGCATGAAAAGAAGCTGAGTGCTGCTTGCCAAGACAATGGGGAAAAGGCCTTGAAGGCATTTCATAGGGAAAAGGCCTTGAAGGAATTTCATAGCTTCACTTCACAGTACTAACCTTCTGTATGATTAAAAAGAAAAGAGGTTTCATTGGCTCACAGTTCTGCAGGCTGCAAAGGAAGCATAGTGGTTTCTGCTTCTGGGAGGACTCAAGTGCTCCCAATCATACTACAAGACCAAGGGGCAAGGAGATGTTTCATACAGCAGGAGAAGGAGCAAGACAGAGAGAGGAAAGAGGTGCCACATCATGTTATACAAGCAGATCTCATGAGAACTCACTACCACGAGGTCAGCATCATGAAGATTCTGGTTAACCATTGGTGAAGGCTTCCACCCTGCAAAACTACCTCCCACTGTTTCCAGGCAGAAGCATGCTGCAGAGGCAGAGCCTCTTCGGAAACCTCTGCGAGGGCAGTGCAGAAGGAAAATATGGGCTTGGAGGACTAACACAGGGAGCCACCACTCTCCAGACCACAGGCGCACCCTTGCAGAGGTGACTGGTTGCTCTTTGAGCCAGCTTGGCCTTGCCTGGCATGCACAGGCCCCAGGTAGCAACATGCTGCTCCGAGTGAGCTTGTCCTGCCTTGACACAAATTCTAAGTCTGGCCAGGGCCACAGAAGGCCGAGTCCCCTGAGTGGTAATCCTGGCTGCTTTCTGCACTTCAACATAAAGTCTTCCTCAAGACGGCCTTTGGTCTGCCTCTTGGCAACCAAGAAGCCCGCAGTGCCATAGGACCCGAGGCATGGACTGGAGCCCCAAAGGCAGCGCACACCCTGCTCCTAAGTCTGCCACTCGTTTCCTCTCTGTGGCTCCATTTGTAGCACTGTTGTTGCACTGAGGCTTGTGCATGCCAGGCAAGGCCAAGCTGGCACAAAGAGCAACCAGTCACTTCTGCAAGGGTGTGCCAGGAGCCGGTGCACCAGTCACCAACCTCACTTGCTACCGGACATGGCACATCAGTACTTCCACCCTAAAGGTAGGGCCACAGGGCCATCTGCTTTTCCTAAGGCCTCTACTCCATCAGCCATCAGGAGACAGCCACTCAGGCTGTTGAAACCTGGCCATCCCTGCTTCCTTCAGTGGCTGAAGTTGGTGGCTGGTCCACCTGCTCCTGGCACACCTTTGCAGAGGTGGCTGGTTGCTCTTTGAGCCAGCTTGGCCCTGCCTGGCATGCATAGGCCCCAGCTACTGACACACTGCTCCAAGTGAGCTTGTCCTGCATTGGCACAAATTCTGAGTCTGGCCAGGGTCACAGAAGGCCAAGTCCCCTGGATGGTTATCCTGGCTGCTTTCTGCACTTGAACATAAAGTCCTCCTCAAGATGGCCTGTTGTCTGCCTCTTGGCAACCAAGAAGCCTGCAGTGCCATACGAGTTCTGAGGCATGGACTGGAGCCCCAAAGGCAGAGCACACCCTGCTCCTGACCCTGCTGCTCGTTTCCTCTCTGTGGCTCCGTTTGTATCACAGTTGTTGCACTGAGGCTTGTGCATGCCGGGCAAGGCCAAGCTGGCTCAAAGAGCAACCAGCCACCTCTGCAAGGGTGTGCCAGGAGCAGGTGCACCACTCACCCACTAGCGGCCGGACATGGTATATCAGTTCTTCTACCCTAAAGGTGGGCCACAGTGCCATCTGCTTTTCCTAAGGCTTCTGCTCCATCAGCAATTAGGTGGCAGCCAAGGCAGGACAAGCTCACTCGGAGCAGCGTGTTAGTACCTGGGGCCTGTGCATGCCAGGGAGGCCAAGCTGACTCAAAGAGCAACCAGCCACCTCTGCAAGGTCTGGCCAGGGCTATAGAAGGCCCCCCTGGATGGTAATCCTGGCTGCTTTCTGTACTTGAACATAAAGTCTTCCTCAAGATGGCCTGTGGTCTGCCTCCAGGCAAGCAAGAAGCCTGCAGTGCTATACGACTCGAGGCATGGACTGGAGCCCCAAAGGCAGCGCACACCCTGCTCCTGAGCCTGCTGCTCGTTTCCTCTCTATGGCTCCATTTGTAGCACTGTTGTTGCACTGAGGCTTGTGCATGCCGGGCAAGGCCAAGCTGACTCAAAGAGCAACCAGTCACTTCTGCAAGGGTGCGCCAGGAGCCGGTGCACCAGCCACCAACCTCACTTGCTACCGGACATGGCACATCAGTACTTCTACCCTAAAGGTAGGGCCACAGGGCCATCTGCTTTTCCTAAGGCCTCTGCTCCACCAGCCATCAGGAGGCAGCCACTCAGGCTGTTGGAACCTGGCCATCCCAGCTTCCTTGAGTAGCTGAGGTTGCTGGATGGTCCACCTGCTCCTGGCACACCCTTGCAGAGGTGGCTGGTTGCTCTTTGAGTCAGTTTGGCCTTGCCTGGCATGCATAGGCCCCAGCTACTGACACACTGCTCCAAGTGAGCTTGTCCTGCCTTGGCACAAATTCTGAGTGTGGCCAGGGCCACAGAAGGCTGAGTCCCTTGGATGGTAATCCTGGCTGCCTTCTGCACTTGAACATGAAGTCCTCCTAAAGACGGCCTGTGGTCTGCCTCTTGGCAACCAAGAAGCCTGCAGTGCCATACGACCCGAGGCATGGACTGGAGCCCCAAAGGCAGCGCACACCCTGCTCCTAAGTCTGCCGCTCATTTCCTCTCTGTGGCTCCATTTGTAGCACAGTTGTTGCACTGAGACTTGTGCATGCCGGGCAAGGCCAAGCTGACTCAAACAGCAACCAGCCACCTCTGCAAGGGTGTGCCAGGAGCAGGTGCACCAGTCACCAACTAGTGGCCAGACATGGTACATCAGTTCTTCTACCCTGAAGGTGGGCCACAGTGCCATCTGCTTTTCCTAAGGCCTCTGCTCCATCAGCAATTAGGTGGCAGCCAAGGCAGGACAGGCTCACTCAGAGCAGTGTGTTAGTACCTGGGGCCTGTGCATGCAAGGGAGGTGAAGCTGGCTCAAAGAGCAACCAGCCACCTCTGCAAGGTCTGACCAGGGCCACAGAAGGCTGAGTCCCCTGGATGGTAATCCTGGCTGCTTTCTGCACTTGAACATAAAGTCCTCCTCAAGATGGCCTGTTTTCTGCCTCTAGGCAACCAAGAGGCCCGCAGTGCTATATGACTCGAGGCTTGGACTGGAGCCCCAAAGGCAGCGCACAGCCTGCTCCTGAGCCTGCTGCTCGTTTCCTCTCTGTGGCTCCATATGTAGCAGAGAGGTTGCACTGAGGCTTGTTCACGCCGGGCAAGGCCAAGCTGGCTCAAAGAGCAACCAGTCACCTCTGCGAGGGTGTGCCAGGAGCCGCTGCACCAGCCACCAACCTCACTTGCTGCCACACATGGCACATCAGTACTTCTACCCTAAATATAGGGCCACAGGGCCATCTGCTTTTCCTAAGGCATCTGATCCATCAGCCATCAGGAGGCAGCCACTCATGCTGTTAGAAACTGGCCATCCCAGCTTCCTTGAGTAGCTGAGGTTGCTGGCTGGTCCACCTGCTCTTGGCACACCCTTGTAGAGGTGGCTGGTTGCTCTTTGAGCCAGCTTGGCCTTGTCTGGCATGCATAGGTCCCAGCTACTGACACGCTGCTCCGAGTGAGCTTGTCCTGCATTGGCACAAATTCTGAGTCCGGCCAGGGCCACAGAAGGCCGAGTCCCCTGGATGGTAATCCTGGCTGCTTTCTGCACTTGAACATGAAGTCCTCCTCGAGACGGCCTGTTGTGTGCCTCCTGGTAACCAAGAAGCCCGCAGTGTCATACGACCCCTGAGGCATGGACTGGAGCCCCAAAGGCAGCAAACACCCTGCTGCTGAGCCTGCTGCTCATTCCCTCTCTGTGGCTCCATTTGTAGCTGAGTAGTTGCACTGAGGCTTGTGCATGCTGGGCAAGGCCAAGCTGGCTCAAACAGCAACCAGCCACGCCTGCAAGGGTGTGCCAGGAGCAGCCGGACCAGCCACCAACCTCACTCGCTGCCGGACATGGTACATCGGTTCTTCTACCCTAAAGGTAGGGCCAAGAGGCCGACCACAGGCCATTTTGAGGAGGACTTTATGTTCAAGTGCAGAAAGCAGCCAGGATTACCACCCAGGGGACTCGCCCTTCTGTGCTCTGCAGTGCCATACAAGCTCTGAGGCATGGACTGGTGACATCTGCTTTATAGAAAATTAACTTAAGATCCATTAAAGAGTTAAATGTGCCATCTGATTTTCCTCAGGCCTCTGCTCCATCAGCCCTCAGGTGGCAGCCACTCAGGCTGTTGTAACCTGGCCATCCCTGCTTCCTTCAGTGGGTGAGGTTGGTGGCTGGTCCAGTTGGTCCAGGCACACCCTTGCAGAGGTGGCTGGTTGCTCTTTGAGCCAGCTTGGCCTTGCCTGGCATGCACAGGCCCCAGGTACTAACACGCTGCTCCGAGTGAGCTTCTCCTGCCTTGACACAAATTCTAAGTCCGGACAGGGCCACAGAAGGCCAAGTCCCCTGGGTGGTAATCCTGGCTGCTTTCTGCACTTGAACATAAAGTCCTCCTCAAGACGGCCTGTGGTCTGCCTCTAGGCAAGCAAGAAGCCCGCAGTACTATACGACCCGAGTCATGGACTGGAGCCCCAAAGGCAGCGCACACCCTGCTCCTGAGCCTGCTGCTCCTTTCCTCTCTGTGGCTCCATTTGTAGCCCAGTTGTTGCACTGAGGCTTGTGCATGCCGGGCAAGGCCAAGCTGGCTCAAAGAGGAACCAGCCATCTCTGCAAGGGTGTGCAGGAGCAGGTGTACCACACACCCACTAGCGGCCGGACATGGGATATCAGTTCTTCTACCCTAAAGGTGGGCCACAGTGCCATCTGCTTTTCCTAAGGCCTCTGCTCCATCAGCAATTAGGTGGCAGCCAAGGCAGGACAAGCTCACTCGGAGCAGTGCGTTACTACCTGGGGCCTGTGCATGCCAGGGAGGCCAAGCTGGCTCAAAGAGCAACCAGCTACCTCTGCAAGGTCTGGCCACGGCTACAGAAGGCCGAGTCCCCTGGATGGTAATCCTGGCTGCTTTCTGCACTTGAACATAAAGTCCTCCTCAAGATGGCCCGTGGTCTGCCTCTAGGCAAGAAAGAAGCCCGCAGTGCTATATTACCCAAGGCATGGAGTGCAGCCCCAAAGGCAATGCACATGCTGCTCCTGAGCCTGCTGCTCCTTTCCTCTCTGTGGCTCCATTTGTAGCACAGTTGTTGCACTGAGGCATGTGCATGCCAGGCAAGGCCAAGCTGGCTCAAAGAGCAACCAGTCACCTCTGCGAGGGTGTGCCAGGAGCCGCTGCACCAGCCACCAACCTCACTTGCTGCCAGACATGGCACATCAGTACTTCTACCCTAAAGGTAAGGCCACAGGGCCATCTGCTTTTCCTAAGGCCTCTGCTCCATCAGCCATCAGGAGGCAGCCACTCACGCTGTAGGAAACTGGCCATCCCAGCTTCCTTGAGTAGCTGAGGTTGCTGGCTGGTCCACCTGCTCCTGGCACACCCTTGCAGAGGTGGCTGGTTGCTCTTTGAGTCAGCTTGGCCTTGCCTGGCATGCACAGGCCCCAGCTACTGACACGCTGCTCCGAGTGAGCTTGTCCTGCATTGGCACAAATTCTCAGTCTGGCCAGGGTCACAGAAGGCTAAGTTCCCTGGATGGTAATCCTGGCTGCTTTCTGCACTTGAACATAAAGTCCTCCTCAAGACGGCCTGTTGTCTGCCTCTTGGCAACCAAGAAGCCTGCAATGCCATACGAGCCCTGAGGCATGGACTGGAGCCCCAAAGACAGCGCACACCCTGCTGCTGAGCCTGCTGCTCATTCCCTCTCTGTGGCTCCATTTGTAGCACAGTAGTTGCACTGAGGCTTGTGCATGCCGGGCAAGGCCAAGCTGGCTCAAAGAGCAACCAGCCACCTCTGCAAGGGTGTGCCAGGAGCAACCGGACCAGCCACCAACCTCACTTGCTGCCGAACATGGTACATTGGTTCTTCTACCCTAAATGTAGGGCCAAGAGGCAGACCACAGGCCGTCTTGAGGAGGACTTTATGTTCAAGTGCAGAAAGCAGCCAGGATTGCCACCCAGGGGACTCGGCCTTCTGTGGTCTGCAGTGCCATACGAGCTCTGAGGCATGGACTGGTGACATCTGCTTTATAGAAAAATTAACTTACGATCCATTAAACAGTTAAACGTGCCATCTGGTTTTCCTCAGGCCTCTGCTCCATCAGCCCTCAGGTGGCAGCTACTCAGGCTCTCGTAACCTGGTCATCCCTGCTTCCTTCTGTGGGTGAGGTTGGTGGCTAGGCCACCTGGTCCAGGCGCACCCTTGCAGAGGTGGCTGGTTGCTCTTTGAGCCAGCCTGGCCTTGCCTGGCATGCACAGGCCCCAGGTACCAACACGCTGCTCCGAGTGAGCTTGCCCTGCCTTGACACAAATTCTAAGTCTGGCCACGGCCACAGAAGGCCAAGTCCCCTGGGTGGTAATCCTGGCTGTTTTCTGCACTTGAACATAAAGTCCTCCTCAAGATGGCCTGTGGTCTGCCTCTTGGCAACCAAGAAGCTCGCAGTGCCATACCATCCCTGAGGCACGGACTGGAGCCCCAAAGGCAGTGCACACCCTGGTCTTGAGCCTGCTGCTCATTTCCTCTATGTGGCTCCATTTATAGCACAGTTATTCACTGATGCTTGTGCATGCCAGGCAAGGCCAAGCTGGCTCAAAGAGCAACCAGCCACATCTGTAAGGGTCCACTTGGAGCAGATGGACCAGCCACCAACCTCACCCACTCAAGGAAGTAGGGAATGTGTGTTTGTACCATGCATTTCACTACAAGTACATTTCCGCTGAGGTTGGTGGCCTACATTTTCTTCTAGGTTTTTTGCTTTTAGGTCTTACGTTTAACTCTTTTATCCTTCTTAAGTTAATTTTTGTATAAAGTGTAAGGAAGTGGCCCAGTTTCAGTTTGCTGCATATGGCTAGACAGTTTTCCTTACACCATTTATTAAATAGGCATCCTTTCCCCAGTGCTTACCTTTGTCAGTTTTGTCAAAGATCTGGTGGTTTTACATGTGTGGTGCCATTTCTGTGGCCTCTGTTCTATTCCATTGGTCTATATACCTGGTTTGGTACCAGTACCATGCTGTTTCTGTTACTGTGGCCTTGTAGAATAGTTTCAAGTCAGGTACTGTGATGCCTCCAGCTTTGTTCTTTTTGCTTAGGATTGTCTTGGCTATGTAGACTCTTTTTTGGTTCCATATGAAATTTCAAGTAGTTTTTCTAATTTTGTGAAGAAAGTCAATGGTAGCTTGATGGGGATAGCACTGAATCTATAAATCACTTTGGGTGGTATGGCACTCAGGCACAGAAATGTCCTTGTGTTAGGCAATACCATTCAGGACATAGGCATGGGCAGAGACTTCATCACTACAACACCAAAAGCAATGGCAACAAAAGCCAAAATTGACAAATGGGATCTAATTAAGCTAAAGAGTGTCTGCAGAGCAAAAGAAACTATCATCAGAGTGAACAGGCAACCCACAGAATGGGAGAAAAATTTTGCAATCTATCCATCTGACAAAGGGCTAATATGCAGAATCTACAAAGAACTTAAACAAATTTACAAGAAAAAAAACAACCCCATCAAAAAATGGGCAAAACATATGAACAGACACTTCCCTATAAGACATTTATGCAGCTAAAGAACATGTGAAGCAAACCACATCATCACTGGTCATTAGAGAAATGGAAATCAAAACCACAATGAGATACAATCTCACGCCACTTAGAATGGCCAACATTAAAAGATAAGGAAACAACAGATGTTGGAGAGGACGTGGAGAAATAGGAACACTTTTACACTCTTGGTGGTAGTATAAATTAGTTCATCCATTGTGGAAGACAGTGTGACAATTCCTCAAGGATCTACAACTAGAAATACATTTAACCCAGCAATCCCATTACTGGGTATATACTGAAAAAATAATAAATCATTCTAATATAAAGACACATGCACACGTATGTTCACTGCGGCACAGTTCACAACAGCAAACACTTGGAACCAACCCAAATGCCTATCAATGATAGACTGGATAATGTGGCATATATACACTATGGAATGCTATGCACCCATGAAAAAGGATGAGTTCATGTCCTTTGCAGGGACATGGATGAAGCTGGAAATCATCATTCTCAGCAAACTAACACAAGAACAGAAAACCAAACACCTCATGTTCTCACTCGTAGGTGGGAACTGAACAATGAGAACACATGGACACAGGAAGGGGAACATAACACACCGAGAACTGTTGTGGGGTGGGGGAGGAGGGAGGGATAGCATTAGGAGATACACCTAATGTTAAATGACGAGTTAATGGGTGCAGCACACCAACATGGCACATGTATACATATGTAACAAACCTGCACGTTGTGCACATGTACCCTAAAACTTAAAGTATAATAACAAAATTTAAAAATTAAAAAAAAGTTTTAAAAAATTTCCAACTGGACTTTTTTTTGGTTTTTTGTTTTTTGTGTTTTTTTTTTTTTTTTTTGGTTTTTGGTTTTTCTTTTTTGTTTTGTTTTTTGTTTTTGTTTTTGTTTTTTTTGCAGCCACAGGGGTTTTAGCCAATTCAGATGCCTTGCTCCCCACAATTTGGAACATTCCTTTGGATTTGCCCAAGTCAGGAAGAGATGGGAGAAAAGTGAAACAACAATAAAACCCCAAACATAAACAAAAAGAGTTAAGCAAAACAAACAAACACACAATTCATATGATTAACTGAGTGTTCTAATGGTAAGGAGGAATTAAAAGCAGCTGGTGGGTAATCTTAAATTTTAGTCATTAAGGAAAAATTTTAAGACAAAACTGTAATTCAGCTACTTACCTGGAAATAAGGCTCAGAGTGGGTGATCATTCTCTGCCATCTTAGAAGCTGGAAAAACTTACACTCACCTTCCCTGTCAGAAGCAAGCTGAAACTCAGGAAAGGAGGTGCCTGATCTCCTTTGTCATGGAAGCAGGAAAACTTGCCTTCCTTGTTGGAAATGAGTAAAACTTCAAAAAAGGAGTTGTACAGCAAAATCAACCTTACATCTCAACCAAATTATGGGAGATCAGGGACTCTCTGAAGGGGAGAAGCTCCACAACCTCAGCAAATTATCCCATTGCTTTGGGCAATAAAAATAGCCCAGGTTGGTATCAGGCAATAATGAGATTTATCAAAGGTCAGGACCACCTTTGTAATGTCCTCCTCTTTTTTTATCTTTATTGGTATAGTCTGTTTTGTCAGAAACTGGGAGTGCAACACCTTTTTTCTGTTTTCCATTTGCATGAAATATTTTTCTCCATTCCTTTATTTTGAGCCTATGTATGGCACTGCACGTGAGATGGGTTGCTTGAAGACGGCATACTCCAGTGGGTCTTGGTTCTTTACCCAGCTTGCCCCGTGTCTTTCAATGGGAGCATTTAGCCCATTTACATTTAAGGTTAGTAATGGTATGTGTGGATTTGATCCTGTCGTCATGCTGTCAGCTGGTTATTTTGCAGACTTACATATGTGGTTGGTTTTTAGCATCATTGGACTGTGTACTTCAGTGTGTTTTTGTAGTGGCAGGTGATGATCTTTTCTTTCCGTATTTAGTGCTTCCTTCAGGAGCTCTTGTAAGGTAGATCTGGTGATACCAAATTCCCTCAGCATTTGCTTGTCTGAAAAGGATCTTATTTCTCCTTCACTTATGATGCTTAATTTTGCTGGACATGAAATTCTGGGCTGAAATTTCTTTTCTTTAATGGCAGTTGATGTGGGTTGGGGTGTGTGCTGCACTCCCGTGTGCTCTCAGGGCAAGTAAAGCAAAACCCACCCGTGTAAACACACACAGCAAAGTGATTTAGGAAGTTTCCAAATAAAGGGCTGCCGTATGGAGAGGCAATGTGCAGGCTGGTGCGTGGCTCTAGGGGCCACCTTGCTGCAGCTCTCCACTGATATGGTACAGTCCACTAGCATGGAAGCTATGGTGTGGGCATCTAAGAGTGACCCATAAGCAGGTGTGGCCAGGCTGGGGCCATGGGAGAGGCGAGCAGACTAAGGAGTGCTGAGATCAGACAAGCCCCATCGCAAGTGCAAGACTGCCCAGCCTCCAGAGATCAGGTCTCAGAGGAGAACTCTCTCAAAAGTGAACCCCCAGCACAGCACAGCTGCTCTACACAAACGTGGCTAGACTTCTTTTTTTAAGCAAGTCTCCTTTTTTTAAAAAGGGAACTCTCGGACCTGATCTCTGCTGGGCAATCTTGCACGAGATGTGGCTGGTATGACCTCAGCATTCCTAAAGTGCTGGGATAAAGTGTCTCACAAGGGCAAGTGGACCCTAGAGAGATAGCCATCCCTGACCTCTGGGCTCCACATCACCTGACTTGCTGCTCCACCACTTTGCTTGTTTCCTGGGTGCTCCATCCCAGAGATATGTGAGTTAGCAATCACTTAGTGTAATCAGCCCAGGATGGAGGGTCTGTGCTGTGGGCCCAAGCCAGGGTTCCCTGTCTGGTGATGAGTAGTGGAGGGTGTGTGGTACCCGTGGGAGATGGACTGGCTTGTTCTTTGGGTCAACTGCAGCTTATTGGAGGTGTTGATAGGGCACTTAGGGTCTTTGCTCCGTTGCATCTTCTGAGGGTAGCAAGGGCAGTTCCACTGCAGAGGCAGTGGCAGAAAGGATTTCATTTGCTCCTGGAAGCTCTGTCCCAGGAACTGCAGAGTTGCTACTGGCTTGATAGCTCCAGTGGTGGGCTGGCTAGAGACCCAGGCCAGGAGGATCTGCCCATCAAGTAGAGAGTCTGGCCACTTTTCTGTAGGGCTGCTGTGGTCCAGAGAACAGCAGTCAAGGTAGCCAGAGAACCGGGTTGAAAGACTTCACCCGCTGACTAGAAATGTGGTCAGGGACTGACGTAAACAAGAGTCTGGCCATGTTTTTGTAGCGTGGCTGTGCTGTGCTGAGGTACCTCTTCCACCCCTTGTCAGCTTGGGCTCTCCAAAGCCCGCAGGCCAGAATGGCTAGTCACCGAAAGAGCAAAGGTGGGGGCCTGCCCCTCTCCAGGTGCTCTGTCCCAGGAACATTTCACATTTCCATTGGCCAAGGAATGCTGGTGGGGGTAGCTGGAGGCCTCAGTTGGGAGGTCCTGTCCAGTGAGGTGGAACAGGATCAGGGGCCTGCTTACAGAAGCAGTCTGGCCATGATTTGGTAAAGCAGCTATGCTGTGCTGTGGGATCTCTTCTGTCCCTCGTCGGTTTGTACTCTCCAAAGCCCGCAGGCTGGAATGACTAAGTTGCCTGAACGGGAAAGATGGCGGCCTGCCCCGTCTTTTCTCTCAGAGTTTTATCTTGTTTCATGGAGCTTAATTTTTAGCCTGTTGATTTTACTGTCTACATTAGACTTGTTGAGAAAGAATCTGTTCTCTTTTAGGTGAGATAAATGAGAATTCATTGTCTTCTGTAAATAAACCTGTTCATGTCTTGTTCTCTGGAAAGAAGTCTCTTTCAGCTATCTGACTTTGGTCACAATCATGTAGAGCAGTAGCCAGTCTACAATGACGTAATTGAATTTCCATTTCCAGTGTTTCCTCGTTGTGTCTTACACTGTCCAGTTCAGAACTGAGCATTTTATTCTCAGTTGTCAACATGCTAAGCTGTCCACTGTACTGAAATACTGTGCTTCCTCAATTTTTTTTAAGGTGTGCACTTTTATCCAACTCTCCTCAAGTCAGAGTACAGGTAAGCCCTGGCTGCCTCCAGCCACTCTCAGGGAGACCGAAAGCCTTCATACACCCCAAGTTGGGGTACAAAAGAGGGGGGCCACGAAGGCTGATCATTCAAAATAAAACAAAATTAAAAAGTATTAAGGCGAAGATTCAAAAAATTTTGCATTATGTAATTTGCACAAAAGCAATGCTATCACCACCCCTGTGTGAAATAGGGAGAGGACTGGGCCATTCTCCTTAGAGAGAAGTGGGGTGGCTTTTAGCAGGGCAAGGGGCTTCCTGAAACAATGCGTCTCACAATATTTGGAATGACTATTGAAAAGAAGAACAATGTACAATCAAAGTCCTCGGCCACATTGTAGAACTTTGGAGGAAGCTCCCTCCAACCGACTGCTGTCACCTTCATCATTCCGGTTTTTAAATCCTGAGTCAAGCCAATAAAAAACAAAACAAAAAATGAAACAAGAAAACAAATAAAGCCATGCCAATCTCATGTTGTTTTCTGAGAAGTTTGGTTTTGTCAAGAAAGGGTGTAACGCAACTAAGTCAGAGTCCACCTAGAAGCATTTGCGGTGGACAATGGAGGGGCCTGACTCATCATACTCCTGCTTGCTGATCCACATCTGCTGGAAGGTGGACAGCGAGGCCAGGATGGAGCCACCGACCCACACGGAGTACTTGCGCTTGGGAGGAGCAATGATCTTGATCTTCATCATGCTAGGCGCCAGGGCAGCGATCTCCTTCTGCATTCTGTGGGCCATGCCAGGGTACATGGTGGTGCCGCCAGACAGCACTGTGTTGGTGTACAGGTCTTTGCGGATGTCCACATCAGACTTCATGATGGAGTTGAAGGTAGTTTCATGGATGCCACAGGATTCCATGCCCAGGAAGCAAGGCTGGAAGAGTGCCTCGGGGCAGCGGAACCGCTCGTTGCCGATGGTGATGACCTGGCCATCGGGCAGCTCGTAGCTCTTCTCTAGGGAGGAGCTGGAGGCCGCCGTGGCCATCTCCTGCTCGAAGTCCAGGGCAACATAGCACAGCTTCTCTTTGATGTCACGCACGATTTCCCGCTCGGCCATGGTGGTGAACCTATAGCCACGCTCGGTGAGGATCTTCATGAGGTAGTCAGTCAGTTCCCGCCCAGCCAGGTCTAGGCGCAGGGTGGCATGGGGGAGGGCATTCCCCTCATAGATGGGCACAGTGTGGGTGACCCCATCACCAGAGTCCATCACGAAGCCAGTAGTACGGCCAGAGGTGTACAGGGACAGCACGGCCTGGATGGCCACGTACATGGCTGGGGTGTTGAAGGTCTCAAACATGATCTGGGTCATCTTCTCGTGGTTGGCCTTGGGGTTCAGGGGGGCCTCGGTCAGCAGGATGGGGTGCTCCTCGGGAGCCACACGCAGCTCGTTGTAGAAGGTGTGGTGCCAGATCTTCTCCATGTCATCCCAGTTGGTGATGATGCCGTGTTCCATGGGGTACTTCAGGGTCAGGATGCCTCTCTTGCTCTGGGCCTCCTTGCCCACATAGGACTCCTGATGCATGCCCCCCATCATGCCCTGGTGCCTGGGGTGCCCCACGATGGAAGGGAAGACAGCCCGCGGGGCATCGTCACCTGCAAAGCCGGCCTTGCACATGCCAGAGCCGTTGTCAATGACGAGCACGGCGGTATCATCATCCATGGTGAGCTCATTCAATTGTAGAGCCTTTAAAAGATTATCATTCTTTTTTTTCACACTTTCAACTTCCTCCAAATATTTCTTTTCTCTTAGCTGGCTCTGATGTTTCATTGTGTCTAGCTCCAGTCTTAGCATGGCAATTTCTTCCTGCAACGTACTATTTTCATGCAAGAGGTCTTTTTCTTTCTTACAACTAAGAGAAAGCTAAGTAAACAAAGAGAACTTTTAGTTAGCACTCAATAGATTGACATATCATGATTTCTTCTGAAATTAAAAAATAACATGTATCTGTATAATGAAAGAATCCCCATAGTGGATATTTAACTGGAAAAAAATTGGACAAAACTTCCAACCTAATAAGAGTGTAAATTCCTCCAGTGATTTATTTTTCATCATCTTTAAATAAATATTTAAACTTTTAGGAATCTGCTCCTAAATTCCTAAAAGTTTAAATATTTATTTAAAGACGATGACAAATAAATCACTAGAGGATTTTTAAGAATCTCAGAATTTAAAAAGCCTTTTTCTGAGTTACAAAAAACCCAGAGGCATAAAATATAAGATTAATAATTTGACAATATTTTTAAGATTAGGTTTACACTCTGATATCTAACCTATCAACCACACCATCCTAAGAGCCTTAGCTATGCATATATTTGGACAGAAGCAATTTCTCAAAGTTCTTTAAGTTTCTTTTACTGAAGAACGTTTTACCGATATTCTACATTTCTAATATTTCTATACTCAGTTATAAGAATTACATTTATTTATAACTGTCAAATCTAAGCACTGTACCCTTCCATACTGTACACATCTGTATCTAGGCATTGCACTTCTACATACAATACTGAACTCATTTAAGATCGCGATTCTTAAAAGGAGAGGTCAAAAAATATACACAGATGCAGGATTTTCCCCAGGTCTGCTGATGCTACTTCTAGTGATCCTCCACAAAACCACAGTTACTTCTGTGGTGTAAATATATAAATACAAAAGAAACCTTTTGTTTCAAAATATGAATGGTAAATAAGATACAACTTATAGAGATTTTCTTAGAAATCATGAGATTATTTGCCATTGCGGTAACTTTTATTTCCTCTTTATAATGTTTGAAACAGTAGTAATGGTGAAATAGGGGAAATATACTGAACTATTTCTCCAGAAACAAAATACTTATCAATAAATTATTACTAAATGTGTATCATGGCATGTCATTGTTTTCAAACCTCTTTACATTGAAATGAGAAACTACTTGGAGCAAACTGTTCCTCTCTGCAAAAGTAAGGATAATGGTATCCATAATGTGGCCTCTGACCAACCTATACATTTCCTACTTTCTTATCAGTGAAAATAATCAATTGACTTCTCTATTAACATTTTTTTAAAAACTAATGTCCAAAAACAAGAAAATCTGTTTTCAGTAGCAAAACTTATTTCTGATGTGGAAAGATCATCAATTCTTATGAAAAACATCAAATACTTCTCCTTTGGATTGAGGCCATTGTGCAGGTCACTACTCAACTGTTGCAGGCAAATGAAGGTGAATTAAGAACATGGGTTTATCCTATATGTACGTATATAGATATATGACAAAGGATATATAGAATATATACACACATATATATGACTTAAAAATCCTTTATATTTCCAAAATACAGTTCTTTAAAATATACACACATATAAAAACATTTGAAAATAACTAAAGAAAATACCTCAGAATTCATTTTTTCAACCACTTCTATCTGCTTTTCTTCATGAATCAGAATCTCATCGTGTAATATTCCAGTGTTCTGTTCTTCACAAAATTGCTTCTGAGTATCATTTTGTTTGTCACTAGAAGAAATTTTAATTTTCATGAAATACTGGAGCTGTCCCTAAAATGATTTACAGGGCAAGATGGCGCCATCAGATGTCATTCACACAATGCATATCTGCATATTATTCCAAGACAAGGCAAAGGGGTCTCACATCTGTTAACCAGGTGTCCCCAACCATGCTGGCACCAGGGACTGGTTTTGTGGAAGATAATTTTTCCAGGAACCTGAGGTGGGGGATGGTTCCAGGATGATTCAAGTATATTACATTCATTGTGCACTTTATTTCTATTATTATTAATATATAATGAAATAATTATATCTCACCAAAATGTAGAATCAGTGGGAGCCCTGGGCTTGTTTTCCTGCAACTAGATGGTCCCATTTGGGGGTGATGGAAGATGGTGACAGATCAGAAAGGCATTCAATTCTCATAAGGAGTGAACAACCTATATCCCCCTGCATGAGCAACTTACAACAGGGTTCAGGTCACATTCAGGACAATCTAATGCCACCGCTGATCTGACAGGAGGAGGAACTCGGGCGGTAATGCGAGAGACAGAGAGTGACTGTAAACAGATAAGCTTCACTTGCTCACCTGCCTCTAACCTCCTGCTGTGTGGCCCAGGTCCTAACAGGCCAGGGACTGCTAATGGTCTGTGTCCTATAACCCATACTTTTTATGTTTATTTTTTGGAAACACTTTCTACTTATATTCTTGATTCCTATGTATTTTATAAACAACTTAGAAATTCCTTTTAGAACAAGACAGGGTCTAATATTATGTTTTTAACATAGGACTTTGAAATAATTTTATCTGTGTATGAGAGAGAGATGTGAAATAAACTCATCGTTAAGCACTTTCCATTTTACTTTTATTTCATGCATATTAAGAATAAAACTGGGAAGTCCTAGGCAGAGCAATTGGGCAAGAGAAATAAAGGGCATCCAAATTGGAAAAGAGGAAGTCAAACTATCTCTTCACCAATGATATTATCCTATACCTAGAAAACCCTAAAGACTCCTCCTACAAAACACTCCTAGATTTGATACATGAATTCAGTAAAGTCTCAGAGGTTACAAAATAAATGAATACCAATCAGTAGCACCACTATACACCAACTACAACCAAGCTGAGAGTTCATATCAACAATCCAATCCCTTTTACAGTGGATGCAAAAAAGTGTGAAGTACCTAGGAATATACTTAATGAAAAAAGTGAGTGATCTATATAAAGATAACTGGAAAACACCACCAAAGAAAATAACAGATGACACAAACAAATGAAAATACATCCTATGTTCATGGACTGAAAGAACTGATATAGTGAAAATGACCATAGTGCCCAAAGCAGTCTACACATTCTATACAATTCCTACCAAAGTACCAATGTCATTCTTCACAGAATTATTTTAAAATGTTGACATTCATGTAGAACCACAAAAGAGCCTGAACAGCAACAGACATACCAAGCAAAAGGAACAAATATGTTGGCATCACATTACCTGACTTCAAATGATACTCTAAGGCCACAGTAACAGAAACAGCATGGTACTCGTATAAAAACAGATACATAGATCAACGGAACAGAACAGACAACTCAGAAATAAAGCCACTACAACCAAGTGATCTCTGAGCAAGGATACAAAAACATACACTGGAGAAAGTACAGGTTATTCAATAAATGGTGCTGGGAAAAAAAGATAGCCACATGTTGAAGAATGAAACTGGATCTCTATCTCTCACCATATACAAAAATTAATTCAAGATGGATGAAAGGCCTAAACCTAAGACCTGAAAACATTGGCCTAGGCAAAGGATTTATGAGGAAGACCCTAAAAGCAAATCCAACAAAAATGAAAATAAATAAATCAGACCTAATTAAACTAAAAAGCTTCAGCACAGCAAAAGAAATAATCATCAGAGTAAAACAACAACTTATGCAATGGGAAAATTTTGAAAATTATGACGCTAATAAAGGACTAATATCTATAACCGACAAGAAACTCAAACAAATCAGCAGGAAAAACGCAAATAATTCCATTGGAAAGTGGCCAAATTACATGAATAGACATTTCTCAAAAGAAGATGTACAAACGGTAAACAAGCATATAAAAACATGCTAAATATCTCTAATCATCAGGGAAATGTACAATAAAACCACAGTGAGATATCACCTCACTGCAGCCAGAATGGCCACTATTAGAAATCAAAAAAACAACAGATGTTGGCGTAGATGCGGTGAAAAGACAACAGTGATACACTGCTGGTGGGAATGCAACTTCATACAAATCTATGGAAAACGGTATGGAGAGTTCGCAAAGAACTAAAAGTAGATCCTACCATTTTATCCAGCATTCTCATTTCCAGATATCTACACAAAATAAAAAAATCGTACTCTCAAAAGGACAACCGCACACATATGTTTACTGCAGCACAATTCGCAATATGCAAAGATATGGAATCAACCAGTGTCCATCAACTGATGAGTGGAATAAAGAAAATGGACGTATATACATATATATATCTCACATCACATATATGTATCATATATATGTATGTGTGTATATACACTCACACATATACATGTGTACATAGCTGAGACTGGGTAATTCACACACATACATACCTGAGACTAGGTAATTCATAAAGGAAAGAGGATTAATTGATTCACAGTTACGCATGGCTGGGGAGGCCTCAGGAAACTTAACAACCATGGTAGAAGGGGAAGGGGAAGCAGGCACCTTCTTCATAAGGCGGCAGGAGAGAGAGAAGAGAGAAGTGAAGCGCAAAGAGCCCCTTATGAAACCGTCAGCTCTTGTGAGGACTCACTCACTATCACAAGAACAGCATGGAGGAAACCGACCCTATGAGCCAATCACCTCCCAGCTGGTCTTTCCTCAACACCTGGGAATTACAATTTGACATGAGATTTGCATAGAAACACAAAGCCAAACTATCGGGGGGGGGGGTATCCTTATTTTTAAAATATCTAAATGTCATTATTTATAATTCAAAATAGCAATTTTTTTTACTTATGATTTTGTTTGAAAATAAAATGATCTCGTAAATTTTCTTCACTTTTAACCTATTCAGTCAAAATATAGAAAAAGCTAGATTTGCCAGCAGAAAATTGTAACAACTTTTTAATGAGATAAAAATGTATAACAATATCACTATTATTGTACAGAGAAAAAAGTGAACAAGAAAAGGAATTTAAAAAGACAGAATATGACTATCATATACATACATGAACTGACAAAGAGACTAAAATCTCCTACTGGAGATTATGTTAGGACTTGAGCAAAAGCTTCTAAAAATACCAAAAACAAAAACAAAACAATTATTTTTAAGAAATAAACTATACAGAGAACTCTTCTGGTTAAGATGATGTATCAAAAAAAAAAATCTTCCTGAGAGCTATTATTAACCAAGTCATCATAACCAAAACTTTAAATCCACAATTCTGGAATATTAAAAAGTTTCTTTTTGAACATAGCTAATGGAAGGCAACTTTTGAACAGAAAATTGCTGGTTAAAGTTGACTCAAACTTAGGAAAGAATTGACCTGTAGCCATGGTAACAAGAAGCCAGCCAGAGCCAGTTCAAAATCTAGTCAATCGATCAATGACCACTGGCCTTGCTCACCAACCAATATCAGTGTGAGCAGCTTGCTTCTGAAAGACAGCCAAGCAGCAACAGCTGCTCCATCAGAATAGACAGTGCCTGACCAGTATAGTCTTACTATCGGAAGCAAAAATTCCAACTGTCTTTTTATTTCAAATACCGAAGGTCCATAATCCCTTGGAAAGAATTTGTGAGTCCATTACATTTACCACCCTAAAAAAAATAAAATACTAGTGGCCGCATGTGGTGGCTTAACCTGTAATCCACCCAGCACTTTGTGAGGATGAGGTGGGTGGACTGCCTGAGGTCAGGAGTTCAAGACCAGCCTGACAAACAGGATGAAACCCCGTCTCTACTAAAAATACAAAAATTAGCCAGGTGTCATGGCACGCACCTGTAATCCCAGCTCCTCAGAGGGCTGAGGCAGGAGAATCGCCTGAACCCAGGAGGCAGAGGTTGCAGTGAGCCGAGGTCACACCACTGCACTGCAGCCTGGGTGACAGAGCGAGACTCTGTCTCTAAATAAATAAAATACCAGTAAAGTTTGTAATTTCTCTAACTCATTTTACCATAATTGCAATTATCATGATTACCAGTAAAAGAATAGTGAATAACCACAATATTGGGCTTTTCTCCCTAAGTGAAAAAATATTAATATAAAGAATGTAGCTTATTATAAAAAGCCGAAAGAATTTTTAAAATACATATAATTACCAGGCTAAATTGTTAAAATGAACCTTGTCAAACATTTTTTAAGTGAGAATCAATCAAACAATATACCCGGGATAAACTCCATTCATTCATTTAATACCTATTTATTAGGTAGCTACGTCTGATAGGCTAGGCCTTTTTCTAGGAAGTGAGGATATGGTAATGAACAATAAAAACCCTATTTATGAGAGTGAGATAAACACACAATAACAACAGACAGATACGGCAAAATACACAGTACGTTAGAGGAGAAAAACTAAAGCAGGAAAATGAAATCTTTATGTGTTTGATGGGAAGGGTGGTGGGAAAGTTGGGATGGCCAGAAAAGTCCCTGCTGAGAAAGAGGATTTTTCCTTAATACAAAGAAACTTTTATTTGTACATCAAAGACTCTAAAAAATGATGATGTTAACAGAGTTGATGTCAAGACACAAATAGGTTTGAAGTTAAAGATGATAAATCACTTTGTTTCATTGAACCTTCCCTCAATTACGTGAGAGAGCATCCCTGGTATGTTCCCAGTTGAATCTCAAGCCTGACGCGTCCTGATGATACAATCCTAATTCCTTTCTGTTAGTCCTCATTATCTCTCTTTTTTTTCATTTTCTTCATTTTCTCTGGACTAGGAATTGTGCTGGTACATGGTTCTTCCTCAGGAAGTGGTTATTCCTTAATGGGTTTCTTTTTACCCTTTTTCTTCTTCTTAGAAAGGGGATTTTAAGTAAAGAGCTGAAGTAATGGAAACAGTAAGCTAGAAGAATATCTGGGGAAAAAGCATTCCAGATACAGGGAACTGCTAAGTGCAGAGGTGTGCCTGGAGTCTTTAAGCACTAGGGATAGGTCAGGAATAGCAACAAGTTCAGCGTGGCTGAAACACAGCAATACAGATAAGAAACAGAAGTTTCAGCAGGAGAGGTAACATGCCAGATGGTTTACTGCCTTTCAGTTATTAGGAGGAACTCTGCCACATACTCAGAGTGAAATGGGAGGCAATCAGAAGGGCTGGGGCAGAGGAATGACAACATTTGACTTATGTTTTAAATACATCCACTGAGATAAGAATTGATGAAAGGGGAAGTTTTTAAAAACCAGGACTATCAATTCCCAGTCTATGACACTCATCTAAACTGCAGATGACGGTGGCTCAGATGTACAAGATAGACTGGCCTCTGGATATATTCTTCAGATAGACCTGACAAGATTTACTGAGAGATTAGATGTGAAGTGTCAGGACAGAGAGAAAGATCAGTCAAGAAGATCTTGACTGAGAGAGAAAGATCAGACACTGAGGTTTTTGGCAGAGCAACTGGAAGAGTTGCTGTTAACCAAAGTAGGAAAGACTACATGAGGTGTAGATTTCAGGAAGGACATCAGTAGCCCAATTTTGGATCTGACAAGTGTGTGATACCCAACAGCTAATCAAATAGAGATGTCAAGTAGGTGGGATGATATAGAGATCTGGAATTAAGGAAAGAGATCTAAGTTGGAGACATACATTTGGAAATCACTAGCATATACACAGTAGAAAAAGTCACGAGGGGCCAGGCACGGTGGCTCACGCCTGTAATCCCAACATGTCATGAGGCCAAGGCGGGCAGATCACCTGATGTCAGGAGTTTCAGACCCGCCTGGCCAACATGGGGAAACCTGTCTCTACTAAAAATACAAAAATTAGCCAGGCATGGTGTCGCACACCTGTAATCCCAGCTACTCAGGAGGCTGAGGCAGGAGAAGTGCTGGAACTCATGAGGCAGAGGTTGCAATGAGCCAAGATCATGCCACTGAACTCCAGCCTGGGGGACAAAGCGAGACTCAGTCTTAAAAAAAAAAAAAATTATGAGAAAGAAGATTGAGGACTGAGCCATGAGAAACAACTATGTCCAAAAGGAGAAAGATGAGGAGCAGCAAGCAAAACAGACCATGATAAACGGACTAGAAAGGCAGGAGGAAAAGCCTGAGGGAGTGAGGTCCTGAAAGCCAAGTGAAGATGCCATTAGGGAGGAGATGCCCTCCATTGGCTCAAATATTGCTGAGAGATTAAATGAGGTGTAAGAAAAATGCCTAGATTTAGTACAGAAAAAAATTAGTGATAATCTTGAGGAAAAACAACTCTGGAGGAGTGCTGAAATTGAAGACTTACTGGCATTGAGATCAAGAGTGAATGGAAAGAAAATTTGAGTTCATGAGTGTAGACAGTTCTTTAAGGACAACATACTTAACGCTCATGACTGAGAATGATGTAATTTTCATCCACAGTCATGGAAAAGTGATAGACAAGAAATAGTAGCTTCCAAATTTTACATACCAGGTGGAGTTTTCAAATTTTATGTAACAATTATATATTCTAAAGGTTATAAAAATTATACACATATGGCATTTAGAAATGTCAGACCAAGGTTTTAAAGGCCCTTTGAACATTTCTAGATTACATAAGCTGATTATTATTTTGTTCGTGCTTATACATAAAGACCAAGAAATACTAAAACTCTCAAGGAGAATATTTCTTGCTTGATAAAAATCAGCCAATTCTAGGACAGTTGACACTCATCAAATATACGAAGTAATTGATCACAGTAAAATACTGAGTTCTATTAACAGGAATAAAGTGGGAGAAATGCAGAAAATAATCTTATTTTATAAATGTAGTTTTCAAAATCATATGAAGTCACTGGAAAAATATGGTGAGGTGAATACTGAAATATATCCTTTTCTCAAAGGGAGGATAATGTCACACATGCAGGGCACTTTTACAAATAAAAGTCACTGCATTAGCAGCACCTTCCTTTTAGCACAAGGGTCAGCAAATAAGCACCTATGGGCCAAATCCAGCCCACTGCCTGTTTTTGTAAGTCAAGTATCTTGGAACACAGACAAGCTTATTCACTTTACAGTCCATAGTGTCAGTTAGCTGGGTGTGATGTTGCACACCTGTGGTCTCAGCTAGTAGAGGCTGAGGTCAGAGGATCACTAGAGCCCAGAAAGTTGAAGCTGCAGTGAGCCATGATCACACAACTGCACTCCAGCCTGGGAAACAGAGTGAGACCCTGTCTCAAGAAAATAAATATACGTAGTCCACAAAGCCTAAAATATTTACTAACTAGCTCTTTGCAGAAAAAGCTGGCCAACTCCTGGTTTAGTAGATCAAAGATTCTTTGATGTATTTTAATAAAAGTTTTACCCAATATACTGAAATGTTTATATTAAATATAGATCCCCATGTACAATCCCTTGGCAATATTCAGATTGAGGGTCCAATATTTCAGCACTCAGGCACTGACAACAAAAATTTAGTAACTAGCAATCTTGTTGCTAACAAGGTACAGTGTCAATGTAGCATGTAGCTTCCATTTGCAACACAGCAGATATTACAAGAATTTTAACAAGAACTCTTAAGATGTGTCATCAAACTAAATGCTTTAAATACATTTTAATTGTGAAATAATCAGTATACCCTACATCTAACCTCATTTTTTAAAAATGGTTGCATAATACATTATTTTGGGGATATGGAAATTGAGCTATTTCCTATTGATAAGGAATTAGACTACCTCCAAATTTTTTACATAATAATACTATAATAAATGTCCTTATACATAAGTATACACATAACATATCTATACAAATATCCTTAACATGTATTATATATGCTTACTCTGTTATATATGTGTGTGTGAATATGCTACTCAATTAATGTTCAAAATGTATTTACCAACAGTATATGAAATGTCTTTTTCAATGAAACCATTTCCCCTGCAGCAACATGGATGGAGCTGGAGGCCATTATCCTAAGCAAACTAATGCAGGAACAGAAAATCAAATGCCACATATTCTTACTCATTAGTGGGAACTAAACATGAGAACTCATGGACACAAAGAGGAGAATAACAGACACTGGGGCCTACTTGAGGGTGGAGCGTGGCAGGAGGGAGACGACCAAAAAACTACTTTTCGAGTATTTTGTTTATTATGTGGCTGGTGAAATAATCTGTACCCCAAACCTCCATGATACAGTTTACCTATATAATAAACCTGCACATGTACCCCGAAGCTAAAAGAAAACTTCACTGAAAAGAGAAGAAAATGCCTTTTCCCTCACATTTGCCAATACTGGTTATTTTTCAAATAAATTAATGACTGGAAAAAAACGGTAACTGATTGTTTGCTGATTTTCATTTTTCTGATTAACAGGCAAGGCTGAATATCCTAATAAAAGTATAAAATTTGTTCATCATGAATATTAGCCCAAATTAGGATTAGTTTGACAGCACAAAGTTACCTCCTGTTCAATGTTGCCATAGGCTTACCTGTGATACTCTTCATTCTCAGTGTCAGGAAATTGCTGGCTTTCAGGTGTTCTGCTCTTCCTTGGAGGAATTAATCCACCATCACCATTGCCAGCAGTGGCACCATTAGTCAGGTTTTCTGGGAATCCGACATGAGTACTTCCGTGCTTCTTCATTTCTTCTTTGATAGCCATAAAATTTTCTAGCTGGAAAATACAGAGAATAAGAAATTATCTACTATAGGCACATTATCTATTGATAATCAGACTAAAACCAAGAAAGATAAAATAATTGCTCTAAAGCTCCTAAAGTGGCATTACCTAGCATTTTATGGCACCATTCGGGATTATTCCATAATAATGAAAGAATAGTTCTAGGGTTTGCAACTCTTTAAAATTCAATGTACAGAATTCTGAGTTAACTATTAAATTTTTCACTGATGATTTATGCTACTTACATGATAGGATCATGTATGCCTACATTTACTACACTTTGTTAAACAACATAATGTAAAAATCTAATTCAACACAAACATCTGAATATAAAGGTATACCTCTCTATCACCATCCTTATTTATTTCTGGTTCTTGAGATCTTTTCTGCAGATGTAAAAACAAAAGGTTAATTTGCTTGTTGTATTTCTGTGACATTTCCTCTTTTGGAGTGCATGTTCTTAAAATAATTTTATTCTTAAGTAATCAAGTATGGACAATAAAAATTAGAAAGTAATTAAAATTAAACTGTTAAAAGAAATAAATAATAATTAAAATTAAGAATTAACTTTTTAATCTATGTTTAGCTACTGCCACATCACTGGCTTCTAACATGTGAAAAATAATTCACCTTAGACAAAGGGAGAAGAAAAACATGAACCAGCAAACTTAACTGTCTCACTATTTGTTTGGACTAAATTTAATTTGTTATGTGTTAAATCTACCAAAAATGAATCAGCAGATGATTTGTAGTGTTCCAAAATCTTCCTCACTTGAAAAGAGTTTACCTCATGAAACCCTAACTAGTGAGCCCCTACAGTGCACTGAAGTGCTTTTTTAAAAGATTCCTAACTGGATTATAGGCACCCTTTAAACTATTAGGAGCCAAAATCAACACCAAACAGAAAGAAATGCAAATTCTCACATTTTAATTGAAATTATATACTGTCATATGATAGTGTTATGTATCCAGATTATCTGCTTAAGTCCAGTTCTAATATATTCTAATGTGTACTAATGACAGCAGATAAAATTTTTTAATCTGTACTGATTTTCTGCAACTGAAATAAATTAGAATGTTATTGTGTTTGTGCACTAACATCAAAGGTCCCATTCTGCAAGATATGGTTCTTGTAATAGGCAGTTGGGTTGCTTTTATGACCTGGTTCCCTCCCTGAACAGAAACACTGAGGTCAACGAGAGACCACAAGGCAGGATATGTCCTTAACCTTGGTATCAGTGACTGACAATGTAAAACTGTGGATTTTCAATCACAGGCCATGATTACTCTTTAACCATGAATCCAGCTCAGGGAATCAGTGTTACATTGTTCATAATTTCTATTGCTTAATAATATGATCCAATCATTGATGTTACTTTCTTTATCATGTTAGGGTGTTGTAAAAATAAAAGAACAAACAAAGTTCTGAAATTTGTTTTTGCCTCTATTCCAAAAGGAGAGATTAGCTATAAGCTAATCAAGAAGGCAGATAAGAATATTTTAAAGTAAGAGTATTTTAAATTTTATAGTGGGTTATGTTGAAGTTAAATATCAAATATTAAATTAGAATCTACTGATTCTTCTGTTAATAAGGTTGCTGATTTTATTACAATAAATTTTAAGAATCTATTAAATTTTTTTTTTTTTTTTCAGATGGAGTCTCGCTCTGTCACCCAGGCTGGAGTGTAGTGGTGGATGTCGGCTCACTGCAAGCTCCCTCTCCTGGGTTCATGCCATTCTCCTGCCTCAGCCTCCCGAGTAGCTGGGACTACAGGCACCCACCACCACGCCCAGCTAAGTTTTTGTATTTTTACTAGAGACGGGGTTTCACCATGTTAGCCAGGATGGTCTCGATCTCCAGACCTCGTGATCCACCTGCCTCAGCCTCTCAAAGTGCTGGGATTACAGGCGTGAGCCACCTTGCCTGGCCAAAAGATTCTTAAAAAAAAATCTACTGATTCTCAAAGCCTAGTCTGAAAGGTAATTTCATTTGGACTATCTAATATTATTAAGGCAAAAAAACCACAACATTAAACAAAAGTTTAAATTTAAAAGTTTCCATGCCTCTGGCTGGCCATTTTCACTGCCTTTAAGCCTTTGTGACTCTTCCTCTGATGTCAGCTTTAAGTCTTGTTCTGTAGAAAAATCCATATATTCAGTTAAAATCAACCACTTAAAACAGTTAAAAACTATTGCCTTTTAAAAACAGATTTGAGACATTTCATTTTATTTCATAAATTGAGTGTTTCATCTTTTGTGAAATTGTCATTTAAGAAATAATTCTCAGAAACTTCAAAAACCCACTTGGGGAGATACCAGATGTCACCAGATTGAAGACAAACAAACATGTCAAAAATTCCCTCACAAATTCATTCACCCAACATCCATGAACAAAACCACCAGAAACACAGCTTTAAAATACAGCAGAAACATATAAGGTGTCACAGTGTACTGTTCTCCACTTCCTAATAGTACCTTATAAATGACTTCCAAAATCACTGCTGACACCTTTATTAGTGTACAACATCTTCCTAATATCTAAAATGTTTCCCTCCACTATTCTGACAAATTTATTTTCTTTTTTTCTTTTTTCTTTTTTCTTTTTTTTTTTTATGAGCCAGGGTCTTCCTCTGTCACCAGGCTGGAATGCAGTGGCGTGATCAGCTCACTGCAACCTCCGCCACCCTGGTTCAAGTGATTCTCCTGCTTCAGTCTCCTGAGTAACTGTGATTACAGGCAACCACCACCACACCCAGCTGATTTTTGTATTTTTAGTAGAGATGGGGTTTCACCATTGGACAGGATGGTCTCGATCTCCTGACCTCGTGATTCCCTCTGAAAGTGCTGGGATTACAGGTGTGAGCCACCACACCTGGCCTTATTTTCATCTTTTGAAACAATGCTATAAGAAGTCTTCCTTGATTCTGCAAGTCTTTCCCCAAATAAACAGGTACCTCCTTCCTTGAGGCTGCCTTAGTACTTTACTGATTTTTCTACTGCATCTTTACACCTAAACTGTACATTATTCCTCCACATGTCTGTCCCCTCTGCTCCAAGACTGCAGGGGAGAGTCTTGCACATCATCTTTGTAAAAACAGTCTTTGTTTTACTCAGAAATATTTTATTGAGTCCTGCTAAATACATGCTAGGCATTAGGGTTTAAAAAGAATTAAAATAAAGCATGTCAGAGATGGCTTTTCTAGAACACATGCCCAAGCAGAGACTTAAATATTGAGACTAGCCAGATTAAAAGGGGTAGAGGGCAGGAAAGGGTGACAGCATGCCACGCAGCAGCAAGAGCGGGAGCGAGGCCTGAAAGAGTGAAAGTATTTGCCTACAATAGAAGGATGAGTGAGTAGGGCATTGCCAGCAGCTCAGTAATGCCAGAGACAGGGCACACAGGGAAAAGGGCTAAAGATGGAGAGTGGGGCAGAAGTCAGATTATGAAAGCCTTATGTGTAATTTTAAGATGCTTGGACATTAATGTTCAAAAGTGGTCCCGGGTCCTATCTGCATTTAGATATAGATCATTTCAATGTCAAAACCAATATTCCTAGTGAACAATTATTCATTAAGACAAGGTGACAGATAGCTCATGTGGATACAGCTGAGATGATACAATGTAGCAAATCCTAAACAATTCTCATGAACACTTGGAAAGTCAGTTCTATAATAAAGTCATACAAATTATAATAAATCAGTAAATATTTGGTTTGGGAAGATGCTTTGTAAAGTTATAGTGCATATGAATACAATTAACAGTCATGAATTCAGAGCTGTGAAAATAAATCAAAGAAACCACATTGTGTTTGAGTCAGCAATCTTTAGATTTCTATCCAGTCTTCCCATCCAGTCCATAAATTCTAAGTATAATCCTGGTACTCACTCTCAAGTTTACGTTAAATACTATCCCATACAAAAAAACACTCTTTCTCTTACTTCTTTTCATTATGTCCTGCTAAAAAGATTCTGATTGGCTGCAGGCGGCAAGAGGGAAAAACACAAAGCACATTTTGCAGAAAATGATTATTTAGAAGTCAGAACTATGACATGAAGCCAAGCAGGGCACTCTAGGACCGAATTTGCTGTGCTGCCTTCATACGCTCCTTGCTCTTTCTTTTCTGGCAGCTGTGACTCACACAGGTCATGGAGAGTATCATTCCCTAAGAGGAACAACTCCGATATTCATCTTTATCTATTAAGTTCATCTGTCCCAATTCTGTGTTCTGTGGATGCTGACTTTCTGTCACGGGCAATGATGCACATGGACATTTATTACTGACTTTCAGATTCTTGGATCTTTGACAAGTCTTATTACTGAGAGTCAAACTAGTAGGATGCGAGTTATAAATGCTGATTATCCAATTACCTACTCAAAATACCCTACACGAATATTCCATTAAACATGCATAGAAAAACATTAGTCATTCCTGCTGACCTGCTGCTCTTTGCTCTTCTGTATTCACCAGAAAATTTCCTACTCCTTCCTCATGTCTAGGTTAAATACTAGTGTACAATCTGGAAACCTGTACATCATCTGAGATTTCTCTCTGTCCCCCAAGCCTTTCTCATTCAAATATCACTAAATCATATTGACTATACCTCTCTTCTGCCTCTGTTTTATATTCCCACTGCCACTGGGAACATAAACATTTACAAAATGACTTCTATTTAAAAGAAAACTACCAACTATTAATGTTATTTCTTACAGGAAAAAAAATTAAGCAAAACAAGTGAAAAAGGCATAACGAAGGCCAACATAGTAAAATGAGTAACTGAGATTTCTAACGTTATTTATTTCACCATGGACGGGTGAAAACCTTATAATACATTGATGCTACTCCAAGGATGTGTGACATGGAAACTATAGCTGACTACTGCAAAAGCTTCCTTTGTCTCCTGGTTTCTTTGCATGATTATCTCCCATCAATCCCAGGAAACTATAGGCCACAGGCCAAATCCAATCTGCATTATGGTTTTGTAAATAAAGTTTTATAGGAGCTCAGTCATGCCTGTTTGCTTACATATAATCATGGTGGCTTTCACACTACAACAGCAGACAACAGCACGGTTAAGTAGATATGACAGAGACCACATTGTCTAAAATATTTCCCACCTGGTCCTTTAAAGAAAAAGCTTGCTAACCCATTTTACACCATAACCAGAATGCCTTAATACTCAAATTTAATCTTGTGACTCCCCTGCTGAAATTTCTCCAATGAGCCCCTCCAGCACACATTGTTGGCTCCGTATCAGTAGCCATTCCTCATTCTTTCTGGCAGAAAAAACATAAGTCTATTGGGATATTTAATATCCCAATCCCCCTCCTCAGCCTCAGGAAGAGAAATGTTGATTCTAAGCTAATCAGGTATTTACCTTCCCAGTGCCTGGTTTGGGAATGAGCATGTGGTGTGACCCAGCCAATGAAATGTTACAGGAAGCCCCTTGCATGCTTCTAAGTTTTCTCCCTGTTTAAAAGACACATGTGAAGAAAAGCAGCCCTTGCGATGTTGTGTTGTGAGAACAAGATGTTTGGAGCTGCTGCAGATTAGCCAACCACAAAAGGAGACGTGAATAAAACACTGCCAACAGCACAGCTGAAAGAGGGACAAGTGGGATCCCTGGGATATCAATGAACAAAAAAACAACTCTGGTTCCTACTATTTTAGCCACTGCTCATCTAGTATTTGCAGTCCAAAGCATTCTACCTGATAAATTTCCCATGGCCCACAGGAAAAGACCTACTCATTTCTATAGTATTAAAAAGCCTATCGTAAACTTGCCTTAGCTAAGTATTCACCTCACTCCCAACCTCTGGTATCTCACACTTTTGGTAATAGCAAAAGTGAACTGCTCAGAAACCCTGCCATGTTCACTCAAGCATCTTGTCTTCTGCACTTGCTGCTCTTCCTCCCAAACGGGCAACCTCATTAGATGTTCCTTCTGGCAAACACACAATCTCACTCCATGTTCCTTCTGCCAAATGTCATTCCTCTGCTTCTTTCCCTGAAAAATTCTTCTCACTCTGCATGCTTACATTAAATCCTGCCTCCTTTCTTTCTAAAGCTTTCACTCCTCATCACATATGTCTGGCACACAATCAATATCACATATAATAAATCATAATTATAAGATTCCAGTGGGCATCTAGCACACAGTAAGCACTGAATAAAGCAGCAAAATAATAAAAATGACAATGATAATAATAACAAGCTCCTGTCTGTGTTGTTGTGTTCTGTAGCCTTAGAAAAACTGCTTAGTATCTAAAAGACATTTGACAGTTATTTGTTAAGTGGACAAGTGAAAACATTAATAAAAATGTTTTCTTTGTAAATTCTGTTGAAAAACCACAGAAATGAAATAGAAACACTTCTGTTGTGAGCACCTTAAAGATTAAAACTACATCTATTCCATCTTTGTCTCCTGCAACTTATAAAACCTAACTTACAGAAGCTCTCTGATAAATAGGTAGCTAAATTAAAGGTGTCCTCATACAGTTTGGATTGTACCATGTATTAGGTGTCCACATTCAGGTAGCATACTAGCATTTTTGTTACTGTGAAACATTTTTATATTTTTATTATAATCTGCTGACCCTTGCATTGGGCAAATTGTACATTATGACAATCTTTTGGCAAATGGTAGCAGAGCACCTTCTTCTAACAAAATTACTGTTATCATGACAATTAACCAGCCGGTGGAAGAACACCTCTTGTTCCAACAAAGTAAATGCATCTCTTTCAACTTCAAAATAGGAGGAATGAAGTCAGTAATAGTGAGACCTTGTTGGCACAAGCATATGTAACATGACCTGTGCTTCACTGTTCTTTTGTGAACAAACATTCCTTACTTTTACTTTTTAAATCTATGGTAGGACCTCCCAGAGCAGGGCTCCACAACTCCCAGGCCACAGACTGGTACCAATCCATGGTCTGTTAGGAACCACGCCACACAGGAGGAGGTGCGCAGCAGGCAAGCCAGGGAAGCTTCATCTGTATTTACAGCCACTCCTTATGGCTCATATTACAGCCTCTACTCTGCCTCCAGTCAGATCAGTGATAGCACTAGATACTCATTGGAGCATGAACCCTGTTGTGAACTGCCCATCTGAGGGATCTAGGTTGTGTGCTTCCTATGAGAATCTAATGCCTGATGATCTGTCATTGTCTCACTTTGCCCCCAGAAGGGACCATCTAGTTGCAGAAAAATAAGCTCAGAGCTTCCACTGATTCTACATTATGGTAAGTTGTATAATTATTTTATTATATATTACAATGTAATAATAACATAAAGTAGCACAATAAGTGTAATGTGACTGAATAATCCTGAAACCATCCCCACCTTCCCCCAGCCCATGGAAAGATTGTCTTCCACAAAACCGGTCCCTGGTGCCAAAAAGATTGTGGACAACTGACCTAAAGTAATTCACTATCACAAGTCTTACCTGGGTTGCTGTTTTCAGAAGAGTATTTTGGCATCTGTTTTTCTTTGTAGTCAGAAAGTAATTCACAAATTCTATGTATAAAAATATAACAAATAAAATTACTGTTTTAAAATACTGATCTGGAAACTTACCAAATGTAAAATTCTTAGAGTATTTCAAACAATATCAGAATATCAGAACTTAACAGTATTATCCCATCCACTTATGCGTACGTTCTACAAACTTCTCATGAAGCTTCTAATTAAAGAAGAAAAAAAAGTAAGATGAAATACTCATAAATCGAGGGCACTGTGACCCAGTAAATTAACTTGCATTAGCCTGACATAATAGAAAGTGTCCCAACTCTAAATAAGTCCTAGCTCCATAATGAACAGCTATTTGCTCTTGAACAAGCTGCTTCTCTTAGGCTCAATGTCTTCTTCTACAAAGTGAGGACTATGCTGCCTTATTTTACTAGGTTGTTATAATGATTTAACAAGATAACATTTTTTTAAATGCTCAAAGAAATAGTAAAACAACGGAATAATTTGTTCCTAAACTTTATGACTGAAATTATCTTGGAATCCCAAATAAAACCCAGTGCGAATTTTGTTCATAGGTTCTAATATGCAAATGTTGTAGTTTGCAGGAAATGTTATTAAGTCCTAATTTTGCTTCTTAGTTGTCCTGCTCTTTATGGCTTATAATTCAGGGCATCTCAACTATGTCATAGTTTATAACTAAATTTATTCATAAATATCTCATTAAAGTAGATAATGTGATTGTCCACTATTACGGAGTTGATCAATCACGCCAAGGGCAGAAAAACCAATGGATGTTAAGACCTGACTTGGACCAACGATCCTTCTCTACAGACTCAAACTCTCAGCCAGTAGATGTCTGTTAGGATAATGCTTTATATTGATGTTCAATTCCAGCTGACATGGGAGACCAAAAGTCTACTTTTATTTTTTTTTAGTTTCCACGGAGAAGTAGCAAGCTGACATTCTGTCATTTTCGACATACATACTAACAATATATTTTGCACCGAACATGTTATTCAGGTCTAAGTCATCTCATAGACCATCTTACATGACTATTTTTGCAGCACAAATCACAATTTCAATATTTTGCTGGCACCCATTTTGCTTTGATTCACACTATTTCCTTAGAGCTAGTCAGCAAATAGTCAAATGACCTTCCAGTGACTGCACAAAATATGGAATGCTTCAAAGATTTGTGCTGCCTACTAATGCAGAAGCCATGCTAACTTCCCCCGTATTGTTCCAATTTTAGGATATGTGCCGCCAAAGCAAGCACAAAGCCCTACTTTTACACAGGATTAGTGATGAGTCATGGACAAGGCTTGGCTCTGTTAAGTCCAACTAACCTACTTGAGATTCTGAGAATTCTCTTCAATGGCTTCCTGTGAGCTAGAATTTGAAAATATTTTAAAATCTTGAGCTAGAGATGGAAGTAGCTTGGACAATTTTCATTATCATGTAAATCAAATCACTCAAGGGGCCAACGACAGCTGGGAGCCACTGCTCAGGGCAAGGTTCATATGGGACTTTCTACTGCCCAACGTTCTATACAGGATATAAAGGTGCCTCACAGTACAGATCTGGTAGCAAAGAGGAAACAAACACTGATCTCTTTCTGCCACATTATTTGAACCCCTCTCACCCTTTAGAACAAGCCCACCTAACATCTGCCAGAGAAAAGACCAACAGCCTCAAAGGATCTCTTACCATGAAGGTCTCAGCTAATTCCTTGCTAAGATGCGGGTTCCACATTAGGTTCTGAATATGTGGGGAAGGGTCAATTTGCTCACTTTGTGTGCGGATAAAGTCAGGATGCCCAGCAGCCAGAGCAGGGGGCTGGTGCTCTGGGAACAATGGCTGAGCATATAAGCATAGGTATGGGAATTAAAAAACATCAAAGTCACTGTATGAATCGCCATGAAGACTTGAGGGATCTGAATCTACTGATTCATCTTAAGGCAGCAGGACCAGTTTGGCCACAAAGCAGCAACAGAATCAACGGAAACAACAGAATGATTGCAATGTCTTTTTTTCTCCTCCTTCTGACTTGATAAAAGCGACTGTCTTCCTTGGATTTAGTGAACCCCTTCGGTTCTTGAAAAATTCAAGGAGTATGTAGGACATAGTCCCCAGAAGACAGTACAAGACTTTCTGCTAAACTAGACATTTCAAGACCCAAATAACTAATCAGAAAAATTAAAGATGTGACACTATTTTTTATCCCATGCATAGGTGTTACACTTGGATCAAATGAACAATGCTGGGATCTCTAAGGATAAAGATCTTAAAAGTCCTGAGATAAAGAATCCCGCACCCATTGGTACTTCTAACTTGTCTTGCTTTTTGTCTGATTTCTGGCTGATGCAGGGGACTAACTCACTGCCACGCGAAAACTACCTGAACCAAACTATGACATCTCACCTGATATGTAAGATGCAACTGTTATAATTATTTTAAACCTCAATTCAGCATTAACTAGCCTTTTAATGTAAACACTTACACATGATGATGACTAGAAACAGCATACTCTCTGGCCGTCTGTCCAGATAGATCTTGAGAAGATACATCAATATTTTGCTCAAGTAGAAGGCTGACTATACTTGCTGATCCACAACATACAGCAAGTATGAGAGCAGTTCTAAAATGACAGAGATAGGAACTGTAATAAAGTTATTTTTAAAGCTAATTTGATATACTTTACCAATGTAACATCTTGCCTGTCTGTGCAGAATCAAACATTTACATGCACTAAAAGACATAAGCATCTTGAGTGCTCAAGTGTTCATCTTTGTAAAATACCACAAAGGTTAAAAGGAAGGGACAAAAAAAAACCCTCTTATCTCAGTGGGGTATTGCATAGCAGAAGCTACTAATTTAACATCCTTTGATGGGCAAGAAACAATGTTAGGGCCACTTATCTGAAGTGGACAAAGATTTAAGTGAAGAGTTCGTCACAGCTTCCCTAGACTGATATGCTGTAATACAAAATCAGCTAGGGGGTAAGAGAAATAAGAGCTCTCTGCATGCTGAAAGCAGTAATATTAACAATGGTAAGAATAGTAGTCATAGGAGTTTCAGTTAATGGTGCCAATAACCATGTGCTAGGCACTGAATTAAATCCTACATTTATCTTTCTTACTTATGCACAGCCAACTTTGAAGGATATATTCTCCTACTTTTCATATATGACAACACATTTGGTGGTAAATAACATCCCCAAGGTCACACACCTAGCAAGTAAGAAAGTTAGGAATTAACCCAGTCTTGTGTGAATCCAAAGCCTAGCTCTTTTCTCTTTATCACCCACCTACATCTTGCCTTCATTAAAGGAAAAGTGTATCCACTTAAAACTATCTTCACTCCCTCTCTCCATACCAATTAAAACTAAAAACACCAAAATACACTGGAAATAAAAAAGGAAAAAAGCTGTTGAACCCACAGCATGTGGGAACAGCAATTAATTGTCATGTAGGGATAAGCTAACATTAATATTCTTCAAAGAAAGCAACTTAAAGCAGAGTCATAGAAAAGACAAAAGGATTTTCAACCCCTATTTATGTTTAATACAGCATATTTAGTGGAAAAGCATGTAAGACACAGAGGTTAAAAACTATTAGAAAGGGTTAAGAAGTTCAATACTGAGTCACAAAGTAAACTAAAAGTTAAAGTTCAAACTTCATAAAATTAATATGAAATGCCTTTAGCTAACATAAGATCATATAACCAAAAACGTCACATAACAAATAACATCAGTCAATATAATGAGAAGACGAATCCTACTAAAACTGGTCTTTATGTTGCCCAGTCCAAGTAATTGTTTTTCTGCCTAACTGATTTGTGTTGATACTGATCACTACATCCCAGTAAGTATACATTAATCTTATTAATTTAATATTTATGACTTCAGTGACTGCTATCCATCTAGAACACAGATTAAAAGAAAGAACTATACCTTCCATATCTATCCAGCGCATTTAAATTTGCTTTTTTCTTGATTAAAAATTTCACCACTTGCTGTTTTTGCTCATGTACACCAAGTAGCAGTGGTGTGAGGCCATGCTGTAAAACAATATAAAGCAAAAACCTATGTAATTCAAAAAAGTACATATTCCTCAACCCAAGTGGAAACTTTATATAAGATCTTATGGACTTACACGCATAGAAAGTAAATAAAATGTAGTCGCTTCCTTCTCACTCTTCTGTGCTTTCCCACACGCTGCTCCTTCCCTTGGAAACACCCCTTCTCTGCCTCACCACAGTAACTCTAATCATCTCAAAAACTCACTTGAAACATTTACTGCTTCCAAGGCTCTTTGCTTCTAACTCAGCATTTGGCATGGTGTTATTGGATGGTAATATTTTTCCCATCTAAACAAAGAGCTCCTTGAGGGCAGGGGCTGTATCTTTTGTCTCTATATCCTCAACCCTAAGATAAATTGTGTATAAAGCAAGAATCTGCATGTAAAATATTTCTTTAGTTTCATGTTTTACCAAAAGTTCAACCTCCAACATACAACAAAAATTGCTATTAAAACTCATACTGCCCATTTGAAAAAATTTTCCAACATTTATTTAAAATCTATTTGTATTTAATTTTCCCAGATTAACTAAATCATCAGTTCATAGGACTACTGAAACTAAATTAACAGAATTCCTATCTGTATTCTTAATAACTCCATGGTTTTTAGTGTTTAAAACTGCCATTCTGATTATGCCAAAGCTCTACATACTTAAGAGACACACTGGATAGTCCATAATACAGCATCAATTGACAAAAAATGGTTTAGAATTTGCTACAATTCTAATTGAGAAAACTCTGCTTTAACGACTTACTGACCTAAGCACTTGAATGACTGAACAAAGAGACACAAAATCCTGAGAGGGCCATCCTCTACTTATTGAAAGACTACTCACAGCAAATTTCTAAAGACCTTCTGAATGGCAGTGAATAACTGATGGTAGGAAGGAAAAGGTATTATTTTGTAAGCTGATACATACTACCAATAATATTCATTTTAGTGTCTCAGTCACAGAGATCAAAGTCAGACTAGGCCAGGAATGGTGGCTCACACCTGTAATCCTAGCATTTTGGGAGGCTGAGGTGGGTGAATCGCTTGAGCCCAGGAGTTCAAGATCAGCCTGAGAAACATAGCAAAAACCTCATCTCTACTGAAAAATAAAAAAACAAAAAACTGAGGTTGGAGGACCATCTGAGCTTGGGGAGGTCGAGGCTGCAGTGAGCTGTGATCACACCACTGCACTCCAGCCTGGGAAACAGAGTGAGACCCCATCTCAAAAAAAAAAAAAAAAAAAAGTCAGATTAATGTTATTGGAAAGGAAAGATTTAAAGAAATAAGCACATATCCAACTCCAACTCTTCTAGAGATACCTTAAGTTTCTGAGACATAAGAATTTACATATTATATTTATGTATTCAGTGGCTCTTAAGCAGGAGTGTTTCCAGATTTTGAGAAAACTGTTGTTGTTGTTGTTGTTGTTAGAGACAGGGTCTCATTATGTTGACCAGGCTAGACTCAAACTCCTGAGCTCAAGCAATCCTCCCACCTCAGCCTCCCTAGCAGCTGGGACTACAGCCACGCACCACCATGCCTGGCTTCAACAAAACATTTTCATATATACATATTCAGGCTTTATTAGACTTACTGTATCAAAATATTCAGAAAAAGCCTAGACTTGTTGATTATTTAAACATTTTCCTCAGGTTACTGGGATGCACAATTCAAGCTGAAAGCTAGTACAACAGACAATTACTTCAGTCTCATTTCTCACCCACATGACCAATTCCCTTTCTCATTTGAGGATTTGGCCAAAAAGAGTAAGGAGTAGGAGAGAGACCCATTTGCTGAAAATACCACATGATTTTCCCCGGTAAGAGAACAGGGTCTAGTAAACTCAAAATCCAACTTGATCTTGTTACTTATTTATCTTCCACCTTCCCATCCAGACACTCTAGATTTGAAAGCAGAGCTGAGACTCTAATTGGCCATTTCTACCAGAATAGGATACTAAGTCAGTTAATTACTTGATATTCCCTCTGCTCAAGGGTTTCCCCTTACATTACCACCTATTCACTGCCAATCTGGTTCCTCAGAGGCCTCCTAAAATTGATCTCTATTCAGTTTACAACCCACTAACTCCCTCTCCCAAACTGAAAACTGTCATTCTCTAAAATTGAAGAGAACCTTGTCTCACCATACAAAGGAAACAAATCAATCAATCAACAACAACACACACACACACACACACACACACCCTCTTCATGGTCTTTTCCCTCTATTACCTAATTTCCAAATTGGCCTTGATATTTCTGATTGCTCTCTTTTTCGCTTTCCACTTCTGGCTCATGAGCAATCAGAAATATCTTAAGCCTTGCCACTGACAGGCGCATCACCTCGTAACTATTACTGTTTTTTAGAAACTTGCCAAAGGAGCAGGATCTCTATTCACTGAAACACGTTTAAGTTTTCTTGGAGTTTTCATGTAAAACCTATTTCGGGGCAAATTTTGCCATTTTACATTCATTAGGGGGAAAAAATCCTAGGAGGGAAAAATTTAAAAATAGTATTATCTTTTACAAATTCAGTGTTTTCAAAAAAAAGTATTTACCACAAGTGCATTTAAAAAAAACTGTACCCTCTAATGCTTCTTTGCAAGTAACAATATTTAAAATGAAGTCTTAGATAATTAGGTCATTTCAAAATATTTTCATTCAGGTTATGCTTGAGCTTCCAAATATGGAAGACTGGCCCTTACACAGGTCAATGTTAAAATGAATGCTTTTCAGTATTTTGAAGATAAAATTGGTAGATCTATACCTTGTTTTTTGATTCGATATCAGCACCGTATAAGAGCAGTGCTTTGGCCATTAATTTATCTTCATTGTAGATAGCGTAGTGTAGAGTGGTATTTCCATACTCATCTGGAATATTTGGATCAGTGCCATGTTCCAGCAACATTAACGCACATTCATCTTCCTGGCATTGTACGGCCTGTCAGTATTAGACCAAAAACAAATTACAAATCCTAGGAATTCAAAATAACATTCCACAGCTTTCACCACCTAGTTATATTTAAAGGAGAAAACTCATTTTTATGCTATGTATTGAAATCAAACCCACCTCACACTGATATAGTTGGCTACTGCGTACCTTTATCAGAGCTGTCCTCTTTTTGTTGTCGAGGACATTAAGTTGACATCGTCTGTCCAGTAGGAGTTTTACTACTTCTGAATTCCCATTGGCAGAGGCCAGATGTAGAGCAGTCCTATGAGAGTGAGAAGACTTTTTAGGAAATTGTAGTGCACTAGCTACAGCCATAGCAATGACTCATGTAATTGCAAACACTGAATAGCCTGCTATTACTCTGCCTTCAAAACAAACATTTAACTTTCCCATGAAAAAAGCACACTATTTATTATCTCTCATTGCTCGCTGTATTAATGAAAGGGCAGCCTATATGAATACAAAGAGCATAGCCCTTGGATGACATTCAACGTGGGCTGGAATCCTACTTGAAGCTCTGTCACTTCCTGGCTGTTGCTTAGCCTTTTGGGGTCTCAGTTTCCTCATCAATAAAATAGGAATGAAAATAGTAGCTTTCTCACAGGAAACCACTCTAATGCTTAAATGAGACTCTGCACAAAAGATATAGAATAGTTCCTAACACAAATAACAGCTCAATAATTGTTAGATATTATAATTTTTACTGATACCACTAAAGACAACATTTGAATTAAGTGAGATGATACAATTATACCTACACTTTGAGGTGTGTTTTAAATATTACAGCTAACATTGCATTTTAGTGATTCTAAGCTGATCATTGTCTCCATGTTGTCTCCACTGAAATACCACTTACAATCCATGATTTACTATAATTGGCGGCATTTAAATAATTCTCTTATTGAGGCAGAAAATAATGGGGCATCACACAATCCCTGGTGCCTTACATGAAGTAGAATATGTTACAACAGGTCCGGGGCGGTTCCAGTCAGATGACCAGCATTTAGATAAATTTTAGTTCTTAAAAGAACTATGGAATAAGAAAGCTGAGGTGAAAACAAAAACAAATTTCTAAAATAAACCAATTCTTACTTTGGTTTTCAATAAACTTTAAGCCAAAGAAAACTTGGAATTCAAATGAATAGCATGGGCTCATTTTTTTCAATACTTAGATTTATACAATATATCTACATCAGGTATTTCCAATCATTCATATTAGGATTTAAGACTGTTATAAATTTTCTCTTTTTAAAACGGAATTATGAAATGATTTGTGGAGCTTTTTTCAACTTTTACATTCAGGGGTACATGTGCCAGATGTGCAGGTTTGTTATATAGGTAAACGTGCACCAAAGGGGTTGGTTGTACAGATTATTACCCAGGTGTTAAGCCCAGTACCCATTCATTCTATTTCCTGCTTCTTTCCCTCCTCTCACCCTCCACCCTCTGATAGGCCCCAGTGTGTGTTGCTTCCCTCTAGGTATCTGTGTGTTCTCACCATTTAGCTCCCACCTATAAGTGAGAACACGCAGTATTTGGTTTTCTCTTCCTATGTTAGTGTGCTAAGGATAATGGCTTTCAACACCATCCATGTCCCTGCAAAGGACATGCTCTCATTCCTTCTTTTATGGCTGCATAGTATTCCATGCTGTTTATGTACCACATTTTAGTTCTTAAAACAACTAAAACAGTCTTTAACCAAGACTTCTAAATTTTCAAAAGGGCAGTTAAGGGTTGTCTTTTACTATTTTCTACCTTCAGAAATGCTTCTGTTTGAAAGGACGGAGGAAAAGCTTCAATTGAGATTAAGTCCTAATGCCCCAATTTTAAATCTCTCAGCTTGCTCAAGCCCAGCAGATAAACATGAAGTTTTCAAAGATGGAAGGATCTTGAGAGATAGTAGAATACGCCTGCCACATAATAGGTGTCTGGCTTATGTCTGATGACTAAATGGATTGAAAGAATGGATGAACACAGCTTGGGAGTTCAATATTTTTAAAGAAAACTCCTATAGAGTAGTGCAATACATTTGCAATAGTAATAATCATTTATATTTGCTATTTTAATTTTCATAAATATATAACTAAAATGATTAATTCATACTTTTTACATGTTTATATATAATGAAAAGATAATTATGTAATAAAATGTATATACAATAAAATCTACAGGAACAGGTAAACACAATCCCTCTACTTCTGAAGAGGGTAAAAGTTCATGGAAGATAGCCAACAACAGAAAGAAAAATAAATAATAGAATGTGAGAAATTATTTGCATCTATGCAAGAAGCATATTCCTTCTCTTCCCAAGGATTATTGCATTACTAATGAACCTTAACTAAAACTTCAGATGTTCGTTGCAGAAATCACAGGTAAGAGAAAGGGAAAAACTTCACTTACAAATTCCCAGAAACAAGTTTGATTATATTTTCTACATATTTTCAGCTAACACGAGCAGATTCTGTTCGTGTATATGTGTAACAAAGTGATGTTTTTCTCACTTGTTATAGCAAAGTACATCTTTGCATGTCGACATATCTCTGTATCTACTGACAACCTCAATTGTTACATATTATTCCATCCTATGGATGCACTGAAATTTGTCCATGAAATCTTTACATGGGTTCTTCTAAATACACTGCTATTTTAATCAATACTAAGAAAAACAGACCTCTATTTGGTAAAGATATTTCAGTATAATGGAATTGATGAGTAAAAAGCGTAACATTTTTAAAATGTGGTTCTTACCACTAAAGTGTTTGTTTGAAAAGCTGTAGCAATTTAAACTTTAAACAACTACATAAGTACCACTGTTCTTCATCCTCACAAACTTTGTGGACAGAAAACACTATTTCATTCCTTTTTGTTTTGTTTTGAGATGGAGTCTCACTCTACCACCGAGGCTGGAATGTAGTGGCGCGATCTCGGCTCACTGCAACCTCCACCTCCCTGGTTCAAGCAATTCTCTTGCTTCAGCCTCCTGAGTAGCTGGGATTACAGGTGTGTGCCACCATGCCCAGCTAACTTTTTGTATTTTTAGTAGAGATGGGATTTCACCACACTGGCCAGGCTGGTCTCAAACTCCTGACTTCATGATCCACCTGCCTCAGCCTCCTAAAGTGCTGGGGTAATGGGTGTAAGCCACTGCACCCGGCCTTTCATTCCTCTTCTAACTTAAATAGAAAACACTATTTCATTCCTCTTCTAACTTAAATTCCTTCTTCTACCAGGAACGCTATCTTTTCCTATGTGCATAGGTCACTGGTAGATATGCAAAAAAAGTACTTTGCCCAATTTTAAAATGAGCTTATTTTATTGTATCTGCAAATATAGGCCAGGCACGGTGGCTCACGCCTGTAACCCCAGCACTTGGGGAGGCCAAGGTGGGTGGATCACGAGGACAGAAGTTCAAGATCTGCCTGGCCAAGATGGTGAAACCCCATCTCTACTAAAAATACAAAGCAATTAGCCAGGCGCGGTGGCAGGCACCTCTAATCCCAGCTACTCAGTAGGCTGAAGCAGAGAATTGCTTGAACCTAGGAGGCAGAGGTTGCATTGAGCCGAGAGCGCACCACTGCACTCCAGCCGGGGCAGCAGAGTCAGACTCCATCAAAAAAAAAGTGTGTGTGTATATATATATATACACATATACACATATATATACACATATACACACATATATACACACATATATACACATATATACACACATACACATATATACATATATATACATATATACATATATACATATATATCTGCACATATAAATAGGCATTTGTATGTTTCTCTTCTGGTATGTTTCTCTTTTTGTATATTTAAAATTTTTAATCTATACTCTTATTTCTGTGACATAAAAATCTAGCTAGTTTTCTCCAAACATGAATTATGAACAATCCATCTTTTTTATATAATAGAAAACATCACCATTATCAAGTGCTAAATTCTTACATATATTTGGGTATTTCTAAATTTCCTATTCTGTTGTATTCATTGATGTCTTTTCAGCTGTTAGTAAACAATTTGTGGAAATAAATAACATGCACATTTTGATATCTGGAAAAGCAAGCCTTTTTCCATTCTGTTACAAAAAATTAATTTATCACAATAATAAAAGACAGCATGTGTAATTTAAAAACGCTAAAACTTTGCTATTTTTATTTGGCTTAGGTAAAAGTGATAAATAGAAAAAGCTCCCATCTTTTTTTTCTTTTTTTGAGACGGAGTCTCGCTCTGTCTCCCAGGCTGGAGTGCAGTGGCACTATCTCGGGTCACTGCAAGCTCCGCCTCCCGGGTTCACGCCATTCTCCTGCCTCAGCCTCCTGAGTAGCTGGGACTACAGGCGTCTGCCACCGTGCCCGGCTAATTTTTTTTATATTTTTTAGTAGAGACGGGGTTTCACCATGTTAGCCAGGATGGTCTCGATCTCCTGACCTCGTGATCCGCCCGCCTCCCAAAGTGCTGGGATTACAGGCGTAAGCCACCGCGCCCCGCCAAAAAGCTCACATCTTAAGAAAATTCAATCTTCCTATTCAACCACAGGAACCATCTTCCCATTTCAGTTTCCTTCTATGGTTCCTCAGTAAAGAACATATTTACATACTGTACATTGATATAAAATCCATATTGGATTTTATTTGAAGAATATTTAGCCCTGAAGTTGATGTGTTATGGGGCTTCGTTCTTAGTTCTCTATATACACTTTTCTATAATGTATAGAACATTGTTTTAAAATCTGTAGATTAAAAATAATCTGCTGCATTGACAATTAATTTTGCAAGTTAAATCACTTTAAAACAGTCTATTAGTGTTCTACGAGGGAAATTATGATTGGAAATCAGCTAAAGTTTTGTTTTTGTGTTGCTGTTCATAAAAGGCCCTGTACCCTGACCTCTCTGAGGTTTCCACATCCAGGGTGGTGTGAGGCCTGCGGAGGCGAGAAAGCCAGGTCCCCCTCCTCCCCCGCCAGGAGGGTATGTCCCCATCATCCCCCCCCATCCCACCTCCTCCCAGCCCAGGCCTGGTTACCTCTTTTGCTTGTCCTTCTTGTTCACGTCAGTGTCCCTGAGCATGACGATCAGATTCTTTCTAGGGACTTTACCCCACCAGGCAGCTCTGTGGAGCCTGTCCAGATCTTCTCCACGGACATGGTACCTGGGCTCCATGAAGGCGCTGTCATCGTAGTCTCCCCAAGCGCCCACCTTGCTCTTGCCACTCCCCCTGCAGCAGGGGAAGCAGTGGCAGCACCACTTGACCATCTTGCTCCTGAGTGTCTTCATAGTAGAGTCGTCATGGTCTCCAGAATCGCCCACGTTGCTCTTGCCGCTCCCCCTGCAGCAGGGGAAGCAGTGGCGGCACCACTTGCCCATCTTGCTCCTGAGTGTCTTCATAGCAGAGTCGTCGTGGTCTCTAGAAGTGCCCACATTGCTCTTGCCGCTCCCCCTGCAGCAGGGGAAGCAGTGGCAGCACCACTTGCCCATCTTGCTCCTGAGACCAAATGGCTTCTTCACAGAAGAGGCAGCCGGCATGGAATCAACCTCAGCCACCATCTGCTTTTAACAGCCAGGAGAAGCCGGTAGCAGCCAGCAGATCGCGTTTACCAACCAGTTTCACCAACTAGCAGGTAACTCCGGGTTCCCAATCTGTTTGAAGAGAAAAGTCAATCCCAGCCAAAACCAGCCAACCCCAGCAGGGGATTCCAGCCCAGCCCACCCCACTCAGAGAAAACCCACACCCACCCGGGGAAAGCCCACGCCCCGCCGGGCGACCCCACGCCCACCCCAGAAAGGGGCAACCCCCCCCCCCAAGAAACCACCCAGCCCACCCAAGGGAATGCCAAACCCAGCAGAGAAAAGGTCAAGCCCAGCAAAGGAACACGAGAGAGAAAACGTCAATCCAAGCAGGAAACGTCAATCCAAGTGACCAGCGCCAAACCAAGCCAAGAGTGCAAAGCCAAGCCAAGCCGCTACAGGCCAGCCAAGCCGTTAACGCGCGTGCAGCAAGCGCGTGCAAGCCGTTACAGGCCAGCCAAGCTGTTACGCGCGTGCGGCGTGCGCGTGCAAGCCGTTACAGGGTGGCCCAATCGTTATGCGCGTGCGGCGTGCGCGTGTGGCGTGCGCGTGCAAGCCGTTACAAGCCAGCCAAGCCGCTGCCGCGCGTGCGGCGTGCGCGTGCGGCGTGCGCGTGCGGCGTGCGCGTGCAAACCGTTACAAGCCAGCCAAGCCGCTGCCGAGCGTGCGGCGTGCGCGTGCGCGTGCGGCGTGCGCGTGCAAACCGTTACAAGCCAGCCAAGCCGCTGCCGCGCGTGCGCGTGCGGCGTGCGCGTGCGGCGTGCGCGTGCGGCGTGCGCGTGCGGCGTGCTTATCTCAGGTGGCGTCAGTGCACGTGGCACAGACACTGGCCGATGCATGCAACCCGCCTGCTTAAGTCTTGGCGCCACAAATGTCACCGACAGCCTTGAGTTCCCGGCAAATTTCGTGGCAGTCAGCTGAGCTTTCAAGCCACTGAGAAGCCTCTGGTGAAAAAAAAAAAAGCCTCTTGAAGGAGGACTGGGGCTAAGCGTCTGGAACTTGAAGATACTGACAGCCTCCTCTGAAAAAAGCCCCCAGGACACTCCTGGCGGTGCTGCTGTGCATGGCAGCAGCTGCAGCTGGGAGCTCGGGCTGACGGAGCTGGCTGCAAATGGCCTCAAAATCGCGGAACACAAGACGCCCACCGAGCCCAGCACCTGCCTGAGGTGCCTTCGACACCTGCTCCTCTTTGCTCCACACCCGGAACACGAGGGCATTTGGGGCCACAGGATCGCGGCCAGCTCCTGCCCCGGTGCCTCCTGCCCGGTGTCCAAGCCAGGGCCAACAGCTGTGGGGCTTCTGGCCTAGGGGGCTCTGCTCCACTGGCATGCAATAGGGTCAAGGTGCAGACTGCTGTGTTCAGGCCGGCAAGAGGGGGCTTGGAGGAGCGCCTACCACCGATGGAGAGATGCAGAGAGGCAACCCCATGTGCAGATCCTGGGAACAGGACACTGAGCCTCCCTGGTGCTGGCCTCTGAGCTGGACCAGGGCAGTGGCACCTCGACCCTCCTACCGGGACCCTCCTGCTGCAAAGCTTTATGCAGCCAGGCTCCAGGCTGCTTCACGCAAACCATAGGTGCTTTGGTGTGTGAGGAAAAATGGATTCTGAGCCTGCACACCAACCTGCTCTTACCAAAAGAAGTAGAGGGGAAGCCAATCACAAGTGCAAAAAAAAAAAAAAAAGTACTATTTTGTAACTGAAGTCTTGCCTGATACACAGGGTTAAGCTAAGGCTTCTCTTGCTTGATACTAAATTAAATTTTGAATGAAACAAAAAGAAGACACACACTAAATTTCCTTGTCCCTCTGTAATCCCCTGAGCCAGGAAGCAAGGGGAAGCCTGGCCTCCTGGACTCTCTCCCCAGCTGGGGGCTGAGTAGTTTCCTCCAGGGTCACAGGGAGAAGCTGGGCTCAGTGGGGCCAGGCTGCCCTTCCTTCCTACATGGGCATCCTCAAACCTTCCATTGCCCCATGCAGAGTGCCATGATCTGGGTTCAAATCCCAGCTCCGGCACTCGCCACCTGTGTTACCTGGCAAATGCCTTACCCCCCAGGCACTTGCTGTCTGTGTCCTTCCTGACAGGAGGGATGGGAGCTGGTGGCCCTGGCATGAAGTGCTGTAACAGTCAAACACAAGCAGGAGCAGGCCGACACCTGGGTGTGGGACTGCCCTGCTGGGGGTGCTCACCAAAGAGCACCTACCCATCTGCCCAAGTAGCCTTGCACATCTCAACACTTATCAGGCACCTGACTATGGGAAATCCCTGAACAAAGCCCTGAGCTGCCCTGGGGAATGTGACCAGGGTGATGCACCAGGAAGGACAGTCTGGGGTGCTTGGCATGAGTAAGGATAGGCTGGGGAAATGCCAATCTCTTCCCACCAGCTTTGCATCCCAGGGCACCCTCAGTGGACAGAGAACCCAGAGATGCCACAAGGCTTGAGCTGCATCCTAACCATCCTGAGTTCCAGCCCAGCCATGGCCTGGGCCCGAGGGTACTTTGGGTGCTAAGTTGGGATGACGAGGGGCCAGGTGGCACTCCTGTGTTCCAGGATCCAGTCAAGAAGGTGGTACCCTGTCACTGCCCTACCCGAATTAAATGTATGATTTTTAAAGAGGAAGCCTTGGGAATCTAACCCAATCTAACCATTACTCCAAATTATTTGGTAAACTGTGTCACTTTAGGTGGAGGAAGGTAAGAATTACGGGAAGTTGAATTCTTTAAAAATCCACAAAAATGTACTGTGCTTGGAGACAAACTTGTAAGTTATCGCCCCTTTACAATGATTTGATGTCAAAAATACCGTAATATATTACTACTTTTACTTGATCAGATTTTTAACTGATTAAAGATTTCATCTTAATCACTATTTTACAAAATAAATGCTCACTCTGAGCATATAGTTCTACAGCCAGTTTTTAGGAACTTGAAATTTTTATATAATTTCAAAAGTCACAAGAATAGTACCAAGAATCCTCCTCCTTCTCTTAACCAAGACTCACCAATTTCTAAAATTTGTAGAAATTTGCTCCATTTTGTCCCACTTACTTTGCCTGTTTACATACCTTTTTTAATGATTTCAGTGTAAACTATAGACATAATTACCCCAAAGTGTGCATTTCCTAAGAATAAGGGTATTCTTGTACACAACTCCAGAATAGTTAAATCGGGAATCATTGTTATTATTTTTTGAGACAGGTTGCCACCCAGGCTGGAATGCAGTGGTGCAATCTTGTCTAACTGCAGCCTCAACCAATCCTCCCACCTCAGCCTTCTGAGTAGCTGGGACTACAGGGGTGTGCTACCATGGCTAGCCAAGTTCTGTATTTTTGGTAGAGATGAGGGGTTTCACCATGTTGCCCAGGCTGGTCTCCACTCTTGGCCTCAAGCAATCCTCCTGCCTCAGGCTCCCAAAGTGCTAGGATTACAGGCCTGAGCCACCATACCTGGCCTGATCCCAGTTTTAGAAAAACTCTAACTAAATTTAGATGAAAATATATGAATATGTTCGGTGATTGCTTTCACATTTTCTAAACTGTGCTTTTTTATATCATCGAGAGTCTTCCATAAATGTACTTTGGTTTGAAGTATTTTCTTAAAGTCAGACATACTTAGCTGTGACCTGGAACAGTTCTCTCACAGCATCCCCTCCCTGCAAACTGCAGGTCCTGAGGTCAGTGGCCCTTGACTCTATGGACTCTGTGTTCTTCTCTGGTTCCAGGTCCTAACTCGGGATGGTGGCACCGCCTCCTGCCTGGCTCTCAGCTGCCTGCACTGCTGGTCATGGGTGAGAGGATGGCCTGCCCCAGATGAGTGTCAATGTGTGTGTTAGTGTGCCTTTGCTGCATTTCTTGTGTCTTGCTTTTGTCATCTCTTTCTCTCTTTCCTCCCTGAGGGCTGCACAGGGCAGCTGTGCTACCCACCTCTGAGTGTGGGGTGAGCTGTGGCCCAGGCCTGGGTGCCTGCTGGGACCTCCCAGGAGATGTGTGGAAGCAGACACCAGGTGGGCTCAGACACTCTAATGGGCACTTGTGCCTTGTTCTGTCCTTGTCATTTGAGGCCATTCTGGCCAATGGGAAAGGAGACCCCTCTGGCAGAAAAAGGTCCACTTTGCCTCAGGCTGGGGTGGCAACTCCGCCTGCAGGTTGGACCCGTGGGTCTCATCGTGAACCCCCATGGGCGACTGGCACTGGGAGAAATAGAGGACATGTGGGTTCTGCCTGCTGTCTTCACGTGTGGAAACAGGATCCTGCCAACCAGTCTCCTGGAGGGGGTGCTGCCTCCTGTGGGTGCCATGTGTGACAGAATCCAAGCATGGGTGTGCACAAGGGCTGAGCCCACTCACAACCCAGGACAGAACTGCTTGGCTGTTTTGGGGCTGGGAGATCTCAAAAAGCCTACCAGACCCAGCATCATCAGTGGCTCTCCCACTCCCAATGCCTTGGTCTTTCTGCTTTGGCTGTCACATTGGCAAATTTCTTGGTGCCACCAAAACAACTCAAAATAATCTCTTTTCAGTCATGTCTGAATAACATAACCAGCTTCAGGATTCCTGAAAACAGAGAAGGTGAAAATCCAGAAAAAAGGGCTACTTGTTTTCTTCCTCTGATGGTCCAGCCTGTCTTCAACCACAGGACTCCATGCTGGCCTGGGGTCTGAGCCTCCTGGTTCAGTCACTGTCTAGCTTTGATGAAACCCATGAGCAACTGAAGCAGAATATGAACGTGGAAAATGCTCTGGGTTATCCCCATGTTGGGAAATTACTGTCCAACAAATGAGTAGCTGTCCAAAGCACTGCAAGACAACTAGTGTGCCTTGGAGCTTGTCAGAGGAAGCATTCAAGAGTCTCATTCAGCAAGTCTCACTTCTTCTTTATGTTCTAAATCACAACATAGAATCACGGGCCAGGCTTGCAAGAAGCAAACATTAACTTCTATCCACATGTACTTAGCCAGGGCTCATTTGAATGGCCACATGTAGCAGCAAAGAGGCTGGAAAGGAGTGTAATGGTGTGACTAGTGGAAACAGGAGACATGTTTGTTGTTCTTCACCCCATGTATACTAAAGGATGTTTTTAGAAAAAAGAAAAAAAAAGTTTTTTTTGCTCAAGCACAGTTTATGCAACAAAATGTGATTCAGAATCTAATTTCACAAAATAAATCCAGAGGAGAGACTTGAGGGAAAAGGGCAAAGATGTAACTCAATAAAGTCCATAGCATCACAGAATATGATGGTGATGGTTTCTAACCTTGAGAATGTATGTGGGTTCTTCCGTTTCTAAAGTTTATTTATCAGTTCTTGAACCCAAGAAATCAGAATAGATCATAACAGAAAAAATGACCTAGCTTTCACCTAGGCAAGATAGAAAATGCAGAAGTAGCCTGGCACAACTACAACCATCTGACCTTTGACAAAACCACAGAAATAAGAAATAAAGAAAAGGCTCGCTATGCGACGAATGGCACTGGGATACATGACTAGCCACATGCAGGAGAATTAACTCTGCAGCCCTGCTTCTCATTATATGGAAAATTAACTCAAGATGAACCAAAGATTGAAATAGAAGACTTCAAATATGAAAATCCTAAGAGACAACCTATCAAACACCTTTCTCAACACAGGCTTTTGCAAACCACTTAGACAATTTAGTACCCAAAAGAAATGCAAGAACAAACAAAAAGTACAAGTCTGGCCTAAGAAACTACAGACTTGCTGGACAGCAAAGCAACTGCCAACACAGTAAACACACAGCCTACATGATGGGAGAAAATGTTCCCAAACCAAGCATCTGACCAAGTTCTAACAGCCAGAATCTAGAGGACCTTACCTAAATCAAGAAGCAGAAAAATAACCCAAGAAAAAAATGGGCAAATGACACAAACACATTAGTCAAAACAACACCTGAAAAAGACCAACAGACACGAGAAAATGCTCAACATCCCTAATCATCAGAGATGAGGAACTAGTGCCATCACACACCAGTCAGAATGGCCATTTGTCCAAACACAAAACATACTTGTGTAGCGGCAGATAAAAGCGAACACGGCTACACTCTTGGGGTAATGCAAACTAGGTCTCAAACTGCGGAGAGCAGTTTCAAGATTTCTCAACAACAACAACAAAGACAGAAAGGAAGCAGAGCTACCCTTCGACCCAGCAATCCAACCCTGTGTATCCACCCAAGGGAAAAATACATGTGTCTATCAAAAAGACACAGACATTTGCATGTTCACGGGAGTGCTACTCACAGGAATAAAGACGTGGACCTGACCTCGATGCCCAACAACAGAAAATGAGATGTTTTTAAATGTGATACCTATACACCACAGAATACTAAGAAGCCACCAAGGAAAATCAAACACAGAAACAAAATCGTGCCCTCAGCAGCAACATAGACAGAACTGCAGGCCACTCTGCTAAGCGAACTCAGGCAAGAACAGAAGACCAAACACCACAGGTTTTCACTTACAGGCAGAAACTCAACACTGAATACACACGAATAAAGATGAAATCAACAGATGCTGGGCACTACCAGACAGAAAAAGGAGGGAGAGAGGAAGTCTAGGAGGAAGAATGATTCAACTGGTGCTGTGTTCACCGCCTGGGTGACGGATACGTTAGGAACCCAAACATCAAAAGTCTGCTGTATAGCCATGTAGTGAAGTGAACCTGCAGGCGTACCCCTCGATCACAATAAAAGTAGCTATCATTTTAGAAAACCCAGATTTGGAAATAGGAATAGAAAAAAAGGAAGAAAATAAAAGAAAACACACAAAACAAAACAAAAAGCTTACAGTGACCCAACCCATCCATTAGCGGCAGGAACACAGAAAGATAACCGAAAGGACACAACGAAGGAGCCAAATAATCAACCCACAATTATAAACACTGAACCCATGGGATTCTTGTTGTTCCCCCAAAAGCACAGCAAAGGCACAATGGTTGAGGAAACTGGGGGATCACGTGCAAAGGACTGAAATAAACCCTTCCTTTACACAAGACACAAAAAGTGACACAAAATGCACTGAACACCAAAGGGCAATTCTGAAACCAAAACCTTCAAGGAAAACACATAGAGTGCGTGTCTACTGTGTGGAAACTTGAACCTGTGAACCTAAGCCACAAACAGAAAAGGAAGACATAGGAACCAAATACCCATAGACCATACAATGGCTTCACCATCTCGCTTTTCTTCTCAAAGGGACACAGAAATCACCGCTAAGAAAACCTAATGTGACCATGTGAGACTAAGGACAACTTCAGAGCTTCACACAGCTTCAACACAGGGCAGAAAATACTGAACCCAAATAAAAGGCATCTTGCAGACTAGAAGAAAATTATGAAAAACTGTGGATCTGGAAGGGCTTCTTATCTAACATACTCAAGAAACTAATGGTCTTAAGTGGAAAAAAACATAAAAACCAAAACACACGCTAAAAATGCCCAAAAGACTGGCATAGGCATTTCTGAAAAAACCTGAAACAGACTCGCGGGTAATAGAAGTTTCTCCACATCAGATACTGTCAAACTCCCCAGAGAAAAGTATGACCAGGAACAGCAATAAAACCTTTTGAAGATAAGGGCAGTGTAGATTTGCATACAGAGAAACTCTCACACAGTATTGGTAGGAATGCAAATTTGTATACCCACTGGGAGAGACAGCAGGAGGTTTCTGAAACAAAACAACTACCAGTTCCCGTAGCCATCCCAACATCGGGTATACCGGCAAAGCCAAAGAAACTTGAACCTTAAGGAGATACTTGTCTTCCCATGTTTGATGAAGTACTCTGGACAATAACCAGGGTACGGAGGTAATCTACCTGTCCATCCATGGAGGAAGAAATGCAGGAAATGAAGGATGCTTGCACAATGGTATACTCCCCAGCCATCAAACTTCTGGACATCAGGTCACTTCCAGCAAGGTGGAGAAACCTGAAGGACATTAAGTTAAAGGAAATGAGCCAGGCACAGGAGGACAAACACAAACACAGCACGATCTCACACACGTGGAATCTAACGAAGTGAATCTCACAAAGGAGCAACGTCAATAGTGCATACCAGAGGCTGATGGGAGGCTTGGAAACAGCTACAAAGTGATGCTCAGATGAATGGCAAGAATTCTGGTGTTCTACAGCTTAGCAGGGTGACTAGGCTTAACAATATCCTAGCATGATATTCAAAATAGCGGGAAGGGGTGATCAGGATACTCTCTCCACCAAGAAATCCTCACTATAGCCTGAAACAGAGACACGAGGTCCTGTAATTTGATCACAACACACTGATCCATATGTCAAATGGTCCCTTGTGCCCTTAAAGTAAAAGCATAGACCATGTGAAATTTTTGTTTTCAAATAGGATCACAACACATTTCTGAAAGTCCTGTGGGACAATGAAGTGCCCCGCACCCCCAAAGCAGTTCCTACACACACAAAGTCGGTGGAGCCATCACACGCTTCCACTTTAACCTACTTCCCAAAGCTTTAGTTACCCAGATGATTTGTGATAGGCCTTAGCAGAGAAACACAGGCCAATGGATACAATGAGGGTGCCCAGGAGTAAATTCAAATTGATATAGTGTAAGCACATGTTTAAAAAGAACCACAAACGTCACCACAAGAAGGGAGAGTCTGTCCAATACAGCGTTCTGAGAACTGGATATCCCCAGGCAAAATAACAACATAGGGTCCTTATTGTGTGAAATTCACAATCATCTATTCAACATGAATGAAAGACCTATACCCAAAACTTGAAACTATCACTCTCTGAGAAGAAAGTATATGGTGTGCAGATACCTGGGTCAACCTGGATCTATGCTTACAGTTTGCAAAAAGGAAAATGAAAAAATATGGGGGAAAGAAAAGAATACAAACAACAAACAAGCAAAACTCACAATAGATTCGTATGCTGGTGAATTTCCTTTATTTCATCAGTAACCAACATAGTGGAAAACCACAACACTGCACACCCCTGCATCTGCATCAGACTCATCAGACTATATGGCTTGGGGGCAAGAAAGAATGAAAACAATGAATGAAAAGAAACAAACATCCAATGGATGATAAGAAAGGTATAGGGGAAAACACAGCTAAGGAGACTTTTTTTTTGGAAAAGGCGTAAGTAACTAACACCGCTAACTAGCAGAAAACAGCAGAAAAGAGAAGGTAATTAGCAAACCAAAACTGGGCAAAGAAACCAAAGAGTCTTTTCTGCAAAGAACACATAAAACTGAAAACAAATGTACTTGTTACACCTAGTTAATATCACTAATCATAAGAAAAATGAAAATCAGAACAAGACTCAGATACCGTGTCCCTCTCAAAGGAAAGAGTATTACAAAGAACTTCATATATCTTAAAAGAAGGGAAACCACAAATGTTGCTGTGAATTTCCAGAGAGAAGAGCTCTCTTGTCCACAACTGTTGACAAGGTAAATTAGTGCGCACACTACAGAGGCCACCTGGAGGTTCCTCTGAAAACTAAAAATAACAATGACCATTTCACTGAGCCGCGCTACCGCTGGGTGTGCACTGGCAGCATATGTCATCAGTACACAGAAGACACATCTGCCTTCCCATGCTGCCTGCGGAACCAGCCACAATAGCCAAGATAAGGAATCAACCTACCTGTCCACCCGCAGAGGATCAGATCCAGAAACCACAATATCCATTCACAAACAAACACTTTTCAGCCAGACACAGGTACTGAAATCACGTCATCTGCGGCAACATGGTGGAACCTGGTAAATGAAACACACTAGGTAATGAAACACACATTATGGTAAATAAAATACTAAGCAGAGAAAGACAAACCTCACATTACCTCACTCATGGGGAATCTAAGACCCTTTAATCTCACATAGACCTACAAAGCACCACAGTGCTTGCCAGGGTTGGAACAGAAGGCTGGGCACGGGTGGGGATAGGAAACAGGTACAAAGTGACATGCTGCATAAGAGGAATGAAACCTGCTATTCTATCCTCAGCAGGGTGACTACAGAAAACTTTACCAGAGGATAGTTTTCAAGACAGCCAGACAGAAGGGTTCTGGCTCTCCTCAACTCAAAGACAGGAACACTCTACAAGGCAAAAAACGACACTATGTACCCTGATTTCATCACTATGTGATGCATGCATGGATCCAAATATTCCAATATACCCTCTACTTGTACACCTTTAGGATGGGTCAATTTTGTTTTTTGAAAGCAATGGGAAGAAACAATGAATGCTAAAATTCCCATGGGACCACGAAATGCTCTGAAACTCCAAAGCCATGCTGGGAGATCCAGACGATGTCAGATGGACCACGATCTCCAATTTCAAATTTCACAGAAAAGCTACAGACCCACCTCCACCTAGACAGAATAGGAAACCCAGAAGCAACCCACATACCTGCAACCATCTGACCTTTGAAACACCAAAATTCAGATGTGGAAAGGGCTCACTGTGCAATGAAAGGCACTGGGATAGTGTCTAGCCACTTGCAGATGAACAACACTGGAGCCTCACCTCCCACAAGATGCAAAAACTAACTCAAGGTGAATGAAAGATTTCAGCAGAAGACCGCAAGCTATACAAATCCTACAAGAAAAACTAGGAAATACCTTTCTCAACACAGGCTTTGGTAAAGAATTTAGATGACTTGGTCCCTAAAAACAACAGCAAGAAAAACCAAAATGGACAAGTTGGGCCTAAGAAATTAAAACACTGCCAGATAGCAAAATAAATCACCAGCACAGTAAAAACGTAGCCTACAGGATGGGAGAAAATGTTCCCAAACTACGCTTCTGACCAAGGTCTAATAGCCAGACTCTAACATGACCTTAAAAAAATCAAGAGGCAGAAAAACAAATAATCTAACAATAGGCAAAAAGACATGAAGACATACTTGTAAAAAAAAAGACATACAAGTGACCAATAGACAAGAAAAAAACCTCAACATCACTCATCATCAGAGAAATGCAACTCACACGCACACTGAGATACCATCTCAAGTCAGTCAGAATGGCCATTTGTCCTAAGTCCAAGCATTTACATGGTGGCAAGGCAGCAGAGGAAAGCAAACCCCGCTACACGCTTGGTAGGAATGAAAACTAGTTCTCACACTATGAGAAGTGGTTTGGAGGTTCCTTAAAGAACTTAGAAATACCATCCAAATGAGCAATTGCATAACTGGGTATCTACACAAAGGAAAATAAATCATAAATCCTCCTTTCAAAATGACACAGGCATGGGTATGTTCTTGGAAGTGCTATTCACATGGAAATATAAAATAACATCGACCTATGTCCCCCCTTAACAGTTGATTAGATGTTTTAAAGTGTTGTACATAGATACCACAAAATCCTACACAGCTTGAAAAAAAAATTCATGCTCTCAGCAGCAAGAAGGATGAACCTGCAGGCCACTATGCTAAGCAAACTAAGGAAAGAATAGAAAGCCAAATACCACATGTTCTCGCTTAGGGTGAAAATACCCATAGAAAATACAATGACTTTGCCATCTCTTTTTTTCTCTCTCTCTGTCTCTCTCATGAGACACAGAAATCCATGCTGACAGAAGCAAATATAAACCTGTGAGACCAACACTTTAGAGCTTCTGCGTTGGGGAGAAAACAATGACCCCAAAGAGAAAGCATCCTACCTTGGCGGAAAAGATGATTGGGGGAAAACTGTGGAAAATCGTAATTTGGAAGGGGTTGCTATCTAACATATTCAAGCACTAAAGCTACTAAGTGGGGAAAAGATTTAAAAAAATACACAAGCTGAAACTACGCAACGGACCTGCGCAACCACTTCCGCAAAGGACATGAAACTGATTCACAGGTGAAACTAAAGATTCTCCACATCACTAATCACTCCAAACATGTAAGTCAGAATCACACTCCAATATCAGATGCCATCAAACTCCACTGAGAATGAGTATTACCAAAACAGCAATAAAAATTTTGGATGGCAGCAACCTGTGTAGACTTACAGAAAGGGAAACTCGTATATGCTATTGATGTTGATGTAAGTTGGTGTATATACTGTGAAAAAAACTTGGGAGTTTCTCACGCTGGGTATGCATTTAAAGCAAAGGCAGCTGGTTCCGAAAAAATTATCTGCCTTCCCATGTTTTATGAATCGCTATTCACAATATAGGAGATATGGAATCAACCTACCTACCCAACCACACATCAAGAGATGAAGACACTGCAGTATATCTGCACAACGTAATACTCTTCATCCATAACAAAATAATATAATTTTCATTTGGAGCCATATGGATGAACCTGAAAAATATACTGTTAAATAAAATAAGCCTGGCATAGAAAAACAAGCAAATTCATCTCACTTATATGGAATCCAACTTTGCCTTCATTAAGTAAAGGCATTAACTTTACTTCATTAACTTTGCCTTCATTAAGTAAAAGGTACAGTAGTGGTTTTCTGAGGAGAGGGGAAGGAGAAGATGGAAGGATTGGTTATGGAAACAAAGTTGCAGTTAGTTGGGACAAATACATTCTTGTGTTCTACACCACGGCTGGGTGACTCTGGTTAACAAAATAGTACATTTTCCAAAAAAGCTAGAAGGGAGCAATTTGAATGTTATCACAACAGAGAAATAATACCTGTACGAGACAACAGATATGCCAAGTACCCTGATTTGACCATTACTAAAAACATACATGTACCAAAATGTCCCAGAGGAAAAACAGTCCCAGCAGACTCTCTAATTATATACTTTATCATGCACAGAAATTTAAGAAATGTGAATACACAATGCTAATGATCACATGGAAATGGCCCTGGATGTCTAAGGAACCCTGAGAAATAGAAACTAAGTTGGAGGACTCACAATCCCTGATATGCTGCTGTGCTCCAGCCTGGGTAAGAGAATGAGACTCTGTCTCAAAAAAAAATTGTTAGGAAATTTGAGGGAATCATAGAGGTGATAAATTGTTGTTACCAAACATGTACACAGAAAAAAGCAATACTAAGTAGCATAAAATACATATCCAAACTCACATTGAGCACAGAACTTGAATAGAGATATCTGCAAAGATGACATAAAACTAACAGGTCAGAGAAAAGGTCCTCAACATCACTATTCATCAAAAAAAGTACTTCAAAACCAAACTCAGATGTCATTTCACTCATTGAAATGAATGTTACTGAAGAGATTAAAAAATTTTTTTTGAGACAGGGACTCTGTCACTCAGGCTGGAGTGCAGTGGCATGATCATGGCTCACTGCAGCCTTGACCTCTCCGGCACAAGTGATCCTCCTACCTCTGCCTCCTGAATAGCTGGAAGGAACTACAGGCACACACCACCATGCCTGGCTAATTTTTCATATTTTTTGTAGAGATGAAGTTTTGCCATGTTGCCTAGGCTGGTCTCAAATTCTTTGGCTCAAGTGATCTGCCCACCTTGGCCTCCCAAAGTGCTTGGATTACAGGCATGAACCATCATGCCTGGCCATAAAAAAACATGCATGGCTACATCAAAGTGAAAAATTTTTGCAAGGAAAAGGAAACAATGAGCCCAAAGAGAAAGGCTGGGAGAACGTTTTGAGGAATCACATATCCTAAGGGGTTGTTACAGAAAATATGCCACACACTAACAGTACTAAAATGATCCATCCAAAACCGAGCAGGGAACCTGAATAGACATTTCTGCAAAGAAGACATTAAACCACACGGAAGGGAGCTTTCCCCAGTCAGGTGGCCCTGACTAGAGGGACAGAATTAGGCAGACACTGCCGGGGCGGGGGTGGGGGGCGGGGGGTGTTGAGAAAAGTGACCCGTGTCCCGACGGCTGGGAAACAAATGTAAAAATTCAGTAGACCACGTGCAGTAGTTCATGCCTGTAATCCCAGCACTTTGGGAAGCCGAGGTGACAGGATTGCTTTGAGCTCAGAAGTTTGAGACCAGCCTGGGCAACATGGTTGAAACCCTGTCTCTACCAAAAATACATGAAAAACACATTTCAGCAGACCAGGCACAGTAGTTCACGCCTGTAATCCCAGCACTTAGGGAAGCCGAAGGAGGAGGATTGCTTTGAGCTCAGAAGTTCGAGAGCTCAAAATGGGCAACATGGCAAAACCCCGTGGCTACCAAAAATACAAAAAAGAAAAAAAAATAGCTGGGCATGGTGGCACAGGCCCAGCTACTGGGGAGGCTGAGGCTGGAGAATCCCTTGAGCCCAGAAAGTGGAGGTTGCAGTGAGCTGAGATCTGACACTGCACTCCAGCATGGGCAACAGGGCCAGACCCTATCTCCAAAAAAATTAAAACAATTAAAAAATCAGCAAACCCTAGAGGTGGCTGGGATCCTTTCCTTCCACCTGAGGTGTGGATGCAAGGCAGCCTAACTGGAGCCTGGCCCCAAAACCCCACCTGGGCCGGGCTTCCCCTTCCTCCCACAGCCAGAGCTTTCCTCTCTCTCCATCTACACGGGGAGTCTCCCTCAGAAACAGCCCTAAAGCCCCCTACTCTTTCCAACCTCGAAAGCCCTCAGGGAATGAGTACTACTGTAAAATTCATACTAAGATGGAATGAGAGAAAAGAGAAAAGGAGAACCCAGCAGGAATACATAGAACATTCCAGAAGACGAAAGCTTCTGTACTCACCATGAAGGAAGAACTCCCCGAAGAAGCCAGTCGCAGAGAAGCCACACCAAAGCTCTGTCCTCAGCCGTCAGCGCCACGGACAGGAGGTGTTTCTTCCCCAGGATGCAGCCTCAAGTTATCCCGAAGCTGCCGCGGCACACGGTGGCTCCTGAGAACACCCCAGCTCTTCCGGTCTAACACAGGCAAGTCAATAAATGTGATAATCACATAAACAGAATTAAAAGCAAAGTCACATAAGCATCTCAACAGACACAGAAAAGGCATTTGACAAAATCCAGCATCCGTTTATAATTAAAACCCTCAGCAAAACATGCATGGAAGGGACATACCTTAAGGTAATAAAAACCACCTATGACAAGCCCACAGCCAACATAATACTAGATGGGGAAAAGTTAGAAGCATTTCCTCTGAGAACTGCAACAATAAATACAAGGATGCCCACTCTCACCACTTCTATTCAACATAGCACTGACAATCCCAGCCAGAGCAATCGAACGAGAGAAAGAAATAAAGGGCATCCAGATCGGTAAAGAAGAAGTCAAATTGTCTCTGTTTGCTGAAGATATGATTGTATGCCTAGAAAACCCTAAAGACTCCTCCAAAAAGCTCCTAAAACTGATAAATAATTTCAGCAAAAATTCAGGACACAAAATTAATGTACGCAAATCAAAAGATCTGTATACACCAACAATGTGCAAGCTGAGAATCAGATCAAGAATTCAACCCCTTTTACAATAGCTGCAAAAATAAAATAAAATAAAATACTTAGGAATATACCTAACAAGGAAGTAAAAGACCTCTACAAGGAAAACTACAAAACACTGCTGAAAGAAATCACAGATGACATAAAGAAATGGAAACACCTCTCATGCTCATGGATTGGTAAAATCAATATTGTAAAAATGACCTTAATGCCAAAAGCAATTTACAAATTCAAAGCAATTTCCATCAAAATATCATGATCATTCTTCACAGAACTAAAAAAGACAATTTGAAAATTCATATGGAACCAAAAAAGAGCCCACATAGCCAAAGCAAGACCAAGCAGAAAGAACAAATCTGGAGGCATTACATTACCTGGCTTCAATCTATACTACAAGGCCATAGTCAGCAAAACAGCATAATACTGGTATAAAAATAGGCACATAGACCAATGAAACAGAATAGAGAACCCAGAAATAAACCCAAATACTTACAGTCAACTGATCTTTGACAAAGCAAACAAAAACATAAAGTGGGGAAAGGACACCCTATCCAACATATGGTGCTTGGATAATTGGCAAGCCACATGCCAAAAAATGAAACTGGATCCCCATCTCTTACCTTATACAAAAGTCGACTTAAAGCTGAGACCTGAAACCATAAAAATTCTAGAAAATAACATTGGAAAAATCCTTCTACACATTGGCTGAGGCAAAGACTTCATGACCAAGAACCCAAAAGCCAGTGCGACAACAAAATGAAGATAAACAGGTGAGACTTAATTAAACCAAAAAGTTTCTGCACAGCAAAAGAAACAATTAGCAGAGTAAACAGACAACCCACAGAATGGGAGAAAATCTTCACAATCTATACATCTGACAAAGGACTAATATCCAGAATCTACAAAGAACTCAGCAGAAAAAAAACCAATCCCTTCAAATAATGGGATAAGGACTTAAATAGACAATTCTCAAAAGAAGATGTAAAAATGGCAACAAACATGAAAAAATGCTCATCATCACTAATGATCAGGGAAACGCAAATCAAAACCACAATGCCATGCCACCTTACTCCTGGCAAGAATGGCCATAATCAAAACATCAAAAAATAATACATGTGGGTGGGGATATGGTGAAAAAATAACACTTTTACACCGCTGGTGGGAATGTAAACTAGTACAACCACTACGGTAAACTGCGTGGAAATTTCTTAAAGAACTAGAAGTAGAACTACCATTTAATCCAGCAATTCCATTACTGGGTATCTACCCAGAGGAAAAGAAGTCATTATATGAAAAAGATACTTGTACACGCATGTTTACAGCAGCACAATTCACAACTGCAAAAATATGTAACCAGCCCAAACGCCCATCAATGAGATTAAGATATTATGATATATATTATAGACAGAATACACACACACACCCCCCTACCCACCCACCATGGAATACCATTAAGCCATAAAAAGGAAAAAAACAATGGCATTCACAGCAAGATGAGATCGGAGACTACTATTCTAAGTAACTTAAGAATGGAAAACCAAACACAGTATGCTCTCACCCGCAAGTGGGAGTTAAGCTATGAGGATGCAAAGGCATTAGACTACTACAATGGACTTTGGGGACTTGGGGGAAAGGGTGGGAGGTGGGTGAGGAATAAAAGACTACAAATTGGATACGGCGTATTCTGCTCAGGTGTTGGGTGCACCAAAATCTCACTAACCACCTCTAAAGAACTTACTCATATAATCAAACACCGCCTGTTCCCCAAAAACCTATGGAAATAAAAAAATACAATAAACAGAAATTTTTGTATATCTATGTAAGCATATCACTTTTTTTTTTATTTTTCACAGGTTCATTGAGATATAATTTATATATTATTTAATTCACTCTTTTAAAGTGTAAACTTTAATTTTTTAGAGTATTAACTAGGTGGATAAACAATCACAATATAATTTTAGAACATTTTTATGCTCCTTAAAAGAAACCTTGCACCCATTAGCAATCTTTCCCCATTTTCCCCACTCTTCCTTTAAACCCCTCCCAGCCCTAGGCAACCATCCATCTACTTCCTAACTAAGGATTTGCCTATTCTGGACATCTCATGTAAATGGAATCATAATAATATATAGTTACGTGTGACTCACTGCTTTCACTTCTGTTTTCAATGTTCATCCTTTTTGGAGCATGTATTAATACCTTTTTCCTTTTTTATTGCCAAATACTATTATATTTTATGGACAGACCACATTTTATTAATCCACTCCGCAATTCATGGACATTGCTGTTATTTCCTACTTCTTATTGCTACAAATATTTGTATGCTACTTTTTATGTAGGCATTTGTTTTAATTTCTTTGTGGTGTATACATAGGAGTTAATTTACTGAGTCATGTGGTAATTCTGTATTTATCCTTTTGAAGAACTGCCAGACTGCTTTAAAGTCTCATCAGCTGTGTATAAGGGTTTCAATTTTTCACATATTTTTTATCCATTCTTCAGTTGATAAACACTTAGGTTGTTTCTAAATCATAGCTATTATGAATAATGCTGCAATGAACATGAAATTGCAGATGTCTCTTTGACATACTGATTTTAATTTCTTTAGACATATATCCAGAAGAGGCATTGATGAATCATAATGTAAATATATTTATAATATCTTCAGAAAGCTTCATACTATTTTCCAAGATGGTGGTACTAACTTCAATTCCCACCAACAGTGTACAATGGTTTTCTCCATATTCTAATCAACAGTTATCTTCCATCTTTTTTTATTTGTTTATTGAGATAGAGTCTTGCTCTGTCATCCGGGCTGGAGTGCATTGGTGCGATCTTGGCTCACTGCAACCTCTACCTCCCAGGTTCAAGCGATTCTTCTGCTTCAGCCTCCCGAGTAGCTGGAATTACAGGTGCGCGCCACCACGTCCAGCTAATTTTTTGTATTTTTAGTAGAGATGGGGATTCACCATGTTGGCCAGGCTGGTCTCGAACTCCTGACCTCAGGTGATCCACCTGCCTCGGACTCCCAAAGTGCTGGGATTTCAGGTGGGAGCCACCGTGCCCGGCCACATCTTTTTTTATAATAGCCTCAGTAACATCTGTGAGGTAATATCTTCATGGTTTTGACTTGTATTTCTCTGATAATTAGGAATGTTGATTTTTTTATCAACCTTTTTGATAAAAATCTGGCCTTTTGTACGTGTTTTTAGAACATGTCTATTCAATCCTTTGCTTATTTTTTAGTAAGCTTGTTTTCTCATTTCTGGATTAAGTTCCTTACATATTACTGATATCAACCCCTTACCTGATGTATGGCTTAAAAATATTCTCTTCCCATTTGTGGGTTGTCTCTTCACTCTATTACTGTTTCTTTTGCTGTGCAGAGAAGCTTCTTAGTTTTATGGAATCTCGTTTGTGTATTTTTGCTTTTGTTGCCTTTACTTTTGGGGTCATCTGCAGAAAACCATAGCTCAGGCCATTGTCATATGCTTTTCTCCTATCTTTGCTTGTAGCGGTTTTACGGTTTCAGGTTTATATTTAAGTCTTTCATCCATTGCTATTTGATGTTGGTATAAAGAGTGAAATAACGATCCAATTTTATTCTTCTTGTATGTGAGAATAGTCAGTTTTTCTCTACATTATTTATTGAAGAGAATTTTCTTTCCCCATTGTGTATTCTTTGTCCTTTTATCAAAAATCAATTGGCCACAGCCACATGAATTTATTTATAAGTTCTATATTCTATCACACTGGTCTAGGTGTCTCTTTTTATGCCAGTGCTGTGCTGTTTTAATTACAACTTTTTAATATCATTTGAAATCAAGTAGTCTGATGCCTCTGGCTTTGTTCTTTTTGCTCAAGATTGCTCTGGTTTTTCAGCAGCTTTTGTGGTTCCATTCTGATTTTAGGACTAATTTTTCTATTTCTGTGAAGAATGGCACTGGATTTTGATAGTGGTTGCATTTCATCTCTAGATTGCTTTGGGTGGCATTGAAATTTTGACAATATTAATTTTTTCGAATCCATAAATATGGGATATTTTTCTAATTATGTCACTTTCAATTTCTTTCAACAGTGCTATAAATTTTCAGTATACTAATATTTCACATCATTAAAAATCACTCGTCTATTTTCTTATATATGTGTTATGATGCTATTATAAATGGAATCACTTTATCGTATTTCAGTTAATAGTTTGTCATTGGTGTATAGAAACAAGAATACTATTTGTATGTTAATTTTGTAACTCTCAACTTTATTGAATGTGTTTATCGGCTTTAACTTTTTTTTTGATGGAGTATTTAAGATTATTTCTATGTTGGCTGGGTGCGGTGGCTTATGCCTGTAATCCCAGCACTTTGGGAGGCCGAGGCAGGTGGATCACGAGGTCAGGAGTTCAAGACGAGCCTGGCCAATATGGTGAAACCCCATCTCTACTAAAAAATTACAAAAGTTAGCCAGGCGTGGTGGCACGTGCCTGTAGTCCCAGCTACTTGGGAAGCTGAGGCAGAAGAATCACTTGAACCCGGGAGGCGGATGTTGCAGTGAGCTGAGATGGTGCCACTGCACTCCAGTCTCTTTCCTATTTGGATGCCTTTCAGTTCTTTGCCTTGTATAATTACTCTGGCTAGATGATTACATATAACATTTTCAACATTTGTAATTTGACACCACATCCATCTGTTGTAATACACTGATTGTTACTTTCACCTTGAAAACCTGGACATTTATTACTGCTCTCCCTTTCTCTTCATCTAGTTCTTGTCCAAGAAAACAACCAATCAATGCAAACCAGGTTAGATAATTATTTTTCTATAAAATCACTTCAAATGCATTAAAAAATTTTAATCTAACAATTTTTAAACTTTGTATGTCAATGATTTTAAACCGTGGTATCTCAAAACAAATCCAATACTTTTAGTAGGAAAAAATATGTTAATTCCTACACTACCATTGGGGCTACCCAAGAGTAGACCAAAGGTGATATTAATACATATGCTTATTTAGTACCTTGTTCTCACAGTTCTAGTGTAAGTCTTGAAAATCAAGTAAATTTGGAAACATTATAGTTGCATGAACTCTCTCATGAGTCAGTTAATCCAGAATATTATTTCTAAGTTATCATAAAGCCAACAAGCAAATATGTATTGTTTAAAAAGAATAATCATAATCTTATATAAATGAAACGTATTCAATATTATTTACTGAATATCTCAAGTATATTTATTTACATAGAAACAAAGGAATCAAAAGCATATGTTATATAACGTTTAAATTACTAAAAATACTTTAGATAGCATTGTTCCATAAATGCTAGTGTAAATGCTAAAAAAAGTAAAAATGTCATTCCCTACATTTCCTAAATATACTGTGACACATTATAAGTGTTTTTAAAACATATCACTAAGGGGCAAAATAAGTAGGCAAAAATAATTCTAAGTATTTAATTATGGAAAAATTTAGTACACAGCATAGTATTCATGTGATGGAAGGATTTTAAATGGATCCCAGAGATTAGCAGCAGCAGTAAGTTTCTATCATACTTAGGACTGGGAAAACAACAGAAGTCACTGGAACACAAAAGCAGGGTCATGTTATTAAAAACTGGGGCCATGGTGAGTGGCTGTGACCATTACCTAATATGTCACAGTGAATAAAGACAGATAGCACATGACCTGAGGCTTTTTTCTTCCACAGATGCCTTCCATTGGCCAGAATTAGCCAGTATTTAGAATGCACTGAAGACTGGGAGGGTCTGTTCTCTGTAACAGAGTGAAGAGAAGGAGAAAGTGAGATGCTCACTACCTTAGTGATGGCTTCAATCATACCCCAAAACTCAGTATCACACAATAAACCTGCACATTTTTATTCAATATAAAATAAAAGTTGAATTAAAAAAATACACAGAAAGCAGTTTAGACTTTACTAATCAGTAGTAAAGTCTTTAGGGCTGCTCTTCCAAAAGTAAGCCAATGCACTGAGAAAATTGTCCGTTTTATTCATCAGAAGAAAAATTCAATGAACTTTACTCACTGACAATAGTGAGAATCAGAATGAATGAATCAGAATGTCTGTCCTAACTACTCCCTCTGGTTCTACTGCAGTTCCTGCTGTCTCCATATGGTTCATCAGTGTGTGGAAGATGAATGTGGTAAAACTGAAGTGGCTGCTTGCACTTGAACAACAACAATGCACTGAAAATTCACTCCTTAGAAGCTGTTGAAAGAGTTTGGCAATAAATACAACCTAATATTCACAATAAAGAGCAATGATCTATAAGCCCATTTTCACATCTATTGTAAAGGCCAACCATGTGTTTCAGCCAAAACAACTGATTTTATTAATACAATGACCAGACATATATAAAGAATAATATGAGTTTATTTTACCAGAGGATTTGGCTCTCACACTTGCATTCTATTGTAGGTTTTTACACTTATCCAATTCTAACAAGAGTTGGATAGACTCAGGGTTTTCCTAAAGTAACAATGACTATTCTTCACAAAAGAGTCACAAGCAAAGTCTACACTTGAAAATGTGTAGATTGTCTTCCATGCCTTGTGTGCATTAAGAAATGTTTTATTTTTAGACCTGGTATACGGACATCATGGATGAATATGTTGGCTAATTAGAACAAGTTTATCAAGTTCTTTGAAAGCCTTGGTAGACAAAGTAAAGTAATTCAAGGATTCAGTCCAGACTAAATAGTGTGAAACCCTGCAAGAAACCAAGATGTAGAAAAGTAATAATGTAAATACAAATGTGATTTCAATCTCTGCTTGGCGACTGACCTCCCTCAGACCACTAAACTCTGTGCATCAGATGCACTAACAATGAGACATTGGTCACTCACTGAGGAGGTGGGCATGGTGAAAAGCTTTTTTACCCATAGATCCGGGGGAACTGCTTAAAAGCCTGAAATGCATTCAGCTGATGCACCAGACATCAGTTACTGATGAAGCAGAGGTGATGAACTTCCCTTAACATTGACCTAAGTGGATAAACGCATGGCAACGTGCTGAGTGACTTCAACAATGCAGACACACCCAAAGTCAAAATACCACAGGGCTACCCAGTGCTGCAAGGCTGGGACTGGGTTCCCGTGACACTGTCTTAAGGCAGTGGGATTTCTGATGCAACTGTGGGCATAAGCATATGTCCCCATACCCCACTCCCACTACTCACTGTAGGAACAGCAGTGTAACATTTGTCCTGGCTAACAATGACAAACAATACCCAAGTCCCAATGGAAACCAACAGTGCTGGGGCCACACAGTGGCCTGAGCAACATACATATGGGTAGTAACTGAGAAGACATTTCCAAGGGATTGCCATTCCAACAGGCATGGGAAACGCTCAACATCACTAATCATCAGAGATGAGGTACCAGTGCCATCACACGCTGGTCAGAGTGGCCATTTGTCCTAAGTCAAAACATAACATGCTGGTGTGGCAGCAGAGAAAAGCAAACATGGCTATTCTCTTGGAGATAATGCAAACTGATCTCAAACTGTGGAAACCAGTCTGAAGATTTCTGGGAAAAAAAAAAAGGGATAGAAAGCAGAGCTACGCTTTGACACAGCAATCCCACCCCGAGCATCTACCCACGGGAAAAATACATGCGTCTCTCAAAAACACACAGACACTCACATGTCCACGGGAGTGTTACTGACAGGAATAAAGATGTGGAACTTACCTAGATGCCCACCAACAGAAAACTGGATTTTTAAAAACGTGGTTCCTATACATTACAGAATGCTAAAAAGCCACTAAGGAAAATCAAACACAGAAACAAAATCATGCCCTCGGTAGGAACATGGGTGGAACTGGAGGCCACTCTGCTAAGCAACTGAGGCAAGAACAGAAGACCAAACACTGCAGGTTCTCATTTATAAGTGGGAGCCCAATACCCAATACACATCAACATAACGATGAAATCAACAGACGTTGGGTACTTCCAGACAGAAAAAGGAGGGAGACAGGGAGCCTTGGAGGAAGAAAGACCCAACTGGTGCTGTGTTCACCACCTGGGTGACAGGTACGTTAGGACCCCAAGCATCAAAATTCTACTGTATAGCCATGTAGTGAAATGAACCGGCAGGCATACCACTCGATCACAATAAAAGTAGCTATCATTTTAGAAAACCCAGCTTTGGAAACAGAAATAGAAAAAAAGGAAGAAAATAAAAGAAAACACACAAAACAAAGAGCCTACAGTGGCCCAATCCATCCATTATGGCATGAACACAGAAAGATAACCGAATGGACACAATGAAGGAGCCAAATAATCAACCCACAATGACAAATGCTGAACCCATGGGATTCTTGCTTTTCTCCCAAAAGCACACCAAAGGCACAATGGTTGAGGGAACTGGGGGGGTCACGTGCAAAGGATCGAGCCCTTCCTTTACCCAAGACACAAAAAGCGACACAAAATCTACTGAACATCTTAAGTTCAATCCTGAAACCAAAATCTCCAAGGAAAACGCATAGGGTGTATGTCTACTGTGGGGAAACTTGAACCTCTGAACCTAAGCCACAAACAGAAAACACATAGGAATCAAATACCCATAGACCATACAATGGCTTCACCATCTCGCTTTTCTTCTCAAAGAGACACAGAAATCACCGCTAAGAAAACCTAATGTGACCATGTGAGACTAAGGACAACTTCAGAGCTTCACACAGCTTCAACACTGGAGTGAAAATAGTGAACCCAAATAAAAGGCATCTTGCAGACTAGAAGAAAATTATGGAAAACTGTGGATCTGGAAGGGCTTCTTATCTAACATATTCAAGAAACTAATGGTCCTAAGTGGACAAAAACCAATACACACACTAAAAATGCCCAAAAGACTGGCACAGGCATTTCTGAAAAAACCTGAAACAGACTCTCAGGTAATAGAAAAGTTTCTCTACATCAGTAATCATCCCCCAAATGTAAATCCCAACCACACTCAGATACTGCCAAACTCCCCAGAGAACTAGTATGACCAGGAACAGCAATAAAACTTTGTGAAGATAAGAGCAGTGTAGATTTGCAGACAGAGGAATTCCTACATACTACTGGTGAGAATGCAAATTCGTATACCCACTGGGAGAGACAGCTGGAGGTTTCTGAAACAATTAACAACACAAGTACCAGTTCCCTCTAGCCATCCCAACACTGGGCATACCTGCAAAGCCAAGGAAACCTACCTTAAGGAGGTATCTCCCTTCCTATGTTTCATGAAGTACTCTGGACAATAACTAAGGTGTGGAATCAACCTACTTGTCTTTCCACAGATGAAAAAATGCAGGAATTGAAGGATATATGCACAATGGTGTACTCTTCAGCCATCAAACTTCCGGACATCAGTTCACTACCAGAAAGATGGAGAAACCTGAAGGACATTAAGTTAAAAAACATGAACCAGGCAGAGGAAGACAAACACAAATACTGCACAATCTCATGCACGTGGAATCTAATAAAGCGAATCTCATAGAGTAGCAATGTCAACAGTGGGTACCAGAGGCTGGGGGGAGGATTGGAAATGGCTTCAAAGGGATGCTCAGGTGAGATGCAGGTACTCTGGTGTTCTGTGGCACAGCAGGGTGACTAGGCTTAACAATATCATAGCATAATATTCAATATTGCTGGAAAGGATTTGGAATGCTCTCTCCATCAAGAAATCCTCACTGTAGCATGAAACAGATGCTAGGTCCTGCAGTTTCATTGATTCATGTAAAAAAGTCCGTTGCACCCTTTAAATAAAAACATAGACCATTAATATTTTTGTTTTCCAAACAGGATCACAACACACTACTAAAAATCCCGTGGGACAATGAAATGCCCCGCATTCCCAAAGCAGTTCCTACACACACAAAGTCGGTGGAGTGCCATCACACTCTTCCACTTTACATTACTTCCCAAAGCTTTAGTTACCCAAGCCATTCGTGATAAGCATTAAAAGGGAAACACAGCCCAATGAACACAATGAGGGTGTCCAGCAGCAAACTCAAATGAAGGTCTCAGTTAATTTAGAAAGTTTATTTTGCCAAGGTTGAGAACACACTCGTGACACAGCTTCAGGGTCATGATGACATGTGCCCAAGGTGGTCAGGGCACAGCTTGGTTTTATACATTTTAGGGAGACATGAGACAACAATCAATATATGTAAGAAGTACATTGCTTTGGTCTAGAAAGATGTGACAACTTGAAGCAAATGCAGGAAGACTGGAAGCAGGGAGGGAGCTTCCAGGTCACAGATCAGTGATACACAAATGGTTACATTCTTTTGAGTTTCTGATTCATCTCCAAAGGAGGCAACCAGATATGCATCTATCTCAGGGAGCACAGTGGCGACTTTGAATAGAACGGGAGGCAGGTTGGCCCTAAGCAGTTTCCAGTCTGAGTTTTCCTTAGTGATTTTAGGGGCCCAAGATATTTTCCTTTCACATCTCCCCCCTTTTCTTTTTAAAAAATCGTTTGGAAAAAGCATTTTACAGGAAAATGAGTCTCTGGTCTCGGGTTTCATCTGATCTCTCATGGCTAGGAGGGTTTATTCCTAGATAGGTAGGTCCGAAAAGCTCATTTTTAGCAGGTTATGAAGTCTCACATCCTGTGAAGTTAAAATAGTGGGGAGGAAGGGAGAAAAAACAACAACAAACAAAAGAACAATCCTGGAAAAATCAATATAAGCCACATTACTCTGTAGTCCATACCTCAGTAGGAAGGTATGAAAGTGGCTTTTGTATGTAAACAGGTTGCTGTTATTTTCTTCTGAACTTTAAGTAGTCTGGCTTCAGTTCACAGGGTTTTAAGAAAGCACAGCTTCATTTAGGAATAATTGAAAAAAATTGAAAACATTACTTTGAAGACTTGTAGCCAAGAAAAATTAGAATTCGGTCCAAACTGTAGAAAATAATAAAAATTGAAAAAACATTAGGCAAGACTAGAATCTAAAAACAGGTCCACTGTAGTTTTGAAACATAATTTTTTCTCTCTCCAGTTTTCCATTTTTACTAAAGATAAATCATGTTAGAACTGATTTGCTTTATTATTCTTGGCCTAATTATTTGCATACAGTGCAACAACAATAATTATTTTTTACACAGGCTTTTAAATTGGCTTTGATGGAACTTTGTTTCATAGGAGGAATCTTAGATATCTAAGACTTTTTTAAAGCCAAGCCCAGCCATGGATTTGTGCCATCAAATACCTATGATTTCCATGAATTTCCTCTCCTCTTCAGGTTCCAAGATAAACCTGGGTCTTCTGCACCTGTTGGAAAGTGACATTCTTTATTTACCACAGGTCAAAACCCTGTACAGGCACTGTGTGCACAAAATATGAGGCCAGTTTTTCCAAGGGCTTTATTGGCTTCTATAAGTCAGGTTTGATTCCTAAAGGAAAGCACACCATTTCCGTCAAACCCTTGATAAAACAACCAAATTCTCCAACTGTGTCCTATTGCAAAATAAAACAGATTCTTATTACACTTATGTAAATAACTATATTGCCATAAATTAAGAATACCCGCAGTTTCCAAATTCTGGAGAAATTAGGTAGAGAAAAACAAAGATGCTCCAAATTTTGTTCACAGGAATATACTTTATTGTTAAAAGCTGTTACTAGCTTAAAAGAAAAGTTTTCTTGACTCTGAAAAACTAAAAGTATCAGCAATGTTTTAAGCAAAAAGTCAAAAAGATTACTTCAGTTTTCTATTGGTTCAGTTATTTCAGTTAAATCCTGTTCTGTTTGATAGTCATGAACATTTCAGCTCTCCATGAGAGTTCTGAAATTTTTTGCTTTATTCCAATTTAACAATTTCCAAAATTATCAGAAAACCTGAATTTAAGTGCACCTGTTAGAGTCCTACAGCTGATTATAAACCCACCTTATAAAGAGGGTTTAAAACAAGACAAAACAAGACAACTGTCTGTGGATGAAAAAAAAGTTAAGGCAGCCATAGTTAAAAGACACAATTGACAAGGGAATTTGTTACCTCCGTGGCATGCGATAATTTTAACATAACAATTATGACTATTACAAATAATGTACACTAAGTTATATCAGAATTACAGGAGTTTCCCATCATTTTGGAACACATATCAATAACATATTCATACAAATGGATATGAAAGAAAGCCAAACACCGTTTCTTATTTGACAATGCTTCTGGTATAAATTTTATGCCAAATAAGCCAAATTAAGTCATTTTTAGACTTTAGAGAACCTAATGTTCTATTTAGGATAGAAAAAGACATAATATATAATTTAATTTGGAAAGTTTGTCAAACATAAAATGTTTAAAACACTTGATATTAAAAATAGGATTACAGGTCATTGTAAAGTCATTTATTTCACCAAAGTGATAATTCAAGGATTTTTTAAAAAGTGAAAACCTTCATTATTTGAGACAGGAGACTTAATTTTCTAAACAAGAAGCCCTAATAAAAACAGCATGAAGCCAATTACATTTGTTTTTAAAAATTATTTAAACAATCTATAAAATGTCATCTTGATTATAAAATATAATTTCCATAAGCCTTTTATAACCTGTACTAAGGAGTTGGTTAATGCTTCAAAAAAACCTTGTTAATCTGACACAGGGGTCCATATACTGGTTTTGCATCAGTGTGCCTTTGACATTAATAATTAATGTACAGAGAAACTGAACCTACTTTATCTTTCAAAATCGGCCCTTACAATCTTATGCTCCCACCTCTTTCACAATAGTCCCTGGGTCTTGAGGAGTTGAATAGCTTTCATTTCTTGCCCTGTGTCTCAGGAATGCAGCAGTTTATTTAAATTGGCATCTTCTATGGGGCCTGAAGATGAGGCTTTAATTGCAGTGGGTGTTTAAGATTTAGCAGGACTTGGTTTTCGTTTTTAGACCTAGGAGTTAAAACCCCTGTAACTCAATGTTGCAAGGATTTTGAAAGCATATACAGGAAGATACATGGATGTAATAACCTCAATTTTTAAAAATCTCAATTTTTTTCCTAAGCAAACCAAAACTTAGTATGACAACTTTATTATATAAAAGTTTTTGGATTTTTTAAATATATAAATCCTTATTGTGACTTACACTGACTGTTCATGACATGGTCAGACTTTCTGATTTGTTCTGAACATTGCTTCTTTTTAAACAACCAGTTATTTTATTTTAGGACTAAACTTACTATACAGGATTCTTTCTTATATAGTTAATATTTCTCTTTAAGCTCTTTTTACCTCAAAAACTACCTCTTTACAACTTTCTTTACATCTTTTTTTTATGTCCTGGTTCCTTTTACCTTGTTTTATGCATGACTTTAAATAAGCTTTGAATTAGACAAAACGTGTTCATCTTTTTTTTTAAGAAAAAAGGACACACTTTATTGGCAAGAATGTTTTCCTACAATATATGTGTATTGGAAAATACCCAAATAATGAAATATCTATTATTTAACTTAACTTTACTCTAAATTGTGACCAGTTTGTCTACAAGTATTTATCCCATTACATTTACCTAATTATTTTAATTGTTTACCTAGATTATTTATGAAATCTGTGATAGTCATGATTTAAAGTTATGAAACCACCATTGCAAAATTATAACTGAGACAGTGAAAAAAAGATTTGACCTAACTGGCTCCATCTTGCTCATAACCTCCAAACCGTCCTTGTTAATTCCTGTGCATAGGCCGAACTAACACTGAGAGGAACCTGGTTTATAGTTTAGATTTGAAACAAAGGCAGTAACAGTCCTTTCCTTACTGTCTGTGGACTAGACTGCCAAACGCCACAGGATTAGAAGTTGAATTTAGTAATGTTACTAAATTCAACATGCAGCTGTTTTTATTAAACCCATTATCAATGTCTTAATTATTAAAAATTACACAAGTAAAGATCATTCTGTTTTGGGCTGGGTTTATACTTTTGAAACCCCAATGCCAAATTTTGACACCTTATAGTATTTGGCAGGAATATGTATGAAATTGGTTGATTACTAAATGTAAACAAAAATGTATGCTGCCAATTCTTAAGGTATGTCTAATATTATTTTACCAATAATTTTAAAGCTAGCTTATTTATTAAAGATTTTGCTTCAGTTACATAAAGTTGAAAAAGCATTTGACAAGTCTTTCTTAGCATCTAACTTAAGCGCCTTTATTTTTCTTTAAGCCAATTAATTAAAGCTTTTATATATTTTTAGTAGTTCAACATTCTGTACACAACACATAAATACATCTAAAAATCTATCAGGCATATCTACAGAAGTACTGAAACCGCCTTTGCAAAACTGTAACTAAGGAAATTATGACAGTGAAAGAAATCAGACCTAACCTACTCTATCTTGCTTCCAACCCTTAAGCTGTTCTTGTTCCTTCCTGGGTGTAAGCTCAACTAACTTTGGGAAGGAATTTGGTTCACAGTTTGACTCTGAAAGCAAACTGGTAATAGCCCTTTCTTGAAAAGAACCCCTTCTTGCCTGGGGAGCAGTCTGCCTTTGCAGGACTAACATATCAGCTACAAGATTAGAATGTACAGTTTAGGGGTCATGCAGTCTCTGGCTCCAAAAGTCTGAACCTCCCCAAACTGCTCCTGCAGGTAACATCACATCACTACTGTAAAACCTAAGATCAGGGCTTGTTATGTGTTGCAGACCCTGCCCAGGCCGGTAATCTGGCCCAACCAGTTGTGCCATCATACCCATGAATAGAAGACAGCAACAAAACCTCATTTTGACCCCCTATGATTCCATCTCCAACCTGATTAATCAGCACTCCCCACTTCCAAAGCCCCTACCCACCAAATATCTTTAAAAACTCTGATCCCCGAATGCTCGGGGAGACCGATTTGAGTAATAAACTTTGGTCTGCCACACAGCCGGCTCTGTGTGAGTTACTCCTTCTCCACTGCAATTCCTCTGTCTTGATAAATCGGTTCTTTCTAGGCAGCGGGAAAGGTGAACGCATTGGGCTGTCACAGTACATTTTATAGATTTAAAGACCTCCCCCCTTTTTTTCTATCTTAGACTTTCAGATTCTTGATAACTTGTTTCACAACCCTAGGCAGTTGTCAACTAAACAGCCTTAAATTTGAACATTAAAGGAAACAACTGAGGTGAAAATCAAATAGCAAAATTTACTTCATGAAGCACAGAAAGAAAAAGTCTGGTGGTGCTACAGGGAGACACTAATATTTTTCTTCTAGCCAAATTAAGCATAAAATTAAACTACACTCTTCCTTAAAAACCCAAGAGTAGCCTCTGTTGCAATAACTATTTTAGTCAAGAAAAATCAAGTGAAAACAATTCAGTCAACTGAGGAAAAAAAGACAAAAAAAAAAAACATGTTTGCTCAACAACAAAAAGACAAGGTCTTAGGATAGTAAAACAAACAAAAAAACCAAAAACATGAAGGCCTTTCAAACACAAACATGCACACATGCACACACATCTGGATGTTACCCTTTTAATAAAGCTGACTTTTACACAATTATGCTCCTTTAAACAAAACTCTTTTAATCTTATTACCATATTTCAGCTAGGATAAAATACTGCTAAATTAACCATGGTCACACAAATTATATGATTTCTGAGCACTCCAAGTGTAAGCAGAAATTAACACTGGCTGGTTGTTAAGTGTTAACTTTATTCTTTAAAAGGAATTTGCAAGACAGAATCCAAAACTAGTTTCTTACCTAGTGATGGGTCTCAGGCTGTAAACTGCTCTCTACCATCCTAGAAGCAGGGGGAAAAAAACAAAAAACAAAAAACAAAAATGTGCCTATTAGAAGTGAGCTCAAACTCCATAAAGGAGTTACCTGCCTTCCAACATCACGGAGGTACAAAAACTTGTCTTGTTGGATGGAAGTAAAACTCCAAAAAAAAAAAGAGGAGTTGTACAGCAAAATAAACTTTAGATCTTGACCAAATTTTTGGAGATGAGGGATTCTCTGGAGGGGGTGCTCTCAGAACTCCGCAAATTGTCCTATTGGTTTGGGTCATAAAGTGAGCTCACGCTGGTCCCAAGCACTGACAGGAGATTTGCCAAAGGTCAGGGGCATCTCCACTCAGAATTCCCCCGTGGTTACCAAAAGGTGAACCCTGAAAATCAGAAACAGGTATCAGTTAATTTAGAAAGTTTATTTTGCCAAGGTTGAGGACACACTCGTGACAATGCCTCAGAAAGTCATGACAACATGTGCCCAAGGTGGTCAGGGCACAGCTTGGTTTTATACATTTTAGGGAGACATGAGACATCAATCAATATATGTTAAGAGTATATAGGTTCGTTCTGGAAAGGTGGAACAACTTTAAGCAAAGGCAGGAAGACTGGGAGCAGGGAGGGAGCTTCAAGGTCACGGATAAGTGATACACAAATAATTACATTATTTAGAGTTTTTGGTTAGCTTCTCCAAAGCAGGCAAACAGATATGCATCTACCTCAGTGAGCAGAGGGGTGACTTTGAATAGAATGGGAGGCAGGTTGGCCCTAAGCAGTTTCCAGCCTGAGTTTTCCTTAGTGATTTTGGGGGACAACAATATTTTCCTTTCACAACATAACAGAAGGCACATGTTTGAAAAGAACCACAAAAGTCACCCTGGGAAGGGAGAGTCTGTCCAATACAGTGTTCGGGGAACTGGATATCCCTAGGCAAAATAACATAGGATACTTATTGTGCGAAATTCACAGTAATTCATTCAATATGAATGAAAGACCTAAATCCAAAATTGATAAAAGTCACTCTCTAAGAAGAAAGCATATAGTGTGCAGATACCAGGGTCAACCTGGATCTATGCTCACAGTTTGCAAAAAGGAAAACAGAAAAAATAAAGAAGACAAAAAAGAACACAAACAAGCAACAACCAAAACTCACTGGCAACAGACTGATATATATGCTAGTGAATTTCTCTAACTTCATCAGTCACCAACAAAACGGAAAACCAGAACACTGCACACACCTGAAACCGCATCAGACTACATGGCTTGTGGGCAAGAAAGAATGAAAAACATGAATGAAAAGAAACAAACATACAAAGGATCATAAGAAGCATTTGGAGAAAAACACAGCTGATGAGGCATTTTTTGGAAAAGGTGTAAGTAACTAACATTGCTAACTAGCAAAAAAACACCAGAAAACAGAAATTAATTACCAAACCAAAACTGGATAAAGAAACCAAAGAGGCTTTTCTGCAAATAACACATAAAACTGAAAACAAGTATGCTTGTTAACACCTGGTTAACATCACTAAGGGAACTGAACAATGAGAACACATGGGCACAGGAAGGGGAACATCACACACCAGGGAGTGTTGTGGGGTTGGGGGAGGGGGGAGGGATAGCATTAGGAGATATACTTAATGCTAAATGACAAGTTAATGGGTGCAGCACACCAATATGGCACATATATACATATGTAACAAACCTAAAACTTAAACATGTACCCTAAAACTTAAAGTATAATAAAATAAAATAAAATAAAATAAAATAATCACTAATCATGGCAAAAATGAAAATCAGAACAAGACTCAGACACTGTGTCTCTCTCGGTGGAATGAGTGTAACAAAGATCTTCATGTATCTTAAAAGGGAAACCACAAATACTGCTGTGAATTTCCAAAGAGGAGAGCTCTCTTATCCACAACTGTTAACAGGTATATTAGTACACACACGACAGAGGCAGGAGGTTCCTCAGAAAACTAAAAATATGACGACCATTTCACTGAGCTGTGCTGCTACTGGAATCACATGAATCAGTACACGGAAGACACATCTGCCTTCCCACGCTGACCGTGGAACCAGTCGCAATAGCCAAGATAAGGAATCAACCTACCTGTCCACCCGCAGAGGATGGGATCCAGAAACTGCAGTATCCAGTCACAACCAGATACTCTTCAGCCAGACACGGGTACTGAAATCAGGTCATCCGTGGCAACACTGTGGAACCTGGAGGACATTATGGTAAATGAAACACACTAGGCAAGGAAAGACAAACCTAGCATCACCTCACTCATGAGGAATCTAGGAAACTTTATCTCACACAGACCTACAAAGCACCATCGTGCTTGCCAGGGTTGGAACAGAAGGCTGGGCATGGGTGGGCATAGGAAACAGGTACAAAGTGACACGTTGAGTAAGAGGAATGAAACCTGCTGTTTTATTCCTCAGCAGGATGATTAGGGAAAATTTACCAAAGGGTAGTCTTCAAGACAGCCAGAAAAGAGGGTTCTTGCTCTCCTCACTCAAAAACACGAAAACTCTACAAGGCAAAAAAGGATGCTAAATACCCTGATTTCATCCCTATACGATGCATGCATGGACCCAAATGTCCCACTCGACCCTCTAGTTGTCCATCTTTAGGACAGGGCTAATTTTGTTTCTTGAAAGCAACATAGAGAAACAATGCTAAAATTCCCATGGGACCACAAAATGCCCTGAAACTCCAAAGCCATGCTGAAACACCAAAGGTCAGGACAAAAGGCTCACTATGCAGTGAAGGGCACTGGGCTAGGTGGCTAGACACATGCAGATAAACAACACTGGAGTCTTAACTCATCAGATGCAAAACTAACCCAAGGTCAATGAAAGATTTCAGCAGAAGACCTCAAACTATAAAAGTCCTACAAAGAAACCTAGGACATATCTTTCTCAATACAGGCTTTGGAAAGCATTTAGACAAAAAGCAACAGCAAGAAAAACCAAAAGGACAAGCTGGGCCTAAGAAACTATAACACTGCCAGATAGCAAAATAAATCACCGGCACAGTAAACATACAGGCTACAGGATGGGAGAAAATGTTCCCAAACTATGCTTCTCACCAAGGTCTGATAGCCAGACTCTAATATGACCTTAAAAAAATCAAGAGGCAGAAAAACAAACCATTCAAACAATGGGTAGAGAATATGAACAAACACCTCAACATCACCATCATCAGAGAAATGCAACTCTCACGCACACTGAGATACCATCTCAAATCGGTCAGAATGGCCATTTGTCCTAAGTCCAAGCATTAATATGGTGGCAAGGCAGCGGAGGAAACCAAACCCCGCTACACGCTTGGTGGGAATAAAAACTAGTTCTCACACTATGAGAAGTGGTTTGGAGGTTCCTCAAAGAACTTAGAACTACATCCAAATGAGCAGTCACATAACTGGGTATCTACACAAAGGAAAATAAATCATAAATCCTCCTTTCAAAATAACACAGGCATGGGTATGTTCTTGGAAGTGCTATTTACATGGAAATATAAAATAACATCGACCTATGTCCCTCCTTAACAGTTGATTACATGTTTTAAAAGTGCTGTACATAGATACTGCAACATCCTACACAGCTTAAAAAAAAATTAATGGCTTTGGCAGCAATAAGGATGGACCTGCAGGTCACTATGCTAAGCAAACTAACACAATAACAGAAAACCAAATACCACATGCTCTCACTTACAGGCAAAAATACCTATACACAATACAATGACTTTGTGATCTCTTTTTTCCCCTCTCTGATTGGACACAGAAATCCCTGCTGACAAAAGCAAATATAAACCTCTGAGAGCAACACTTCAGAGCTGCTGCACTGGGGAGAAAACAATGAACCCAAAGAGAAAGCATCTTACCTTGGCGGAAAGGACGATTGGGTTAAAATTGTGGAAAATCGTAATTTTGGAAGGGGTTGTTATCTAACATATTCAAGCACTAAAGCTACTAAGTGGAGAAAAGATTAAAAAAAATACACAAGCTAAAAATATGCAAAGGACCTGCACAACCACTTCTACAAAGGCCATGAAACTGATTCACAGGTGAAAAAAAAAGTTTCTCCACATCACTAATCACTCCAAACATGTGAGTCAGAATCACACTCCAACATCAGATACCATCAAACTCCACTGAGAATGAATATTACCAGAAACAGCAATAACATTTTTGGAAAGTAGCAGCCAATGTAGATTTACAGAAAGGGAAACTCTTATATGCTGTTGATGCCAATGTGAATTAGCGAATATACTGTGAAAAAGTTGGGATGTTCCTCACACTGCATATGCATTTAAAGCAAAGGAAACCAGTACCTTAAGGAGTGACCTGCCTTCCCATGTTTCATGACAGTATTCACAATATAGAAGATATGGAATCAACCTACCTGTCCATCCACAGATGAAGGGATGAGGAAACTGCAGTATAGCTGCACAACGCAATACTCTTCATCCATAACAAACTAACGTAATTTTCATTTCGAGCCATATGGATGAACCTGGAAAATATGTTAAATAAAATAAGCCAGGCATAGAAAAACAAGCAGACTCATCTCACTTATATGGAATCTAGAAAACTTTGCCTTCTATAAGTTGAAGGCACAGTAGCGGTTTTCTGAGGAGAGGGAAGGAGGGAATGGGAGGATTGGTTATGGAAACAAAGTTGCAGTTAGTTAAGACAAATACATTCTTGTGTTCTATACCACAGCTCGGTGATTCTGGTTAACAAAATACTATATTTTTCAGAAAAGCTAGAAGGGAGCAATTCCAATGTTCTCACAAAAGAAGAATACCTGTATGAGAGAACAGATATGCCACATACCCTGATCTGATCCTTATTAAAAACATATATGAATCAAAATGTCCCAGAGGAACAACAGTCCCAGCATACTGTCTAATTATATACTTTATTATGCACAGAAATTTAAGAAATGTGAATACACAGTGCTGATGATCACACGGAACCACAAATGGCCCTGAATGTCTAAGGAACCCTGAGAAATAGAAACTAAGTTGGAGGACTCACAATCCCTGATATGCCACTGTGCTCCAGCCTGGGTAAGAGAATGAGACTCTGTCTCAAAAAAATTGTTAGAAAATTTGAGGGAATCATAGAAGTGATAACTACAGGGACTCTGTCACTCAGGCTGGAGTGCAGTGGCATGATCATGGCTCACTGCAGCCTTGACCTCTCCGGCACAAGTGATCCTCCTACCTCTGCCTCCTAAATAGCTGGAAGGAACTACAGGCACACACCACCACGCCTGGCTAATTTTTTTGTATTTTTTGTAGAGAAGAAGTTTTGCCATGTTGCCTAGGCTGGTCTCAAATTCTTTGGCTCAAGTGATCTGCCCACCTTGGCCTTGCAAAGTGCTTGGATTACAGGCATAAGCCATCGTGCCTGGCCATAAGAAAACATGCATGGCTACATCAAAGTGAAAAGCTTTTCCAAGGAAAAGGAAAAAATGAACCCAAAAAGAAAGGCTGGGAGAACGTTTTGAGGAATCACCTATTGGCTAAGGGGTTGTTATGGAAAATACACAACACATTAACAGTACTAAGTTGCAACAAAAAAACCAATGATCCACCCAAAACTGAGCAGGGACCCTGAATAGACATTTCTGCCAAGAGGACAGTAAACCACATGCAAGGTCCCCTCCCCCAGTCAGCTGGCCATGACTAGAGGGACAGAGTTAGGCAGGCACTGCAGGGAGTGGAGAAAAGTGACCCCTATGTCCCGAAGTCAGGGACACAGATTTAAAAATTCACCAGACCAGGCGCAGTAGTTCACGCCTGTAATCCCAGCACTTTGGTAAGTTGAGGCTTGAGGATTCCTTTGAGCTCAGAAGTTTGAGACAAGCCTAGACAACATGGCGAAACCCCGTCGCTACCAAAAAAAAAAAAAAAATAGCTGGGCATGGGGCATAGGCCCAGATACTGGAAAGGCTAAGGCTGGAGAATCTCTTGAGCCCAGAAAATGGAGGTTGCAGTGAACTGAGATCCACCACTGCACGCCAGCCTGGGCAACAGGGCGAGACCGTATCTCCAAAAACAGGGCGAGACCCTATCTCCAAAATTAGCAAACCCTGGAGGCTAAGTTGGATCCTTTCCTTCCACCTGGGGCTTGAAAGCAAGGCAGCCAAACTGGGGCCTGGCCCCTACACCCCACCTGGGCCGGGCTTCCCCTTCCTCCCACAGCCAGAGCCTTCCTCTCTCTCCACCTACATGGGGAGTCTCCCTCAGAAACAGCCCTAAAGCCTCCTACACATTCCAACCTCAAAAGCCCTCAGGGAATGAGTACTACTGTAAAATTAATGGTAAGATATCAAGAGAGAAAAGAAAAAGAAGTGAAAATCTAGCAGAAATACACAAAACATTCCAGAAAACGAAAGCTTCTGTACTCACCATGAAAGAAAAATGCACCAAAGAAGCTGGGCCACGGAGAAGCCACGCCGAAGCGCTGTCCTCAGCAGTCAGCACCACGGACAGGAGGTGTTTCTTCCCCAGGATGCGCCCTCAAGTTATCCCAAAGCTGCCACGGCGCCGACTCCTGATAATTCTAAAATTCATATGGAATCAAAACAGAGCCCACATAGCCAAAGCAAGACTAAGCAGAAAGAACAAATCTGGAGGCATTACATTACCTGACTTCAATCTATACTACAAGGCCATAGTCAGCAAAACAGCATAATACTGGTATAAAAATAAGCACATAGATCAATGGAATAGAATAGAGAACCCAGAAACAAACCCAAATACTTACAGCCAACTGGTCTTTGACAAAGCAAACAACGATATAAAGTGGGGAAAGGACACCCTACTCAACATATGGTGCTTGGATAATTGGCAAGCTACATCCCAAGAAATGAAACTGGATCCCCATCTCTTACCTTATTCAAAAGTCAACTTAAATCTGAGACCTGAAACCATAAAAATTCTAGAATATAACATTGGAAAACCCCTTCTACACGTTGGCTTAGGCAGAGACTTCATGACCAAGAACCCAAAACCAAGTGCAACAACAAAATGAAGATAAACAGGTGAGACAATTAAGCCAAAAAGTTTCTGCACAGCAAAAGAACAATTAGCAGAGTAAACAGACAACCCACAGAAAGGGAGAAAATCTTCACAATCTATACATCTGAGAAAGGACTAACATCCAGAATCTACAAGGTACTCAAATTAGCAGGAAAAAAAAACCAATCCCTTCAAAAAATGGCCTAAGGACTTGAATAGACAATTCTCAAAAGGAGATACAAAAAATGGCCAACAGACATGAAAAAATGCTCATCATCACTAATGATCAGGCAAATGTAAATCAAAACCACAATGTCGGGCCGGGAGCGGTGGCTCACGCCTGAAATCCCAGCACTTTTGGAGACTGAGGCAGGTGGATCAGGAGGTCAAGAGATTGAGACCACCCTGGCCAACATGGTGAAAACCACACAAAAATTAGCCGGGCATGGTGGCAGGCACCTGTAGTCCCAGCTACTTGGGAGGCTGAAGCAGGAGAATCACTTGAACCTGGGAGGTGGAAGTTGCAGTAAACGAAGGTTGCACCACTGCACTCCAGCCTGGCAACAGAGCGGACACCATCTCAAAAAAAAAAAAAAAACAAAACACCCAATGCCATGCCACCTTACTCCTACAAGAACAGCCATAATCAAAATATCAAAAAATAAAAAATATTGGTGGGCATTTGGTGAAAAGGGAACACTTTTATACTGCTAGTGGTAAACTAGTACAACCACTATGGTAAACATACTTCTTAAAGAACTAAAAGGAGAACTACCATTTAATCCAGCAATTCCATTACTGGGTATCTACCCAGAAGGGAAAAGAAATCATTATATAAAAAAGATGCTTGCATATGCAAGTTTGTAACAGCACAATTCACAATAGCAAAAGTATGTAACCAGCCCAAATGCCCATCAATGAGTAGACTAAGAAATTGTGATATATATATATATACACATATACATACATACATATATACATCTTATGGAATACTATTTAGTCATAAAAAGGAAAAAAATAATGGCATTCACAGCAACCTGGATGGGATCAGAGACTATTATTCTAAGTGAAGTAACGTAAGAATGGAAAAGCAAACATCATATGCTCTCGCTAGTAAGAGGGCGCTAAGCTATGAAGATGCAAAGGCATTAGAATACTACAACGGACTTTGGGGACTTGGGAGAAAGGGTGGGAAGGGGTGAGTAATATAAGGCTACAAATTGTATACAGTGTATACTGCATAGGTGTTGGGTGCACCAAAATCTTGTGAATCACCCTAAAGAACTTACTCATATAATCAAACACCACCTTTTCCCCAAAACCCTAGGAAATAAAATGAAGAACTTTTTGTTTATGCATACCACATATTTTTTAACTTTTTTCACAGGTTCATTGAGATATAATTTATATATTATTTAATTCACTCATTTAAAGTATAAAATTCAGTTTTTTTAAGTATATTAACTGGGTAAACAATCACCACGATTTTAGAACATTTTTATGCTCCTTAAAAGAAACTTTGTACCCATTAGCAATCTTTCCCCATTTTCCCCATTCTTCCTTTAAACCCCTCCCAGCCCTAGGCAATCATCCATCTACTTCCTAAGAATTTACCTATTCTGGAAGGATTTGCCTATTCTGGACATTTCACGTAAGTGGAATCATAATAATATAGTTACGTGTGGCTTACTACTTTCATTTATCATGTTTTCAATGTTCATCCTTTTTGGAGCATGTATTAATATGTTTTTCTTTTTCATTGCCAAGTAATATTTTATTTTATGGACAGACCATATTTTATTAATCCACTCCAAAATTCATGGACATTTCTGTTGTTTCCTACTTTTTGTTGCTATAAATACTTGTATGTGTAAGGCATTTGTTTTAATTTATTTTTGGTGTATACATAGGAGTGAATTTACTGAGTCATGTGGTAATTCCGTATTTAACCTTTTGAAGAACGGCTTCATTTTTCTGCATGTGGCTTGCCAATATGCCAGCACCATATGTTGAATAGGGTGTCCTTTCCCATTTTCTTGTTTGCTTTGTCAAAGATTAGGTAGTCTGATGCCTCCAGGTTTGTTCTTTTTGCTAAAGATTGCTTTGGTTTTTCAGCGTCTTTTGTGGTTCCATTCAGATTTTAGGACTAATTTTTCTATTTCTGTGAAGAACGACATTGGAATTTGATAGTGGTTGTATTTAATCTATAGAATGCTTTGAGTAGCACTGAAATTTTGACAATATTAATTTTTTCAATTAATATAGGATTTTTTCTATTTGTCACTTTCAATTTCTTTATCAATGTGCTATAATTTTCAGTATACAAATCATTCACATCCTACATTAAAATTACTCCTTGCTCTTTGATTTATAGATTTGTTTTGTTGCTATTATAAATGGAATGACCTTATTTTTCAGATAATAGTTTGTCATTGGTGTATAGAAACCAATGTTAATTTTGTAACTCTCAACTTTATTGAATATAGTGTTTATCAGCTGTAATGGGTTTTTTGTGGAGTCTAAAACACAGACAATCTCACCCCTTCCTTTCCTATTTAGATGCCTTTCCTTTCTTTGCTTTGTATAATTACTCTGGCAAATCAGTTACATATAATATTCTCAGCATTTGTAATTTGACATCAAATCCATCTGTTGTAATACACTGATTGTTACTTTTCAACTCGAAAACATGGACATTTATCACTACTCTCCCTTTCTCTTGGTCTAGTTCTTATAAAAAAAAAACCTATCAATGCAAACCAGGATATTTTTCTACAAAACAATTTCAAACACACTAAAAGGTTTTAATCTAACAATTTTTAAACTTTCTTTGTCAATGACTTTAAACTGTGGTCTCTCAGAACAAATCCAACACCTTTAGTAGGAAAAATTATGTTAATTCCTACATTATCATTGGGTCTAGCCAAGAGTTGACCAAAGGTGATATTAACAGATATGCTTATTTATTACCTTGTTCTCAAAGTTCTAGCATAAGTCTTGAAAAATCTCGTAAAAATTTGTAAAGACTATAATTGCACAAACTCCCTCTCTCATGAGTCACACAGGTAATCCAGAATATTATTTGTAAGTTATTGTAAAGCCAACAAGTAAATATGATGTAGTGTATAAAAATAATCCTAATTTTATTGTATATTCTGTAAGTGAAACATGCAATTGATAATATTTATGAAATATCTCATAATTATATTTACATAGAAACAAAGGAATCAAAAGCATATCGATTATCTAACATTTAAATGATTAAAAATACTTGAGATAGCATTGCGACATAAATGCTATGTAAATGCTGACAAAAGTAAAAACATCATCCCCTACATTTGCTAAATATATTGTGACACATTATAAGCATTTTTAAAATATATCACTAATGGTTGGGCCAAGTCAGCAAAAATGATTCTAAGTATTTAATTGTGGAAAAATGTAGTATAGGGGATAGTATTCATGTGATGGAAGGATTTTAAATGGAACCCAGAGATTAGCAGCAGCGTAAGTTTTAATTGCATACCAGGCGCAGAGTCTAGGATACAAGACGGAACTGTAGATAAAATCTGACTCTTTCCAGCATAGCTAGGAGACATGGCTAACCCAACCTGTCTGGAGACCTTACCCAGAAATCTAACAGCTCCAAACCAGGTAAACAAAACTATTTTCCAAAGTCAAAGAATCAATTTATGACATTAAAGCACTTCTAAAACTTAACCTCTGACTTAAATTAGACCAAATGGATAAATTTTGAAGATATTTTTATTTTACCACTGATTTTTAACACCATCTTTATTTCCCAAAGATTACTGAAGTCACATGAAATAAAAGGCATTACAGCTTCTATTTTTCTGACAAAATATTTAAGAGCTTTCATTTTCTTTTAAGCTGAGCCATTATATATACACCACATACACAACACTTCTAGACAAGAAAAGATCTAGCAGTTGTTGTTTTTCTTTCCCATTTTATGAACCATAACACAACTTCCACAGACCATCTACGACATGATTAAATTTATCTGACCAGACCTGTATTTCCCTCTTTTGTAATTAGTCACTCTACTTTAGGACAACCATTTGCCATATAAGATCCTCTCTCATATAACATTTCTTTCCTTCATAACATTTCTTACAATAAATACATCTTCATATCCACAATTTTCTTTAGATTTCTCTCCCCTACTAATTTCCGATGCCCACCCAAACCAAAAAGGTCAGACAATGCAAGGCAAAACAGAGGAGAGCCTTAGATTTTTGAGAGGGACCTGTCTGCTTAAAGTTCTTGGGGTTCCATGAGGAAAACAGAGGTTTCTTCCTAAAATGGGGTTTGTGGAACCTTCTGTTTTTCCTTAAGGAGTCCCAGGTTGTCAGAAATTACCTTAGATCCTCTCATGTGGGCATCAAGAGTGGCAACAAGAGAGACTGGGGTAATAATTCAGACAACTGAGCAGAAAAAGAAAAACTTACTACTGTCCCCACTGTAATGATGGATAAACTGAGGCACCATGCAGTTGAAAAATTCATGTTCACATAATTAAGATCCACAGCTCACGCTCTTACATAATTCTGCCAACTCTATGCCCAGTCACTGATGCACCCGTATGATGATAGCTCATGGCCCCCTTGGAACTTAGAACCTGGGTTTCATTCCTGCTCTACAGCTATATAATTTAACAATTTTCCTTTGAATTTGTTGGATTCTAACCCTGTATATCTCAAGTTTTATTAGTATTACTGAATCTTAAAGGGAGCTGTGACGTCCTTAGTCTTTAGAAATATTAAACCTATAATCAAGGACTATATGAGGTTAAAGAGTATTCAAATTTCTATATGTTTTAAAACATGGACACAATGTATTGACAAACACAACTAACGAAACTGCACCCAATCAACTCTGGACAAAAATTGAGATATTATCTCTTCAATATAAGCTATCTAGTGGTATTTATACATATTCTTCCATGTATCAACAGTATACTACATGCTCATAACCTTAAAAACAACAAGTGTCCAAATTATAGGCCTTACACATTTCTACGGGCTTGAAAAATGATACAATATAGATTGTCTTTAAAGCAGTCAAGAAAATGCATAAACTTCTAGAGGAATCAGTAAAATAAAAATAAAAAGTTCATACCGAAAGTAGTAATACTAGGAATAAAAGAGGGCTCCACACTGCAGGTTCTTAGATACAAAAGTTAATAAAGCCTTGTTTTTGGTTGTGAATCTTTGCCTTAAAATACACACAGCCGGCCGAGGTGGGTGGATCACCTGAGGTCAGGTGTTCTAGGCCAGCCTGGCCAACATGGTGAAACGCCATCTCTACTAAAAATACAAAAATTAGCCGGGCGTGGTGGTAGGCACCTATAATCCCAGCTACTCAGGGGGCCAAGGCAGGAGAACTGCTTTCACCCAGGAGGCGGGGGTTGCAGTGAGCCAAGATCAGGCCATTGTACTCCAGCCTGGGGAACAAGAGCGATACTTCATCTCAAAAAAAAAAAAAAAATTTACACACAATTCTCCCCACTTCCTTTTTCTCTTGCAAAGAGGTGGTGATGAACCAGGTTTGCTCAGGCAGATGACAATACTCTTGAAAATGGTGGCAGAGAGCCAGGCGCGGTGGCTCACACCTCCAATCCCAGCACTTTGGGAAGCTGAGGCGGGTGGATTGCTTGAAGTCGGGAGTTCAAGACCAGCCTGACCAACATAGAGAAAACCCGTCTCTACTAAAAACACAAAGTTAGCTGGGCATGGTGGCACATGCCTGCAATCCCAGTTACTCGGGAGGCTGAGGCAGGAGACTTGCTTGAATCCGGGAGGCAGAGGTTGCAGTGAGCCGAGATTGCCCCATTGCACTCCAGCCCGGGCAACAAGAGCGGAACTCTATCTCAAAAAAAAAAAAAAAAAAAAAAAAAAAGGAAATGGTGGCAGAGAAAGAAAATGAAGGCAATACAGTTCACTTAATAATCCCATAAATTAGAACTTACCCCGTGACTCTTGCATAGCTCCAAATATGTGAGAGATGAAATGGCTGTTTGCCACCAATATTTTTATGTGATGCTTCATTTTTTGATTCTCTGAATAACTACTTATAACGCATTAGCCCATTTATGCCAGAGGCTGCAATTTTTTAAATTTTTGCATGAGTGAAAAATCAGACCTTTTCAATGACCTTGAGCAGTAGGATGTAATTAACTCCCTCAGGCTTACCATTCCAATAATGGAACACTAGGCATAAGTGGGTTAACACAATCGTGAAAGCATAGCTATTCAAGTAACTAATTATACAACTGATTTTTTTCCTCATCCCTAAAACATAGTAAAGGACCAGTTATTTTAAAAATACAACACAGTGACAATTTTGGCTTGTTGTTTGTTAAGGCCATTGCTTGGCATAAAGAAAACAAAAAGAGAAGGAGAAACAAGAATAGAAACATAAAATAGAAGCAGCAGCAAAAGAAAATGAAGAGGAACAAGAAGATGAGAAGAATATACAGACTAGAAAAAGCAAAAAGAACAGGTACAGGAATTAGAAGGCCTATTATGACACCTTTAAGCCCCTCCACAATTCACGAAATTTGAAAAAGTCTAAGACTATCACAACAAAAAAGAAGGAAAAAAATGGCTGGGTGCGGTGGCTCACGCCTATAATCCTACCACTTTGGGAGGCCAAGGTGGGCGGATCATGAGGTCAGGAGATCTAGACCATCCTGGCTAACACTGTGAAACCCCGTCTCTACTAAAAATACAAAAATAAAATTGGCTGGGCGTGGTGGCAGGTGCCTGTAGTCCCAGCTACTAGGGAGGCTGAGGCAGGAGGATGGTGTGAACCCAGGAAGCAGAGCTGCAGTGAGCCGAGATCGCGCCACTGCACTCCAGCCTGGGCAAAAGAGCGAGACTCTGTCTCAAAAAAAAAAAAAAAAAGCCACACAAACACACACACACACAATCACCCCCTAAATTTTCTTAAGAATGAGACAATGCTGCCACTCATGCCTGGGTCAGAAGGAGGGCACCCTCCAGAGATTGCAAGAGAAGGGAGAGGACTCCTTTCCCTAAGTGCACCTCCACCACTGCACCGAGGCCCATGGTACAGCACCGGCAGGTTCCTCCCCACCCCGGGTCGGGCTGGGCCCTGCAGCGCTCCTACTCCCCCTTCCCGGTCCCCAGACTTGCTGCCACTACCACCAGTAGCACCAATGCCAATACAATTGCTGTCGCCGTCAATGCAGCAGCCCACCCTACAAGGTTCCTACCACCTTGCCCCCGCGGGCACCCTCCTACCACTCCTGTCGAGCTGCAGTCTCGGTGGCTGCCATCAATCACACGAGGCGAGCTGCACAGTCACGCCATATGCAGGCTCCAGCGTACCACAGGTGATTCCTTCTCCTCCTCCTCCAGCCTGGCTTGGAGCAGCTAGACGGGCAAAGCCAGAAAAGCCTAGAATGGGATGCAGGGAGTGGTAACGTTAAAGCCTCACCTTGTCACGCTGGCCACTGGGTGGCTGGGACCAGTTTCAGCTAAGGCACTCACACCCACCCGCCAAAGTCCAGCCTCTCTTTCTGGCAAAAGCTGGCCAGGAACTGGGGCGGGTGTGAGTGCCTTCGCTGAAACCGCCCCCATCCAGGTGCAACTGGCCAGAAATTGCTGGGCCCACCAGGGCTGCACTCCTCAGGGAGCAGGAGTAGGAGAAACTCAGACCCAGCCAGCCCTCCCCACTCAACTGCTGGTTCCCGTTCCTGACACCTCCACCCACAGTGCCCTGTTCCCACAGTGCCCTGCGATGCCCACTAATCCCCACCCGGTAGTCCCAGGTGGTCTCCCCAACACAGAGCATGGGGTGTGGGCGGGAGGTGCAGGCCGGAGAACCGCAGTGGGTGTGGGGGCCCTGCCCTGCTCAAGATTGCACGAGCAGGAACTCTGGAGTCTGGAAAAGAGAAAGAGTCACCCGAAGGAGCAAGGAGACCATGGCTGTTGCTGTCCCCACCACCTCTGCAGCCGACCAACACCACTGGCAGTATAGCCCCCATAGCAACCCTAACTTGACCCCTGCTGCCGGCAGTGTAGCCCCAGGACAGCACACCCAACACACCCTGTGCCAGTTGCAGGCAGTGTAACCCCAATACCCCCCCAACCACCCCCTCCACAGGCAGTGTAGCACCCGATAGTGCCCACAACCTGACCCAGCCACAGATGTTGCTGCACAAGACAGTGCCTCAAAATCGCCGCCCCCACCCCACCACAGGTAGCGCAGCTCCTGATAGTGCACCCTGAGTAAGGGCAGTGCAGCACCCGACAACACTCCTAAACCACCCCCCACTGCCAGCATTGTAGCTCCAAATAACCACCCAAACCACTCCCTGCCCCGGGCAGTGCAGCAGAAAATAGTGCCCCTAACCCATCCCCAGCCACTGGCACTACACGTTAGTGCACACAACCTGCCTCCCCTCCACCACCCTCACCACCGCGGGCAGTGTAGCCCCCGATAGCCAGCGAACCCCCCCACACCGCCAGGAATGCAACCTCGGAGAGTGCCCCCAACCAGCCCCCTGACACAGGCAGCAGCCTCGGGCAGTGAGCCCCAACAGGACACCCAACCCCTGCCCCCACAGGCGGGCAGTACATCCCCGGATAACTCACCTACACCAGGACATTTCTACCACTCTGGCCAAGCTGCAGTGTCCCACGTCACCACCAACCACAGCAAGGCAAGCCCCAGGGGCTCAGGCTCCAGCCTCCAGCATGCCTCGGTGCCACTCCCTTCTACTCATCTTCCTGCCCGGCAGGAGAAGCTCCCGCTACTGGCTGCCCTCCTACCGCTCTGTCGACACCACCAACTGCAGTGAGCCAGTGTCCGAGGCTCCAGCCAGAAACAGGTAGCAGCCATGCCGGATACCAAACGCCCACACTGAAGAGCCTGAAATGACCTGACGCCACCTCCGCATGCTTTACGTACTGAGGTTAGGCACATGTGGTTCCCAGACTACATGTTCTGATTGGATGAGAGAAAAACCTCTAGGCCTACTCTGATTGGACTTTATTTTCATGCTGTGATTGGTTGTCTTAAGACTGGCTCTCATCCAATCAGAACATGATAATAAAGTCCAATCCAAGTAACCCTGGAGGGTTTTTCTCATCCAATCAGAACATGCAGTCAGGAATCCTCCTGTACATAACCGCGGTATACGACTGCTGCTGAAGGGAAGTCAGGCTCTTCCACGTTCCCGTATTTTCCTGTGGAGCTGCTCAGTGCCCGGCTTAGAGGACCAGGAATGGGTAATCACCAGCCGTACGCTGGAGGCTGGAGCCGCTACACCGTGGCTCGCCTCGCTGCGACTGGTGGTAACCGCGACCGAGACGGCAGTGCGGCGGAAGCGGTAAGAGGAGGAAAAGAGTTTTGGGATAGATGAAGGGGGTAAAGAGGGTGGTTAGTGCCAAAGGGAAAAGAGGATAGTGAGCAGGAGAGCACGTTGCAAAAAGGCGGTCGGGAAAAGAAGGTAGGAAAATAATGGTGGGAGACAAAGATTTGGGGTAGATTTTTTTAATCAAATTATTTGTATTTTTGCTTTTGAGTAGTTATTTATATATTTTGTGTATTAACCCCTTGGCTGATGCATAGTTTGCAAATACTTTCTTCCATTCTCTGGGTTGTTTCTTCGTTCTACTGATTTCTTCCTGTGCTTTGCAGAAGCTTTTAAGTTTTATGTAATTACATCTTTGCTTTTGTTGCTTGTGCTTTTGACAAGTTTAATGTAATTACATCTTTGCTTTTGTTGCTTGTGCTTTTGATGTCTATTTGAAAATTCCTTGTCCTAACCAGTTTCATGAAGGATTTATCCTATGTTTTCTTCTCTAGTAGTTTTATAGTTTCAGGTCCTACATTTAAATCTTTATTTTGAGTAGATTTTTGTATATGGTAAGATAACGGCCTAGATGTATTCCTGTACATGTGGGTGTTGAGTTATCCTAGCAGTTTATTGAAGAGATTGTCCTTCCCGAATGTGTGTTCTTGGTGCCTTTGTTAAAAATGAGTACACCATAAGTGTGTGAATTTATTTCTGATTTCTCTATTCTGTTTCACTTGTCTATGTCTGTCATTCCTTCGTTTCTCTGTTTCTCCCCCGCCCCTTTTTTTGATAGTATTATGCTGTCTTGGTATTACCATGCTTACTACAGATTTGTAGTATGTTTTGAAGTCAGGTGTGATGCCTCCAGCTTTTCTTTTTATTCCAGATTCTTTTGTCTATCTGAGGTATTTTGTGTTTCCATGTGAATTTTAGGATTTTTTTTTCTATTTCTCTGAAGAATGTCTTTTGTAATTTCACATGGATTGCATTGACTCTGTAGATCACATTGGGTGATATAGATATTTTAACAATATTCTTCTAGTGCATGGACATGGGATATCTTTCCATTTACTTGTGTCTGCTTTAATAGCTTTCATCTGTGTTTTATAGTTTTCATTGTGGGATCTTTTGTCTTTTCGGTTAAGTTTATCCCTAGATATAATTTTTTTGGTAATGAGATAGCTTTCTTGATTTCTTTCTTAGGTATTTCACTATTGGTGCATGGGTGTGCTACTCATTTTTATATGTTGATATTGTATCTTGCAACTTGACTAAATTATTTCTAGTAGGTGATTTTGTGGAATCTTTAGGGTTCTCTCTTTCTCTGTGTATATATATATATGATCATGTCACCGGCAAACAAACAGTTTGACTTCCTTTTTTCCAATTTGGATGCCTTTTATTGCATTCTGTTGTCTAATTGCCCTACTTAGGACTTCCAGTACTATGATGAATAAAAGTGGCGTAAAAGTAGCCACACTTGTTCCAGGCCTTAGAGGAAGAGTTTAAACATTTCCCCATTGATTATGATGTTAGCTGTGGGTTTATCATATATGACCTTTATTGCGCTATGTTCCTTCTGTACTCATGTTGTTCAGTTTTTGCCATGAACGAATGTTGATTTTTATTTTTTCAGCATCTACTGAAATGATTATATGGTTTTTGTTCTTGATTTGCTGAATGTGATGTCGCACATTTATTTATTTGTGTTTTATTGAATCATCCTCATATTCCTGGGATGAATCCCACTTGATCATGGCAGATCATCTTTTTATTGTGTTGTCAAGTGCAATTTTCAAGTATTTTGCTGAAAATTTTTTTGCATCTGTGTTCATCAGGGATATTTAAAATGCCTGTGGTTTTCTTTTTGTGTTGTTTCCTGGTCTGGTTTTTGTACCAGGGTCATGCTGTCCTCATAGAACAAGTTTTGAAGACTTCCTTTCTCTTCATTTTTTGGGGAATATTTTGAGTAAAATTGGTATTAGCTCTTTTAAAAACGTTTGGTAGAATTCAGCAATAAAGCCATGATTCTTGTGTTTTTGTTTGATGGAAGACTTTTTATTACTGCTTTAATTACATTACTCATTATGGATCTGTTCCGGTTTTTTGTTTATCATTCTATCTTGGGAATTTGTTATGTGTCCAGAAATTTATCACTTCTCCTAGATTTTCCAACTTGTTTTTATATAGGTGTTTTTAGTAATCTCTTATAATCCTTCATATTTCTGTGTTATCCATTGTAATGTCTCGTTTTTCATCTATGATTTTGTTTTCTTTTTCTTTTCCTTAGTCTAGTTAAAGCTTGTCAGTTTTGATTTTTTTCTAAAAAATCCAGCTCTTTGTTCCATTGACTTTTTGTATTTTTTGTTTCTATTTTTAAAATTTCTTCTCTAATCTTTATGATATTTTTGTGCTAATTTTAGCATTTTATTTTTCTCGTTTTTCTCATTACTTCAGGTGTACTGTCAGGTTGGCTATTTGAGATCTTTCTACTTCTCTGATGTAGGTGTTTATAGCTATACCCTTTTCCTCTTACAACTGCTTTTGCTGCATCCCACAGGATTTGTTATGTTGTGTTTCTTTTTTCAATAAATTTTTAATTTTCTTATTTTTTCATTTATTTATTGGTTGTTCATGAGCATGTATTTTAATTTCCATGTATTTGTACAGTTTTTCCTCCTGTTACTGATTTCTAGTACTATTCCACTGTGGTCAGAAAAGATACTTGATATGATTTCAGTTTTGTTTTGTTTTGTTTTGTTTTGTTTTGTTTTGAGACGGAGTCTCGCTCTGTCGCCTAGGCTGGAGTGCAGTGGCGTGATCTTGGCTCACACAAGCTCCACCTCCTGGGTTCATGGCATTCTACTGCCTCAGCACCCCCAGCAGCTAGGACTACAGGCGCACGCTGCCACGCCCAGCTAATTTTTGTATTTTTAGTAGAGACGGGGTTTCACTGTGTTAGCCAGGATGGTCTCTGTCTCCTGACCTTGTGATCCGCCCCCCTCGGCCTCCCAAAGTCCTGGGATTACAGGCATGAGCCACCGCGCCCGGCCATGATTTCAGTTTTTAAAAATGTGTTGTGACTTGTTTTTGGCCTAATGCATAGTCTGTTGTGGATAATAATCCATATTCTATTCAGTGGAATGTGCATTATGCAGTTGCGGAGTGGAAAGCTATGCAAATGTTAGGTCTATTCGGCATAGAGTACAGTTTAACTGGTGATGTTTTGTTGTCTGGATGATCTGTCCATTGACGATAGTGGGGTGTTGATTATAGCGGAGCATTGAGGTATTCTGTTATTGTATTGCAGTCTATCCTTTAAGGTCTGTTAATATTTGCTTCTGTGTTTAGTTGCTTGAGTGCTGGTTGCATATACACTTACAATTGTTATGCTGCTGTTTACTTTTTCTCATTATATAATTATCTTCATTTTTTTCTTTTTTTGACTGAAAGTCTATATAATCTAAGTAGAGCTACTCCTGCTTTTTTTGTTTCCACAGGTGTGGGATATTATTTCTCATGTCTTCACTTTCAGTCTATGTATGTTTATAGGTGAACTGAGTTTCTTGTAGGCAGTATATAATTGGGTCTTGTCTTTTAATCCATTCAGCCACTCTGTCTTAATTGGAGAATTTAATTCATTTATATTCAAGGTTATTATTAACGGTTAAAAACATACTACTGCCATTTTTTACTTGTTTTCTGGTTGTTTTGCTATTCTCTCTTTTTTCTTTTGTTCTTTCTCTCTTCCTTCCTCTTTCTCTTCTCTCTGATCTCTCTCTTTCTTTCTTTTCTTTCCTCCTTCCCTTCCTTCCTGTCTTTATTTGTAGTGAGTGAATTTTTTCTGGTAGTGTGTTTCAATTGCTTGCTTTTCATTTTTAGGGTGTCTATTATTGATTTTTGTTTTCTGGTTACCATGAGGCTAAACAACATAATTATAACAAGTTATTTTAAACTGAAGAAAACTTAACTTTGATTTGTCCCAGCTACTCTGGAGACTCAGGTGGGAGGATTGCTTGACCCTGGGAGGCTGAGGTTACAGTGAGTTGAGATCGCGCCACTGCGAATATAAATAAATAAGCAAACAATAGCTTATAATGAATTCTGATTGTAAATTTTGAGATGATGATTGATAAGGTATAAAGAAGAAAGTGAAAATCATTCATAATCTCATTACTCAAATATAATTACTCCTAATGTTTTGGTACATATGCTTCCTAATTCATAACTCTCTCTCTCTGTCTCTCTCTGTCTCTCTCTCTCACACACACACTCACACACATGTACACATAAAATAGATACATTTTATACACAGATACAATTTTATTGTAACATTTTAAGAAAAACAGCTTTGTAATTTTTTATTTAAAAATATTGGCCTGGCACGGTGGCTCATGCCTGTAATCCTAGCACTATGGGAGGCTGAGGTGGGCAGATCATGAGGTCAGGAGGTTGAGACCATCCTGGCTAACATGGTGAAACCCCGTCTCTACTAAAAATACAAAAAAATAAATGAGCCAGGCGTGGTGGCGGGCGCCTGTAGTCCCAGCTACTTGGGAGGCTGAGGTAGGAGAATGGCGTGAACCCGGGAGGTGGAGCTTGCAGTGAGCCGAGATGGCACCACTGAACTCCAGCCTGGGCAACAGAATGAGACTCCGTCTCAAAAAAAAAAAAAAAAAGAACTCAAGAATGACATGGCAGTGTTGAGTGGGATCCTGGGCATCCCTGGGAGAATTGGGGCTCCCCCAAGAGCTCCTGGGAGCACCGCTGGGAGGGGCCTTCAAGGTTAGGGTGGCTGGGTAGGGGCTGGGCCTGACCTGAGACCCTGCCCACCAGGCCTCTTCCAGGCCAGGTTTGCTGTGCTGGGTGGGAACGTGGGAGAAGTCACTCTCTGTTTGCGGCCCCCATCGGTGCCTCTGCCACCCGGCCCAGAGGGGGCAGGGACTCTGGGGAGGACAAAGCTGTGGGGGTAGGGAATATACCCTGCATCGGCCAACATTGTCTGCACAAGGGTGGAGGCTGAGAGAGAGGCCTCGGGAATCTGGCTGTGAGTGAGGACGGGCCTGGGGTGGGAAAGCCCCCTACATGGGGAACCCTCGGGTTCTGGGCTGCTGACCGTGCCCATCCTGCTCCAGCCCACTGCCCCACTGCCCCCGGTGCCACCGACCAAACAGCGGTACCTATGCCAGCTGCTCCTGGATGCCATCCTGGCCAACATGCGCTCACGCTCTTCAACCATTCCCTGTACCGCACAATCATTCCAACCGTGATTGCCATCCACAGCCCACCCATCACATACATCCAGCTGGGCTGGGCTTCGCGGAGGGTGGCTGCCTGGCCCTGGGCCATGTGTGCCCAGTGTGGTCACCATGGTGCCTCCCCAAGGCCCCAGTGGTATGCACCCGGAAGCACAGGCTTGAGGACGATGAGCAGCAGAGCATCCCCAGCGTGCTCCAGGGCCTGGTGGCCAGGCTGGAGCCCAAGTGCATGATAAACCTGGACTCTTCTCACTGCAGCAACAATGGCACCGTCCGCCTGATCTGCAAGCTGGGCGAGTGTCCAGGAGGGCCAGGCTGGCGCAGGAAAGCAACCCCCGACCACAGCCCCAGGCCTCTGCTGTCCAAGCTGGAGGGCACAGTGCCCAGACCCCATCCTGTGTTCACGTGCCGGCAGGCTGTCTGCTCTGTCTTCACATACACTGGGCCCAGGACAGACTGGCCATTGCCTCTGCCCCCACCCCCGGAGCCCACGCACCCTCACCTACCCAACACAGATGCGGCTCTGCTTGCCTGGGGCCTTAGGGAGGTGGCAGGCAGGACCTCTGGGCACCCATCTATGCAGGTCACTCTGGCTTCAGGTTTGGAAACCCGAGAGTCAGAGAGACATCCAGGCTTTGCCTCAAGCCTCATCAGAACCTCCTGGGGTGTGAAGAGTCCTGTTCGGGAGCAGGGCTGTGAGCCAGGGCAGGCCAGGGCTTGTCCAGGTCATAGGTACAGCCTTGTGTGTTGCAGACGACAAGGACCTCCCAAGTGTGCCACCATGTGCCCACCCACTACCCTACCCAGAGTCCACTGTGGATGGACCGGCAGTGGCTATACAGTGGGCAGACCCAGAGGGAGCTGTCTGGGGGCCCAGGGCAGGCAGGGGTCATTCTGGAACACCAGGCTTCCAGTGCTGCAGGGACAGCCTCTGTGCACTCCAGCCCCTCCCAGCTCAGGCCCCTCCCTCCCGTCTTCTGACTCCCCCTGCGCGGGCAGCAGTGGGTTTTCCAGTGGTCACCTGAGAGATAGGGGTCTCTGCTCTTCTTCTGTGTCCCTTTGCCCCTTCATCTTGTGTCAGGTCAGTTGTCCAGGGTGGCTGTGTTCAGTGGCTGAGGGGTGAGAAAGCCTACGGCTCAAGGACAGACCCTGCTTTTCCCAGAGGCCACCAGGGAGCTCAGCGGGACTGACAGATCCTACCAGTAGCTTGGGCACACAAGGCCCCATCTGGGCGATGTGGCTCCAGAGAGTCATGTTGATAGGAGTCAGTGTCCCTGAGCCCAGAGCTGGCACACAGCAGAGCCAGGGCTGGGTCCCCAAGGTTGTCAGAGGCAAAGCCCTGGGCTCCAAACCCCATTCAGATTCAGTTCTTCACTGACAATGAGGCTCTGGGAGGAGAGCCCGATGGCCAGGCAGGCAGCGTGCAGGGCTCCTCCTGGTGCTTCAGCCAGTCCTGGGGCTGCAACTTCCCAGACCACTGCCGGGTATGCAGGCCATGGGTGCAGCGCCGGCTGCCTCAGGCTCATGCCCATTGTTCTGTTGCAGGCACCAACCCCTTCCTCAGGTCGGTGCACCACTGCGTGACCTCCAGGCAGCCACAGCCTGGAAAAGCACTCGGTTACCACCTTGCTCAACACCTGTGCCCAGAGCATCCACAAGGCCTGCCTCTTGGCTGCTTAGCCAGGACTGCAGGGATGGCCCGCAGCCTCATCGGGGCCAAGGACGCATGCCTCCTGTCAGACACTTCTAGGTGTTGGCGTCCATGGAGAGCCTGGAGTTAGGTTAGCTTTCCTCCTTTTCTCTCCTGCCTTGGGGATCTGCCAAATGAAATCCCACACTTGTACAGATTGAGATGGGCGCGGTGGAGTGGGCTGCTTGCCGTGGCCTGTCCAGGGTCCAGGTCCATCTCAGCAGCATGAGGGTGCGCTCAGGGTGTTGTTAGAGCATCTTGTGTGTGCTCGACACACCCCTGCTCCTTTCTATAGGAGAACACAGAGGACATAGGAAACCCTTCAAACACACATCGGATTCTCTGCTCACAGTTTTGGGTTCAGGTTGTGCTGCTTTGGGCAGGTGGGGCACCCCCGAGAGAAGCCCCTAAGTCCAGGGCACAGGCTGCCTATCGGAGGGAGGGCTGGCCCATGGCTGCTGCCAGCTCCCCACCACCAGCTGGGCCTCAGCCCTCACGGCATTCCTGCTGAGCACTGTGGGGCCCCCAGGGAGCAGGGGCACGGGGGATCCTGCTGCCGGCACCCCTGTGTCACTCGTGTGTGGGCCGTGTCCCCATTGTGAAGGATGAAGAGCGAGGCCCTCTGGACCCGCGTCCTCAGAACACTACGCGCTGCCACCCAGAGAGAGCAGGCCTGGCGGTGGGTGGGTGCATGCAGTGAGCACCTCCCTATGTTGCCCACTGCCCTGGGCACCGGCCAGCAGCCCTTTGGTGACAAGAGTCGCCCCTTTTAATGCATACCACCCCATCATCTGTGATTGTTATAATCTTGTTATTCCTGTGTTTGTCAGGACTCGTCACTGTGTCCCCCGCTCCATGAAACTGGGCCTGCTGTCCTGTTAGGATACTGTAAGCCCCCGGGCCTGGGCTGTCCTTTCTGACACACTGTCCCATTCCTTGGCCTGGTTCATCCCCCAGTTTCCTGGCAAAGTTCTGCTCCCTGAAGCAGAAAGAGGCTGAGATTAATGCCAACGAAGTGGGGCCGTGGGCCTGGGAAGACTGTGTGGCTGGCTGAGGGTGGGCCCTAAGCTGGCCACCCCACCCCCGACATGGACATGTCTGTGCTGTGGCAGAAGGGGTGGTGCGGGCATGGCCACGGCACTGGAGACAGCCCTCCGAGGAGGAGGGCGAGCCTGGCTGGAACCCCTGTCTGCGGTGCTGTGTCAGGGCAGGAGAGGACAGCCTCTTGCCCCCAGGAGTGTGCAATGTGGGCAAGAGACAGAGTGATCATGTGTTTTGAACGCAGCTCCAGCCCAGCCAGGGGACCAGAAAAGCCCTCCCGCTTCCAGGGAGGATGTGCATGGCTCTGCCAATGCCTGTCTCCCAGGGCCGCTGGCAGGTCCCAGGATGCGCAAGACTGGGCTGCCCAGGCAGGTCCCTGCAGACAGCGGGGCCTGGGCTAGAGGCCAAGGGCTGGGACTGGGAAGGGACGCGACGCCTGATAGCCAGTGAGGAACCAGGCACACAACTTGGAAATAAACAAGCTTTATTTTCAGTTTCAACAGGTAAGGCGATACCTGCTTCATCATGTGCTTTTATGTAAATGGCAAATAGCCAAATAACAGCTAGAAAATAAACAGTTTGTCAGTTTGGAGATCAAGTACTTTATCTATCTTGAGTGTTATCTATCTTGGAATTTAGCCAGGCCTAAAAGTAGCGGAAATATCAGGAAATGCTATAGGGAGCCAGTCTCCAGCTGCAGGTTGGTGGGCCTGGCACTGAGCAGATGCGGGTGGCTCAAAGCACTGAGTGATGCAGGCGCCGTTTCTGCATTGCCTGCAGCCTCTTCTGCCTCTCGGCAAAGTTGTTCTTCGGGGCCTGCTTCAGTGCGGGCAGGATGGCACGCTCCGCCACAGGTGGGCTCAGGCTGGGGCGGGTAGAGGGACTGTCACCGTGAGCATCCCCGGGAGTGGAGTGTGTGGGGAGTGTGGCCTGCATGGCCCTCACGGGGGCACAGAGAGGCCTCAGCGAGCTCTGCTTCTACGTCGCCACCCTCCCTTCCCCGCTCCCTCCCTGGGGCCCAGGCTGCAGGGCTGCCCCACTGTCCCCATGCCTGTGGGACTTACCATTTCCTGGAGAGGCTCTTGGTGGAGACCTTGGGGAAATGCATGGCTTCTTGGTCCCTGGGTGAAGGAAGAGTCAGCAGTGAGCTGTGGATAGGCCCCCAGGGATGGGGCAGGGTGCACCAGGCACTCACCTGGGAAAGCTAGCTTCCTCTGGGGCTGCCTGGGGCCTCTGGCTCCCTTCCAGGAGGGACTTGAGGTGCTGCAGCTGAAAGGCAGGGGCAGGGGCATGGTGGGGCCTGTGGCGGTGCCAGACTGCCCAGGGCCACCCCCACCACCCAGGGCCTCACCTCTTGGGTCTGCAGGAGGTTGGTATTCCACAGCTCGCGGATGAGCACTTCGCACTGCCTAAGTGTGGTGGGCTTTCGCAGGGGAAGGGGCAGGATCATTGGGGGGTGTGCCCCCGCCCCCATCTGCCTGCCCTGGTGCTGGCTGTTCCCCATACAGGCAGCTCCTGCGTTAGAGGCCTCTGCTTTCTCCTTTCTGAAACAGTCATTGCAGCAGCCAGAGGTGACCTGCCCAGGTGCGTCTAACCACCCACCCAGCATACCTCCCCAGGCAGCGCCCAGGCCAATGTGGGGAAGAGGGCCTGGTTCCCCTCTCCCACTGAGCAGGGTGCTCTGGGCACCAGGTGGGGGTCTCTGGGACTGGGGCCTGTCCCTTTCTCCCCTCTGAAGGTGCCCTAAGGGTCAGATGGGCTTCAGTGGGTGACCGGCTAGCTGCCAGGCTGCTCTTGGTCATGACCCCACACGCAGTGGGGCATCTTGCTCCAGGCCTGGTCTCGGGATGTGCAGACGCAGGAGCCTGTCCTGCTGGTTGCGCTGCTGAAAGTGTGCACTCTGTAGCATCTCAGGGCAGTCCCAGAAACTCAGGGATCACCAGAACCTGTTCCTACTCTGACCTGCTGGCCTAGTGCCCTCCAAAGGCAGGCTGTGGCCAGGGGCAGCAAGCCTTCTCTTGGTAAGAATATTACTTTTCTCTGAGGAAGTGGTTTAGGGGCTGCTACTGGCCCCCCTTGTGTGCTCAGGTCAGCACAGGTACTCTGCAGGACCCCCAGGGGAGGGGAGGAAGACAGCGCCCACCGATGGGTAGAGCGTGGCCGTCATCTGCTATCATGAGCCCTGGAGACAGGCCCCTGGAGCTAGGGGCAGAGCAGTTGGCTGACTGCAGGGCGTGAGCCTAGTAAATGTAGTCATGGGGCCCTTAGGGTGCAGGCAAGACTTACCTGGCCTGCCCTTGCACCCCAGGAACACCCAAGCCTTACCTGGCCTGCCCTTGTACCCCAGGAACCTTGTCCAGCTTGCTGTTGTGAAGTAGGGGCTCCTCTTCCAGGTCCGCCTTCTGGGGGATGTCAGCTTTTGAATCTTGCTTGTTGAAGGAGCCTGGTTGGGGCCTGGCCTTGCCTTGAGAGTTGGCTGCAAGTCAGACCCTACAAGGCCGGTCACTGCAGGCACCAACAGTCACCGCCCAAGTTTTCCAGGAACAGCTGTGTGTACCCAAGAAGCCCCTGTCCCTGCCTCAGTTTCCTCCTCTGTAAAGGGAAGCCTGCCTTGGAGGGTTCTAGGGGGAATCAATGTGGTTCTGAGGGTGAAGCCCATGGGTGGTGACTGTGAACACTCTAGAACAATCAACATAGTGGAAGCTGGCCCCATCTTGGGTAAAATGAAACTGCATGAGAGGCTTGGGACCCAGCCTGCATGGGTTTCCTCGGCAAGGACAAGGCCCGTCTAGCACCTGGGCCCATCACAGGAATGGTGGGTGTTAGGGCTGGGCTGAGGAAAATGCCCGGCCTCACAGAGTGGAGAAAAGAGGCTCTCTGCTCCCAGTTCACTCTGCAGAAGGTGCCATGAGCCCAGGGCTCCGTGGGCAGTGCCATCCCTCCTGTGTCCTGCCTACTTGTGGCGGGGACACGGCCAAGCAGGGCTGCTGCTGGGCAGCCAGGGTACGTCCTCCCGAGAAGGCCACCCGGAGAGGCCCCTCCTGCCTGCTTGCTGCCCCACCCTGGGGTGCCTGCTGTGAGGCCTTACTGCCCTGTGACTGGTCCCTGGTCCTGCCCACCCCCCCTTAATCCCCTCCCGGTGGCTTCAGCTTGCAGGGCTCTTTTCAGCTGCACCTTCATCCCCAAATCCTGGAGCTTGGCCCAGCAGAGGGCGCCTGGTCAGCACCCCTAGAGGCTACCCAGGCTGGGGTCCCCGTGGGGCACTCAGCCCTGTGAGCACTTGGACGCCAGCCTGCTCACCTGAATTAGAGATGGACTTGACAGACTGGAAGCTTGACGTGGAGAGGCTGTCTGCAGGAGAGCGCACAGTGTCGGCGCTACCGGCCGCAAGACGCCCACGCTTGCCTCCTGGCCTGTGTGTCCGTGAGGAGCCCTCCTTCAGCCTGGCAGGGCTGCGTCCTCCCGGCTCTACCCACACTGCGTTGACGCAGACCCACCGAGTGCCCAAGGGAGCAGAGGCCCCGGAAAGGTGGTTTCCTGAAGGGCCATCTGGAAAGCAGGAGGGCTTGGGACACATGGAACAGCAGGTCCCGAGGGAGAGCATGGCCTCTTCCCGTGTCCTGTCAGCGTCCCCGGCACTGCAGGGCTGGGGCTGCCGACTTGGGCCACACTTTGCCCAGAACAGCTCACTGGAGTTGCCACAGCGGCTAGGGAAGGGCCCTCCCTCAACCCCCTTCTCCATGTCTCCCTGGGAAGGGAGAGCCCTAGGCACTGCCCCAGCTGCGATGTTCCCAGGCTGGCTCCATCCACCAGTCAGATGTCCTCCTGATGTCAGCCCCAGCCCCAAAGATAACGGGAAGTGAGCTCGAGACCACAACCCAGAATCCTGGGCTGGGTGGGGGCCGCTGTCAGGATGGGGAAGTGCCTTGGAGAAGTGGCAAGGAAACAGGACTCTGCTTCCTCCCTTTGTCCCCATGGTTGCTGCCCAGATGGCAGGAAGGGATCCCTGGATGGAGTGTGTCCAGAGCCCCTGGGCCCCCAGCATGTCAGGACTCAGAGCCATAGGGCTGGAAATCCTGGGCCTGGCCACAGCAGCAATCTGAGGCAAAGATCTAGCAGGGCAGGGGCTGTCCCAGGGGTTCCTTCCCATTTCAGCTCTACTTGGAGGAGGGAGGTCTGGGGAGCACCCTGTGCCCACCTCCCCACTGCAATGACCTCAGGCCCTGGGTTTCCCGAGAGCAGCACGTGCTGTGCTTGGCTGCGTAACATCATCCAGCCACGGCCAGAGGTAGCGGCATCTGTCCAGGTCCCCCAGAACCTGTCCCCACTGTGTTGGCATACAGGGGCCAGTGCAGCCAGGTGGGCAAGGACAGTCTGGAGGGGCTCCCCTGGGTGGCAAGAGCATCCCATCAGTCACTGAAGGGCCCAGTTCTCACCTTTCTTCTGTGATGTCTGATTCATTATGAGCTTGTAATGGAGATCTGAAAGCAAGCACATGCTCTCCTCAGCACTTGTGAAACCACAGCCATTCTGAGAGAAGAAGCCTGGCCTGTCCTCTCCTGGCTGCTGAGCCCGAAAGTCCTGCCCCCCCCACTGGCTGATGGGGCCCTGCCCCATGGATCCCGCTCTCCACCACGCCTTCGTCGTGGGTGTCAGGCCAGGAATGGCCCTGCCTGTTCCCTAGGCAGAGCCCACCCGGCGTATGGGCCTCATCCATCTGAGATGACTGGAGGGCATCCACACTGCCCAGGCAGGGCCTGGGCTCTAGGGGTACAGAGGTGAACTCCGGAACCCCTGGCTATGGCAGTGTCATGATCCCTTGGGGATCAGGGACTGCGGGGGAGGCTCAAGAAGACATGAGGAACTGGGCGTCCTGAGGCTCGAGAAGACATGGGGAAGGGGGGTCCTGACAAAACAGACGTCTGGTGATGGGATACTCGGCACTCAGGTAAGGCAGCACCAGGGAACGGGGCGGGAGAAGAGGCCACGGGCACTGGTGCCCTTGCTGGAGCCCTCCTAAAGCAAGAGCGAGGAGCGGAGCCACATCCCACATCCTGGCTGGCCCTCCTTCTGTTCGGGGCAGAGGGGTGGGGGAGGAGGGAGGGAGAAATGGGGGCGTGGGGGTGAGGAGCAGCTAAGGGTGCAGTTGGGAAGGCCCCGCCGGAGGACAGCATGGGCACAGGCGAAGCGGGGACGGGGTGGGGGGCGGGGGAATTCCTGCTCCTGATCCGATGTGTTTAGCTGGAAGAAATTCATTGAGCTGCGCACTCGCACTTGGGCACGTTTCCCTGTATAAAGTTTTTGTTTTTGTTTTTTTGAGACGGAGTCTCGCTCTGTCACGGAGGCTGGAGTGCAGTGGCAAGATCTCGGCTCACTGCAAGCTCCGCCTCCCGGGTTCACGCCATTCTCCTTCAGCCTCCCGAGTAGCTGGGACTACAGACGCCCACCACCACGCCTAGCTAATTGTTTTGTATTTTTAGTAGAGATGGGATTTCACCGTGTTAGCCAGGATGGTCTCGATCTCCTGACCTCGTGATCCGCCCGCCTCGGCCTCCCAAAGTGCTGGAATTACAGGCGTGAGCCACCGCGCCCGGGCCCCTCTATAGTTTTTAACAGAGGTGTGTCTGACCCTGCCTGGAGAGGGGAGGACTGGCGGAGTCAGCATCTGAAATGCTGCTGCCCTATGAGACAGGCAGACAGGGTTGGCACTGCCCGGGGGCCACGCGGGTCTCCCTCTAGGAGGAGGGGACAGCTCAGCGTGGCAGGGCGGGCTTACTGTCCTGTGTTCCCCCTGAGCCCAGGCGTGTGCTGGAGTTGATGGCTGTGTTTCTGTGCTGCGGGAGCGGTAGTGTTGAGTGTGCCAGGGGAGGCAGGGCCGGCCTAGGGCCCCGCGCCGGCTCACCCTTGTTCTCCCGCTTCAGATGCTCGATCTCCTCATGGAGCTTGGCCAGCATCTCCGAGTGCTGCTGCTGCAGGAACTGCAGGCTCTTCTCCAGGTCCAGGTTCCGTTTCTGCCGGTCGCTCTGCCTGAGCTGCGGGCTCTGCGGCCTAAAGGACTGGACGCCCACAGAGGGGCGCTGGCGCCGGCGCCGAGAGCCCGGGGTCGGCGAGCTGGGGGGCCGCGTCCCAGCCGCCACCCCCGCACCGCTCATATCGCCATCGCCAGGTACCCTCCCGCTGCCACTGCACCCCGGGTCAGTGGCCAGGCCGCCCTAGCCTGGCGCCCCGTCACCATGGAAACCGGGCGACGGAGGGCGCGAGGCGGTTGGCGGGGGCGGGGCCTGTCGCTGGCTCTTCCTGGGTGAGTAGTGATTTACAAGGCATCCAGGGCTGGGCGCCCGGGCTCACGCCTGTAATTCCCGAACTTTGGGAGGCCGAGGCGGACGGATCACTTGAGGTCAGGAGTTCGTGACCAGCCTGACCAACATGGCGAAACCCCGACTCTACTAAAAATACAAAATTTAGCCGGGCGTAGTGGCGGGAGCCAGTAATCCCAGCTACGCTGGAGGCTGAGGCAGGAGAATAGCTTGAACCCGGAGGCAGAGGTTGCAGTGAGCCGAGATCGCACCGCTGCACTCCAATCTGGACGACAGAGGCTCTGTCTAAAAAAATAATAATAAAAGGCATCCAGGCATCCTTTCCAGCCTGAATGGAAAGTGAGACCCCGTCTCTATAAAAATTAAAAGAAAAAAAACCCGGGCATGGTGTCTTGCGCCTGTAGTCCCAACTGCTCGGGAGGCTGAGGCGGGAGGATTGCTGGAACCCCGGAGGTCGAGGCTGCAGTGAGCTGTGATGGCACCACTGAACTCCAGCCTAAGTGACAGAGTGAGATGCTGCCTAAAAATAAGAGGCCGGGCGCGGTGGCTCACACCTGTAATCCCAGCTACTCCAGAGGCTGAGGCAGGAGAATCACTTGAACCCAGGAGGTGGAGGTTGCAGTGAGCCAAGATCGCGCCATTGCACTCCAGCCTGGGCGACAGGGTGAGACTCTGTCTCAAAAAAAAATAATAAAGTAATAATAAATAAATAAATAAATTTAAAAATAATAGAAATAAAAAGTAAGTCTTATTTTTTTTTACAAGGCCTGCCCTCAAAAAAAAAAAAAAAAAAATCACAGCCAGGCCAATCATAATTTTGCCAGATACCAGCAAACCTGGAGGAAGGGAACATAGCTAACCCCAGCCTGCTCTGGCTCTCCTTCCCCACATCTTACTGCCACGTCAGCGGGGCTCCTGTATAATAACAGGGGGTACAAGTGAAAGAACTGCTCATCTCAGAGCTTATTCGAGAAATCTCTAGGAAACCGTAAAGACAACAGGGAGACAAAAACTAAGACACTAGCGGAGGTTTAAGCCTCTGACACCTCCAGTTAACAAACAGCACACATGGCACAACCCCTAACCAGACCAACATAAAACTTCACACAGAAAGTCCATTTACTGGTTGAGCACGACCAGCCCTCAACAAAAACTTGCAAGGCATAATAAAAAACAACACAGTTCGAAGACACAGCAAACATCAGAGCCAGACTTAAATATGGCAGAGATGTTGGAATTATCAGACCAAGAAATGGAATACGACTATGATTAATATGCTAAGGGCTCTAACGGAAAAAGTGGACAACATGAGATTACAGACTGATAATGGGAACAGAGAGGTAGACATTCTAAGAAATAATCTAAAGAAAATGTGAAGGCCAGGCAGGGTGGCTCATGTCTGTAATCCCAGCACTTTGGGAGGCTGAGTTGGGCAGATCATTTGAGGTCAGGAGCTCAAGACCAGCCTGGCCAACATGGTGATACCCCATCTCTACTAAAAAATACAAAAATTAGCTAGCGTGGTGGCATGCACCTGTAATTCCAGCTACTTGGGAGGCTAAGGTGGGAGGATTGCTTGAATCCAGGAGGCGGAGGTTGCAGTGAGCCGAGATCATGCCACTGCCTTCAAGCCTGGGCAACAGAGTAAGACTCCATCTCAAAAAAAAAAAAAAAAAAGGAAAAGAAAAGAAAATGCGAGAAGTTGGCCAGGCACAGTGGCTCACACCTCTAATCCCAACACTTTGGGAGGCTGAGGTGGGCGAATCACTTGAGGTCAGGAGTTCAAGACCAGCCTGGGCAACATGGTGAAAACCCATCTCTACTAAAAATACAAAAATTATTGGGAGGCTGAGGCGGGCGGATCACGAGGTCAGGAGATCGAGACCATCCTGGCTAACACAGTGAAACCCCATCTCTACTAAAAATACAAAAAATTAGCCGGGCATGGTGGTGGGCGCCTGTGGTCCCAGCTACTCGGGAAGCTGAGGTAGGAGAATGGCGTGAACCCGGGAGGCGGAGCTTGCAGTGAGCCAAGATCGTACCACTGCACTCCAGCCTGGGCGACAGAACAAGACTCCATCTCAAAAAAAAAAAAAAAAAAGGCAGGCATAGTGGTTTATGTCTGTAATCCCAACTACTCAGGAGGCCGAGGCCGAAGAATTGCTTGAACTCAGGAGGTGGAGTTTCCAGCAAGCTGGGATCCTGCCACTGCACTCCATCCCGAGCAACAGAGTGAGATTCTGTCTCAAAAAACTAAAAGAAAATGTAAGAAGTCAAAAACACAACAGAAATGAAAAGTCAGGTGCATGGCTGATGCCTGTAATCCCAGCACTTTGAGAGGCCAAAGCAGGAGCATCTCTTGAGCCCAAGAGTTGGAGACCAGCCTGGGCAATATAGCCAGACCCTGTCTCCACAAGGAACTAAAAAATTTGCCTGCGTGGTGGTGCACACCTGCAGTCCCAGTTACTGAGAAGGCTGAGATGCAGCAAGCCGTGATTGCACCACTGCACTCCAGCTTGGGCAACACAGACAGACCTTGTTTCAAAAAAAGAAGGAAAATGATATAGGAAATTTGGATCTAAAAAAAGGGAAGTGCATTAGAGAAGGAATAAATTAAGATAAAATATAATCTTTATTATTATTTTTAACAGATGACAGTTTGCTCAAAAAAATTATGGCAACATGTATTCAGTAATTATGGTTTATGGACAGCTGGAATGAATGGCAGCAATATTATTGCTGGGAGGGAGGATATCCTGAGTGGAGAGAAATTCATCCAGGCAGGAGTGCAGTGGCGCGATTATAGGTCACTTGCAGCCTGGAACTCCTGGGCTCAAGTCATCCGCCTGCCTCAGCTTCCCTAGTAACTGGGATTACAGGCACACACCACGCCTGGCTAATTTTTTTTTTTTTTTTTTTTTGTCTTACTATGTTGCCCAGACTGGTCTCAAACTCCTGGGCTGAGGCTCTCTTCCTCCCTCAGCCTCCAGAAGTGTTGAAATTACAGATATTAGCCACTGTGCCTGGTATATGGTTGCTTTTGAATGTCCTAGTCCTAAACATCTGGTTCCCAAGAAGGAGAAAAGAAAAATGAAGGCAGGAGGAGGTGCTGATCCATAAAAACCTCCTGGAAGGTGTGTCCCTGGGGAGGCAGTGAGGGTTGAGGAGGGAGGTTGCAAACATAGCAGTGGAGATTGCAGCAGTGGCTGCCTGCCTCTTTGTCTGCATTTTCACAATCAACAGCAGCCATCATCAATCAGAGCACAGATCCCCAGTATTTGGAGGATGGGGCTCTTATTGCCCGCTCTGGTTCCTGCAAACTATAGGGAAGCTACTCCAGAAATGCATGCATGGCTGCTTGCACCACCAATTTAAATGCCACTTTCTTCTGAAAACACCCTTACAGACCTGCCAGGAAACAATGTGTAACCAGATATGAGTGCATCCAGTGGCCCAGACGAGTTGACATATAGAATTAACCATCACCAGTCCACCCCTTGTCAACCTGGCACCCATACACATCTCCTTAAACCATACTTACTCTCCAAATAAACACAATAACCCAGTGTTATTGTGTTAGCAGTGGAAGGTGTCCGAGTTAATAGTGTTAGCAGTGGAAGGTGTCCAAGTCACTGGCAGTGAATCTGGATGGGTCTTCAGCAACCACAATTCTTGGCTCCTCAGAAGACGGAATTCGACTGAGGGGCATAAGGCAGAAAAAGACCGAAGCAAGTTTCAGAGCAGGAGTGGAAGTGTATTTTAAAAGGCTTTAGAACAGGAAAGAAAGGAAAGTACGCTTGGAAGAGACCTAAGTGGGCACATGAAAGTCAAGTGTGGTGTTTAACCTTGATCCTAGGACTTTCTAGACTGGCCCCTTTCCCATGATCCTTCCCTTAGGGTGGGCTGCCCACATGTACAGTACCCTCCTTACCCTTGGGAGTTCCTAAAGACATGCAGTGTGTTTAGGAAACTGTATGCATGCCCATCTGAGGTTTTCAGGTGGGGTGCCCCCGGAAGGTCATACTCCACCACTTTGTCTCTTAATACACATGCCTGGGAAGTTGCTTCTCCCTGGAATCTGCATTCAATTAACACTTTAGTGAAATAGGTGTGGCCCATCAAGAAATGGCCTGTCCCTGGCGCCAGCTGCCAATTTATCACTTTTATTTTTTATTTATTTTTTGAGAGGGAGTCTCTGTCACCCAGGCTGGAGTACAGTGGTGCGATCTCGGCTTACTGCAACCTCTACATCCCAGGTTCAAGCGATTTTCCTGCCTCAGCCTCCCAAGTAGCTGAGATTAGAGGCATGCGCCACCACACTAGCTAATTTTTGTATTTTCAGTAGAGATGGGATTTCAGCATGTTGGCCAGGCTGGTCTCAAACTCCTGATGTCAGGTGATCTTCCTGCCTCAGCCTCCTAAAGGGCTGGGATTACAGGCGTGAGCCACCGCGCCTGGCCAAAAGTAGGAATTCTTGACTGGGAAATAATTTGATATATTTCGGCACCTTGTGACTTGAGAAAATTATGCTAGGAATTCTGGTTTTGGGAGTCAAGGGAAGCTAGCTTAATTTTTACAGTGAAGGCTACATAAGAGGCCTCTCTCCAGCGTGGTGGCTCACACCTGTAACCCTAGCACTTCAGGATGTGGAGGCGGTCCCATCACTTGAGCCCAGGAGTTCAAGATCAGCCTGGTAACACAGTGAGACCCCGTCTCTACAAAAAAATTTAAAAATTAGCAGGGTGCGGTGGCGCATGCCTGTAGTCCTGGCTACTTGGGATGCTGAGGCGGAAGGATTGCTTAAGCCCAGGAGTTAGAGGCTGCAGTGAGCCGTGATGGTGCAGTGCACTCCAGCCTGGGCAATATAGCAAGACCTTGTCTCAAAACAGAGTGTTCTCTCTCATTTATATTGGAAATGTCAGGGTTATTGGTGAGAGCTGGCCTTTGGGGGATCTAACTTGCTGTTGGATGTCCAAGGGGAAAGGTATGGATTTCTCCTGACTGCACAGGGCCTCTGCTTGTGAGTTGCTTGCACAAGATGATCAGAATCTGACTTACCTCGGATCACAGGGGCGCTGGTATATCCTAGCGGTAGATCATGGAAGGGAGTGGGCCACGAATGGGATCCAGGGAACGGGATTGCCTCGGGGCAAGGAGGCCGATGCGGAGGTGCAGGGGGCAGGGGGCAGGGGTGGTGTCAGGACAGCCTGAAGCTGCGCTGCCAGGGGCTCTGGGCCACGTGGTCAGAAAAGCATCGGATTTGGCCTGTCAGCAGGGGAGTGTGGCCCAATGGCAAAAAGTCAAGGGCATCCTAGGAGCTGAGGCGGTGGCAGTGGCAGTTAGGGCAAACCACTCTGGAAGCATCCAGGGGTGGAGACGAGAATGTGCAGGAGCTCCTGCCTCCAGCCTGGCCTCCCTCCTCCTTGTGCCCCAGACAGAACTGCTTCCCCTCAGTTGCTCCAACTCGTCCTTCCCCGGAAGTCCCTCACAAGTGCCTCCTGGCCGGGCCCCCCCAACTGCATTTTGCTGTCGTCCCAGCAGTCCCATTTTCTCTACAGTGAGAGTTCTTGGCAAAATTTAAATCCCATTTTATTGGCGAGGTCCCTACCCCCCACCTGGAAGTGGCTGGAACCCAGCTGCCCGCTGCTGCCCTCACTCCCCAGGCAGAAGCCACTGAGCACCAGCTGGCCTTATGGCCATCGCTGTCCAGGTCCCAGCCCCCAGGACCCTGACCCCTCACTCAACTTTGCTGTTCTCGGTTCTCAATGCATTTTTGTCTGCCCCCCGCTCCTGGCCAGACAGTTCAGCTCCCAGCAACTCCCGCAATCCTCAGAGCTTCTGGAAGCCATAGACTTGGCAGCACGTTCCCGGTGGTCAGCTTTTCTTTGAGAACAGGGTCTCACTCTGTCACCCAGGCTGGAGTATAGTGGCGTGATGAAGGCTCACTACAGCCTTGATCTCCTGGACCCTGACGATCCTCCAAACTCAGCGTCCCAAGTAGCTGGGACCACACATGTGAACCACCATGCCTAACTGTTTGAATCTTTTGTAAAGGCAGGGCAAAGTCTACTGTGCCTCTGAGAGAGGAAAGCATAGGAAGCCAGAGGCCCAGGCCTGTGGACACTGTGGGGGAGGGGCCGACAGGGTGCCCAACAGTTGTTTCTGCAGCCCCCATGTGCTCAGGGACTCTGTACAGGTGAACCTCCTAGAGACTAAGCCCAGGTGCCAGAAGACTCACAAGCAAGGACAGGTTTATTCAGATCCATGGTCGTTACAAGCTTGACTTTTGGTCACAGGCCCTAAAATGCCATTATTCTCAGTTTACATCAAAATACAAAGCCCAACATTTACAATTTTAAAAACATTAAAGCAAACCCCCAAAACCCCACACCGAAAACAAAGGCTTGGTTTGGAAATCACCACTGAGATGCTGTTCTCCCTCGCAGGTCGTCTGTGGGGTGAATGAAGGTGAAGACCCCGTGCTGGTTTCTGTCAGAGAATCTGTAGTTGTATATTTTGAATACTTAAGTACCATTGAACGGTTGCCATGTCTTTGAGCACTTGATGTTACTGAAGTGACAATGCTTCTGACCATCTTTGGCTGCAGAGCAGAAACTGGCAGAATCCGACCCCATCGACCCAGCAGTGTCCCCAACGCCTGAGGACCAGCACCCATCTGTGACAAGGCACAGGGGTCCGCGACGTTGGCCACTGCTTTGGGTGATGTGCTCAATGGCTTGGGGTCTGTGGTGAAGCACCTGGGCTCTGGGAGGGTCTTAGGCTCCTGAAACATGGAATTCTACGGCCCAGTCTTGGAACAGCTGGGAGAACATGAAGAACGCCCCTCACAGTGAAGAATCAGGACAGCCACTCTCTAGTTTTCTCACAACTCTAGAAACTTTGATTCTTTCCTGGAGTGGAGACTTGAGCCACCGTCCTGGTCCCACACAGAGGAGGCGCCACAACCCACTCTGCCCACCTCAAGGCCAGCCAGTGGGGAGGCCAGGCCCAGGCGGGTGTTGGCAGGCTGGCTCCCAAGCTTGGTGCAGCAGAGTAGCCAAATGGGCACTGGAAAAAAGGCCCCGAGAGCTGGCTTGGGCATGAGTCCTTGGCGGAGGGAGGGAAAGGCCGGCGCTGAGCTCTGCACTGTCACAGAGCGTGGCTGTTGAGCCCTGGTAGCCACTCCTTTGCTGGGGCCCACCTGCCTTCCCTTCTTGGTTGCGTTTCCTCCAGATGCCTCTGTGGCTGCAGGAACCCCGCTCCAGAAGCCCGAGGATGACCGTGTTCCCTCCTGGAGGGGCTTCCCAGGTCCTCTCAGCCCAAGGGTGGGGCTGTGTGGCAAATCCCTCCAGCCTGCTCTGAAGGCAGCTGACACCTTCAGGGCTGGTGCAGTTTCCCCTGCTCGGTCAGCAGTGGCATGGCAGAGGTGTAGAGGACGTAGCCCAGGGTGACCAGCAGCGTGCATGGGAGGGGCCCGACGCAGAACAGAGAGGCCACGAAGAAGGCCAGCAGCAGCGAGACCAGCGTCCGGTAACTGCCCAGGAAGCGCAGGCTGAGCCTGGGGCCGCGGGTGTGGCCGGCCACCTGCCTCCGCCCCACAGGGCTCAGCAGGTGCCTGCTGGCCAGCCCAGGTTCTGTGAGGTGGTAGCGACAGAAGCTGCCGAGGAAGTCATCCCGGGAACACAGAGCCGCCATCTGTCCTGCAAACTGAAGCACAGACAGAGGCACGGGGGTGTGGGGTGGTGGCACCACAGGCCTCAGGACAGCAGTACCCCACCCTCACAGGCCACCCCAGGACTGCACCCCAGGCAGGAGCATCGAGAACCCTCTCTGAAGACGCCAGGCCAGCCCTCCTGCCCACTCACTCTGTGGTTGATGGCAGACGACAGCCTGAAGAGCGTGCGGACCAAGCTGGCGATCTCATAGCTCTGGATGGGCTGCAGTTCCGCATCCCCCTGGTACTCAATTTCAAACCTTCGCAGCCCACTGATGATCTAGAAAGCCAGGCCATGGGGACGGGTCAGAAAACACAGCCCCGCACACAACTCAGAGAAGCCTGATGGCCTCTGCTCACGAGGGAGGAGGGAGCTGGGGATGGGTCAGGGCCCAGCCCATGCGCCTCTGAGACACGGGCCTCTCACCTGGTACCGCCCCAGGGGCGTAAGGATGAGTCCGTTCTCACCCACGATGCAGTCAGGCAGCTGCTTTTTTCCATTCTCATCCTGGGTGGTGCCCAAGGCGAGTGTGAACTGCCTAAGCTGCGCTTCGCTGAGCTGCCAGAGAGAAATGCCACTGCCCTCAGCATCAAGATGAAGAGAGGGGACCAGTCTTCACCTCACCAGCCTACAACAGTGGCAACAAGGGGACCCAGATATGCCGCTCGGGGTGTGGGCCTGCCTCCCACAACACTGGGTCCGTATGTGTGGGGCCTGGGACTGGTACGTGGCTGACCACAGGCTGGGTGGAGTGGATCCTTCAGGGAAGGGGACCCTGATGGCGGTGGGGCAGGCCCCATAGCTCGTACCCGGAATATCTGGCGCAGGTACTCCAGGGCCTTCTCCAGGTATTCATCTGTCTTCCGGACGCTGTCTTGCCCCATCTCGTCCAGGTCGTTGGCTGTGTAGGAGCCGTTGGTGTCCATGGAGCTAAAGCCCAGCCATGAGAGGAAGGAGTGGCCAGCCGGGGTCTCCGCACACTGGTCGGAGATGGACTTGGCTGTGTGTTTGGCCTGTGTGATGAGCTGAGCCAGGCGCAGGACCTGCAAGGGAGGCGGGGGCAGGTCACCAGCAGGACAGGCCTGTGCTGCCACAGGACCTGCAAGGGAGGCACAGGCAGGTCACCAGCAGGATAGGCCTGTGCTGCCACCCAGGCAGCCCCAAGAGCAATGCACAGCCAGACTGCTGAGCGTCACGAGGAGTGGCTTCTGCCAGAGGACTTTTAAAGACTAAAGGATGATCTTCTACATTTGAAATTTCCCAACAAACACTGCCTTCGTTATCAGGAAAAAATTAGACTTTACTAAAAAGGGGGAAGGAGATGTGGCATCAAATCTACACCCAGCCTCCCTCCTTCCTGCCGGATCATAGCACTTCCCGGGTTCTGCTCAGCCCCATGGCTCCAGGGGCCCTGAGGACAGGCACCGCCGACCCACTCACCAGGGTGCGGGCCTCGGGCCCAAACATCGGGGTGTACTTGCAGTCCTGGCCCTCCAGGCTGTAGACGTGGCTCATCACCTTGAAGGAGGCATCAGTGACCGCTGGTGGCCAGGGTGACAGGAAGCTCCCAGTGAATGTGGGGGCCGTGAAGAGTCGGTGCTGGCGGTGGGGGATGACCAGCTCTGGCTCCAGGAATAGCTGCTCACCTAGAAGGCAGGAGACGAACCTGGCACCCACTTCCCGGGGGCAGAGTACCCGACTGCTGCCCTTAGGATTCTGGGGTGTCTAGCAGTGTCTGCAGGAGATAAACAACAGGAGGATCGACAGAAACCAACGCCCAACCCAGCCAGGATGAATGCAAGGCAGAGACCAGGCTCACCTCCTGAATCGGCCACCACGAGTTGCCAGGGAGAAATGGCGGGGTCACGGGGCCGCAGCTTGGACCACGCAGCCCCGCTCTGTGGGCACACCTGCGATCCCCCACCCAGTGCCTGGTGGCTGCAGGGCAGGCAGGATCCAGCCAGTTTCAGACTTCACCGCACAGATGTGTCCCAGGAGTCTCCACAGCACCCTTTGCCGGGGCCCACTCTGGGCATGTGGGTCCCTCTTAAAGACCAGCCACCCCCAGCTAAGGGCCTGGCCCTGGTCTGGCTGGGCTGACGTCTACCCGGCTGGCCCAGGCTGTGGACTTACCTTTCTGAATCATCTCAGCCAGGTTGGACTGGGCAAAGACTTTGGCCACTCGGAACACCATGAGCGCGTGCTTGGGGCTGACCAGGTCTGTGCGGAGCGCGCGGTTCAGGAAGCCCACAAACAACTTGGTGTACATCAGCAGGTTCTCCTGGACAAAGGGCGCCCTGGGGACCAAGGTGGCAGGTTGGCGCCAGCCTTCCAACTGGAGGCGGGGTCTGCGCCAGTCCATGCCCCTAATGCCCTTGCTCACCCTTGGGCTTTCAGACTCTCCCTGGCCAAGGTGACAAGCTGTCACAGATGACAGCTCAGGGGGCCACGGGCAGGCAGGGAGGGCAGGTAAGACCCAGGCCCTCTGAGGACGCCACATCCTTAGCAAGGCTGAGGCCCCTTTCCAAGTGGATGGAGGCCACCATGGCAGAGGCCAGCCCAGAGCCTGAGGGGGCTGAGGGAGGATCCCCCAGAGGGTCCAAAGGGGAATGCCTTGGGCAAGGAGGGGAGGGGTCAGTGGCCATGCCAGGTGCCACGGAAGCCTGGGGTCTGCTGTGAGAATCAAGCAGGAGATGAGGGGAAGACGGCTTCCCTCATCCCCTGCTTGATCACTGCTGCTCTGCTCTGTGCTGATGAAAATCAAGGGATAGTTTCGGGGTGGCTGAACACTCATCTGGGACAGAAGGGAGAGGGGACAGGGCAGGATGGGTCACCCACAGCTTCCATGAGAAACCAATTCTAGGGCCTGGCAAAGTTGAGCCTAGAAAGGGCTGGTCTGTGTTCCATTCGGCAGGGGCTGGGAGAGGACTTCAGGAGGCCACGGGGGCCAGGGCCAGGCTGACCCCAGCACAGGCCGCTGGCTTGGCCTCCACCCACTGGAACAATATCCACCTGGGGGAGCCGGTGGCATGTCTGTGAGAGGAGCTGAGGCTCACCATTTCTCCAACACACACCAGGGCTGGGAGTCGCTGCCCGGAGCCTGCTTGTCAGGTGCGTACCGCCACGGCTGCAGGTAGCTCAGCCACATCTCCAGGACCTGTGGGGAAGGTGTGTGCTGAGGGCTCAGTGGCTGGGGGCCAAATCCTCCGGTGGCCTGGAGCCCAGATACCAGGCGGCAGCTGGGTGGGACTGACTCTTCCCACTTCCTCCAGAGGGCGCAGGAGAGACATGCACAGCCCTGTGAGGTTTGGCTCTCTTGCTGGCCCTCCAGAAGCCAGGGTGGGCTTTTCCCAGCCCAGGGGTCAGAGTACTCCCTGGTCAGGTAAGCGTAGGAACCTGCCCTGCACCAGACAGGTGGGACAGGGCAAGCCTTTCCTGAGAGTTGGATTTGGAAACTCAAACAGAACAATGTGGCCCTCCAAGACCCCGTCCTTGCCAAGGCCTCTGTGATAACACTTGCTCTCCTCCTTTATCTGCCCCAGAGGACCTCCCACCTCAAGGCACACAGAGGACACAGGCACATGTGTGACGGAGCCAACACTCACAGCTCTGAATGATGCGTCCAGGGGCCAGTGGCCAAAGCAATGCTCCAAGAAGAGGTAGAGTTTCTGCTGGACGAACCTCGGGACAGCGGCCCTGCAGGGGATGGGGAGGGTCACCTGCTGCTTGCCCAGTAAGGAGGCCCTGCTCACAGATGACCCCAGGGCTCCCACCAGTGAGGGTTGGCTCCGCCGGTGGAGAGCACTGGGCACCTCCGGGAGGTTCAGCCCCATTCTTTAGAGGAAGAAACCAAGGTTCAGAGAGGCTAGGGAACATCCCAAGGACACACAGCACGCAGGCAGCCGAGTCAGTGCAGCTCCTGCACACACCTCACCCTCAGTCCCATACAGACAGCCCACTCTGCTGGCCCTGGTAGTCAGGGCCACCCCAGCTCTTCTGACAGGGTTGAAGAATATGAGATGCAAGAGATGGCAGCACAATGGGGCCTCTCTGGCCAGTCTAGAGAGAGAGGCTCTGGGAGCCAACTGGGCGGGGCGAGAGGACACCTGCCTAGGCCTGGAGAGGCCTCACGTGCTCTGTGAACAGAAAGGGACTCCCCTCACCCTGCCCTCCATGCCCTGGGGAGAGGTCGCTGTGGGCGACACCTTAGGAGGGGAAAGTGGGGGAGACGGCAGCGGTGGGAAGTCGCAAGGGCCACCCACCGTTTGAACTCCTCCAGGGGGCTGGTGGCGTGGGAGTGGGCGGAGGGTGACGCCTGCTCTGGCTTCAGGCTGTTGGCAAAGGCGTGCAGGTGCTTCAGCAGCAGGCGCACCACCAACACATGCTCCTCAGTAGGCGTGAACGACTCCTGGGTGGAGAAGGAGGGGTGAGGGCCTGGGAAGGAGCGCGGCACCCATAGCACTCGGCCTCCAGGTCTGACCACATCCCGCCCCGAGCCAGTTGCTCTGCTTCCCCACGGGAGGCACGAGCCAGGCCGGGAGTGGGGCCACCCCATGGGGCACCACTGTGCCTGGCACCCAGCAGACATGCCTTGCACTGCTTGGTCTGAACTGTGACCAGCTTGTGGTATGGAAGTGCTTGGCCCAGCGCCCACACAGCCCACCCTGGGGAGGCCTCACTAAGACAGTCACATCTGCAGAGGGCCTCCCAGCCCTGCTTCTGCACCGCTGCAAATCTGCAGCGGGTGGCACAGGCTGTGCCCTTGGGCACTGGTGCCTGTCTTGATCCCCAGGGCAGGAGAAAGCCAGCATCACCCACAAGCTCTGGATCCAGGGTCTCCCACCTGCCTCCCAAGTGTATGCAGAAAGCACATGGAACCCAGGTGTGGTGCCTCAGACCTGTAATTCCAGCACTGTGGGAGGCAGAGGTGGAAAGATCGCTAAGAAGAAGTTCGAGATTAGCCTAGACAACATAGGGACACCCTGTCTCTACAAAAAATTTTTAAAAGTTAGCTGGGTGTCGTGATGCACACCTATAGTCCTAATGACTCAGGAGGCTAGGGTGGGAGGATCAGTTTAGCCCAGGAGTTTGAGGCTGCAGTGAGCTAGGATCGTGCCACTGCACTCCAGCCTTGGTGAGAGTTAAGATCTTGTTCAAAAATAAGAACCCCACGGCTTCACTTTCCTCCCCAATTCCTTCCACCTGCTCCTCATCCTGGACACAGCCAGATGAGAACTCGGCCCAGTAGAAGCCCCGGGCTTCACTTCCTCTGTTGCCCAGGGACCTGTGGTCAGGAAAACCCCAAGACAAAAGCACAGTCAAGCATATTAGGCCAAACTTTTTTTTTTCTTGAGACAAGGTCTTCTTCTGTCGCCCAGGCTGGAGCACAGTGGCGCGATCTCAGCTCACTGCAACCTCCGCATCCAGGTTCAAGCGACTCTCCCGACTCAGCCTCCTGAGTAGCTGGGACGACAAGTGTGTGCCACCATGCCCAGCTAATTTTTATTTTTCATAGAGATGGGGTTTCACCATGTTGGCATGCCCAGCTAATTTTTATTTTTCATAGAGATGGGGTTTCACCATGTTGGCCTGACCTCAGGTCTCCCAAAGTGCTGGAAATACAGGCGTGAGCCACTGTGTCCAGCCTAGGCCAAACTTTTTGATTTGTAACATACAAGCAGGATCCTGGAGATCTAGCCGGAGAGGAAAGCCTTTTTGGTGGCCATGGGCTTCCTCTGGTTGCTTAGCGCTGGGAGGGCAGGTGGGAGCATCGAGAGTAGACAAGGGCAGGGAAGTGGGGGTGCTGAGGGCAGGACCCTGAGTCTGAGTGGACACGCTCGCCTCTCCACACTTGTCCGCTAGCCCTTTGGGCCTTAACACATCTGTGCTGCTGAGGCTGATGCAGGGCCCAGCCTCTGGGTATATCCTGGGATGCTGTAGACCCCACACGGGCCACTGCCCATATTGCTACCCACTCAAGTCTCCCCGTCAGGAAACTGTCCCCACAGGTCCAAGTGACACACCCCAGAGATCAGTGGCTGAGTCTGAAGATGGAGCTATGGGGTGGGAGGCATTCTGTTTTTTGAGACAGGGTCTCACTCTGTCACCCACGCTGGAGTGTAGTGTCGTGGTCTGGGCTCACTGCAGCCTCTGCCTCCAGGGCTTAAGGGATCCTCCCACCTCAGCCTCCCGGGTAGCTGGGAACACAGGCACACACACCACCACACCAGGCTAATTTTTGTATTTCTTTGTAGAGACAGGGGTCTCGCCATGTTGCCCAGGCTGGTCTCAAACTCCTGAGCTCAAGCAGTCCACCTGCCTCAACCTCCCAAAGTGCTGGGATTACAAGCATGAGCCATCGTGGCTGGCTATTTTTCTCTATCTGTATCGTTAAGTCTTTGGGCAATGAATTTGCATTGTTTTGGAAGAAAGGGCCGGGTGCAGTGGCTCACACCTGTAATCCCAACACTTTGGGAGGCCAAGGCAGGCGGATCACTTGAGGTCAGGAGTTTGAGACCAGCGTGGCCAACATGGTGAAACTACGTCTCTACTAAAAATACAAAAATTAGCCGGGTGGGTGGCACATGCCTGTAATCCCAGCTACTCAAGAGGCTGAGGCAGGAGAATCACTTCAATCTGGGAGGTGGAGATTGCAGTGAGCCGAGACTATGTCAATGCATTCCAGCCTAGGCAACGGAGTGAGACTCTGTCTCAAAAAAAAAAAAAAAGATGGAAGGAGAAAAGTATGAGACATAATACCTGTACCTATACTGCCCAACTAGTAGGGCACCAGTGGGGTGGGAAGTTAGACCAGGATCTTTCTCCTCCTCCAGTCTCAGCCCAGGCCCTCCCTCCAATCCTGGCCTGGGATCCTCAGCCGTAACATCCTCCCTGCAGCTCAGGGGAGGGGAAGACCTCCACATGGGAACTGGAAAACTGCCTTACCCTGCTGGTGCACTTGACCCACCTCACCTGGTCCTTCTGAAGGGTCTGGAGGGCCCACTGTCCACCCCTGCCGCCGGCAGTCACATGGAACCCTCTCAGGCTATTTTCCCACAGGTTTGCTGAGCCAAACTTCTCCCTCAGCTCTGCACCCCTCCTGGGCCATGTTCCCACATGGAGTCCCTGGCCACAGTCACCTGCTTGCTTCTTAAGGATGTGTCCCCAAAGCCGCACATTTCCCACTGGGCTGAGACTCACAGCACCTCAGCTCACCCCACCTGGGTCTCGCTGGTCACCCTCCCACCATGGGGTTTGCCAGATGCTTTCTGGACACTGTCCTCCCTCCCTGGCACAAGCCCTCGGGTCCCTCCTCTCCTCTGCAGTGGCTCCTGCGGAATGAGGTGCCCCCGTGTGCTGTGGCCGCCATCCAGCCCACCAGCGCTAAGGGGCCAACACATTTTCTCATCTTGTGCTCAAATTCCTGTTCAATCATGTGTGCTCCTTCCCAGGTGAACGGGACAGATCACTGGCTGTGAGCACAGCCCATCTCCCCCGGCTCTCACAGATTCCTCTGTCATCCCTGAAGTTCCCTAGAGGTCTGAACTCTGCTTCACTGACCTCAAATCCATCCACACACTTGTCATTTCTGCCTAGGCAGCTGCAACCTCTATGAGGTCACCACCCACTCTAATCTGCCTCTGGAGGTGTGTATGAGCGGCCAGGGCTCCCCAGGTGAAGGCCGGGTCCTGGCTGGGCTGTCAAGGACTGACAGCTTCTGTGGGCTATAGGGTCAAGCCCCAGGTCCTTCCCACCCCCCTGCCTCACATGCAGGCTCTGGGTCACAGCACCTCCAGGCTGGGTGACAGTTCTGAACAAGGCAGAACCCACACCACCCGTTAAGTCCCAGGCCTCTGCGTCTTCAGCTCCTTCCTATGCGCCAGACCCTGCAGAGTGCAGTGAACCCAGCCACTGCTGAGGCCTGAGGACTCCAGCTCTTCAAACCAGGGCCAAGCACGGGGCCTCCAACACTGGAGAGCTTGTGACACCTCCACTGGCCGGGAACCTGGACAGCCAGGGCCACATGCCCACATGCCTCGTTCTGCCACACAGTCACCACCCCCACCCCCAACCAAACTAGTCTACAAAGCCAGGGGCCAAGCCAGGCTGGAGGCTGACCCCTGCCTCCCCCCGACACAGGGGCTACGCTCTGCTTGGAACTAGCCTCTGAGTCACCAGCAGCCGGCCCCGGCGGCCCCTTGCTTTGCCAGGCATGGACATGCACTCTGGGCAGGGGGAAGGGAACGAATGAGCCAGTACTTAGTAGGCGTGGAGGGCCTGGAGGCTGGGTTGGGCAGGGCTGTAGAGGGCGCTGGAGACACTGAGTCGGTAGTTGAGACAAGGAAGAGAGAGATGTCAGAAGAGGCAGAAGAGCAGAGGACAAGAGGGCGGGGTGGGGAAGGGGAGAGATAGGACCAGACACGGGAGGGGGAAGCGGAGAGAGAAAGAAAGCAATGAGAACGAGCCCAGGAGTGAGGAGAAAAAAACAAAAACAAAGCACGGTCAGTGAAAATCTAAACAATTGCAGTCCCAGCAGCCGCGGGCCAGCGCAGCACCCGCCTCCGCAGCCAGGCCAGGGCTGTGGCCACACTCTCCTCGCTTTGGAGGCCCGGGCAGAGGGGCCTCCAGGTCACCTGGGTGGCCCCTCAGTATTGCTGGGGCCTAAAGGCCTCTCTAGCTCCTTGGAAGGGCCCAGCTCACTGCCCTTCAAGATGGGACCCACTCTCCCCAGTGACTCTGAGGTCACACTACGTGTGGCACATGCAAACCAGAGCCCTCCAAGAGCCCAGGGCCCTCGCTGGGACATGCTGCCAGCCACCAAGACCTCAAGATCCTGAGGCTCAGAAAAGAAACCAGCAGAGCATGTTCCAGGAGGAGGACTCTGCCCAGAAAACACATGTGGAATTGACTGGATTTCCCTGGGTTGTCTTAAGAAATTTACCAAATTGGTATAAGACATGATCAATTCCTCTGTGTCTAAAACTCAATCAATGTCCCCTCCATGACTGGCTCTCTGAGAACTGAGGGCGAGGACAGGTCCCCAAGGGTAGCACAGAGACGAGGAGCACAGGCTCAGGCCACCAGGCCCTGCCCTCCACCCTCACAGTGCGGACGTCAGCTAAGGTGGTGTGCACATCAGCTCTGACTCCTGGAGGCAGCCTCTCCTACCGCACCAGAAACTCCCACCCTCCAGATACAGCGGGTTCCCAAGGGCGGGAGCCCCTGAGGATCTGGCCACAGCCACACACACCCAGAGGCAGCAAGAACCTGAGGCTGAGCTGGCTCCTAGCCAGGACCCTCCGACCTGCTGCCCTGCAGCACCACGGCCTGCCGAAGCACCCCTTCAGCCCAGTGCAGCCACAGCCGGCCTGGTGCACATCCTGCCCCGCCAGCAGCATGCCTCCTGCCCAAGCAGCACACCCACTGGGCTCCACACAGGAGAAATCAGAACACACGCCAGTCGCCATGACACGCAGAGCAGGGAGTGAAGGAGCAGGGCAGGGAGGTGTTGCCCTCCACAGCCTTCCTCTGTGCCAGACATGGGGCTCAGGGAGGAATCAGACACATAGAGTGTGGCTCTGCCCTTGCTTGCAGGAACACAGTGGCCTACAGTGCCATAGCCATCCTTACTGCCCACAGGGCCACTGGGGAGCAAGCACGCATCCTGGACTCAAGCAGGGTGAGGAGGATGACCCCAAGAGCCTCACTTCCTGCATCTGAAAATAAGGGCTAGTGGGGACGGACAGGGATTTCTGTATGGCAGTACGTGTAGCACAGGCCTGGGCAAGCGACAAGAAGCCTTAGGAGACACAGACCTCCACAGCTGCCTTTCTCTGACTCCCACCCACCAAGTTTTCTTGCGTTTTGTGTTTTGCCTGAACTGGAAGAGGCGAAGAGTGGAGCGTCTCTGGGTACTTGGTCCAGCTACTGCAAGGTATTCTGGGCAGGGCCCACCTACCCCAAGGTCTGGCCAAGAGGAAGCAAATGTGGGGAAGAAGGGAACTGCACCTCCTGCCCTCCACAGGGACAGCCCCCTGCCCTTCCTCTGGCCCGTGAGGACACAGAATCCTCACAGGTGACAGCCCAAAAGAGCCTTTCTGGCTGACTCTTGAAAGTAGGTGTGCTTACTACACTCCCTCAGAAGGCAGAAGGAGCAACAGGAACACAATGCAGTGCAGTGGCCCCTGCCCCTGCCAGGCCACGCCACGCCACATGCACGAGTGCTGAGTGAGTGTCCCAGAGCCCTGTGGGAGGAGCGGGCCCGGGGAATAACCAGGCCCCCAGGCACCAGCCAGGGACATGCAGCAAGTCTGCTCTGGAAGCAGGAAGGGCACTACAGGCTCTTCGTGACTCAGGAGGCCCAAGATGGGGTCCTCAGCTTTTCCCCACTCTCCACCCATGTGATTCTGAGGGTGAGGATTTGGGGGACCCTATGCTCTGAGAGAGCCTCCACATGGCAAAGCATGGGGCCATGGAACTGGCTGCAGACTGTGGCAGAAGCAGACCCACAGCTCTTTGCCAGAACCAGAGGAAAAGTGACAGGATGCTCTTCTGAAGTTTAACTCCATCACCCACATTCTGGAGGAAGCCCTCAATAATTCTGTCAGTGACAAAGCCAAAGTTTCCCAAGTATACTGATGCACAGACGCCATGGGCACCAGACTACGTGGCTGATGCCACTTCAGGCAAGGGCACGGATGGGCATGAGTCAAGCTGCTCCATGGAGATGACTGACTGGAGATCTAAGGTTCACCTAGCTGCTTTCTCACTCTGACCGGTCCAGGGGTGGTGCTAGCTCCAGGAACGGCAACAGCAGGAACGACCCAGGGCCTCCGCCACCTCCATGCATCTGAAGGCAGCATGCTGCCCAGAGAGAGAGTGGGGAGAGGCGAGGAGGAGGGAGAGGAGGCAAGCCAGGCTGCATGCAGGAGGGCACCAGGTGCCACTCGCCACGAGAAGGGCTGCTTGCTCATGCTCTCTGGAGGAGGTGGGGGAGTAGGGGGAGCAGGCAAAGAAGGCTCCAGGCCACCCCTTCATGGGAAAGCACAAAGGCACCGCTGATGGTCGAGGAGACAGACAAGAAAGTGGCTCCCAGAGGCATCGCAGCTCCCCCACCCCCCGAGCAAGAGCACCACAACCTCATCTGTTCCTGCTGCCAGGGAGGGGGCTCAGGAAGCTGCACAGGGAGGGCCCCAGAGAGGCCAGACTTCCAGGCCTCAAGTGTCTACACGTCAGTGTGCAACGCCCCCTGCCCGCCACCGGAAACTAGAGAATGATGCCCACTTCTTACTCGGCTTCTGAGTGACAGGTGGGTGGTGGGTTTCTGCTTCCCACCATCCAGCCTGTGAAAACTCGCTCCGAGGCAGGATAAGAAGCAGCAGGCTGAGCAGGGTCAGAAGCAGGAGGTGGGAAGAAAAACTGTGGAAACATACCTTGGTGTGAGGGGACTGCATTTTTTGATACATCTCCAAGGAATAGTGATGAAGCGACATTTCAACAAAAACCTGCAAAAAAGCATTAGCTAGTCAAACCATTCTTGACGATGGTGCCAGACCATCCAGTGGGGAAAGGACAGTGTCTCCAACAAGCAGAGCTGGGAACTCATTCCATGCGCAGAGCAGCGAAGCTGGGCCCTTCCTTCACACCATCGCCAAAAAATAACTCAAAATGGGTAAGCAACCTGAGGATAAGCACTAAAACCATACACTCTCAGAAGAAAACATGTGAGAAAACTTCATAACACTAGATTTGGCAATGATTAATTAGATATGACACCCAAAGCACAGGCAACAAAAAGGAAAAAAAAATAGACAACTAGACTACATTAAAATCAACACTCTTGAGCATGAAAAAATACTATTGTTAGAGTAAAAAGGCAACCAACAGGCATGGTGGCTCAACCCTGTCATCCCAGCACTTTGGGAGGCCGAGGTGGGTGGATTACCTGAGGCCAGGAGTTCAAGACCAGCCTGGCCAACATAGTGAAAATCTGTCTCTACAAAAAATACAAAAATTAGCTGGGTGTGGTGAGGCATCACACCTATAATCCCAGCTACTTGGGAGTCTGAGGTGGGAGGATTGCTTGTGCCCAGGAGTTTGAGGCTGCAGTGAGCCAAGACTGTACCACTGCACTCTAGCCTGGCAACAAAGTTAGACTCTGATTAAAAAAAAAAAAAAAAAAAGGGCTGGGCACAGTGGCTCACGCCTGTAATCCCAACACTTTGGGAGGCCAAGGCAGGTGGATCACTTGAGGTCAGGAGTTCGAGACATGGTGAAACCCCATCTCTACTAAAAATGCAAAAATTAGCTGAGCATGGCAGTGGGCACCTGTAATCCTAGCTACTCGGGAGGCTGAGGTGGGAGAATCACTTGAACCTGAGAGGTGAAGGTTGCACGGAGCCAAGATTAAGCCACTGCACTCCAGCCTAGACAACAGAGGGAGGCTCCATCTCAAAAAAAAAAAAAATGCTTTGGTCCAGGGAACAGCAGAACTTTCCAGTTCTGCCCTATAAGCCCTGTGTCATGATCTTCTGCCCTCTTCATGGCCAGCACAGCCCACGGTCTACACAGCCAAGAGCCATCTGGGCATCATGGTCCCCTCTGTGAACAGGGGCAACGGTTCTTACCATTCCACCCTGCGAGGATGCTGTGAAATGGTATGGAGGCTTCAAAAAGTGTAGCACCCCAAATACTAGGAGTTATATACAAGATGGGAGATAGAATCCTATCTTATCTACATGTCAGGCTGTAAAGCAAGGCTGTGGCTACCAAGTCAGCCCCAGAATCCAGCGTCAGAAGCAGCACCTGCTGAATCTCTCTGATGTGTGCCTAGAAGATACAGCCAGGACCTGGGAGTTGGCCAGCACTCAGGAAGTGAGCCAGCCCATACCATCCTGACAGGCTGGAGCCCCTCTGGGCAGACAAGGAAATCTGTCACCTACTACTTGGATCCCTTGAATCAATGGAAGGCCTGTGGAGGCTGCACAGACCCCTCACCATTCAGTGTCATGGAAACCAAAAGACTCTGCAACAATTATATCACCACAGGCAAAACGAAACAACTTCCATGGACAGGGGATCCTGGGGTGAAAAACACCATCAATGACATTCAAGTTAAAAGGGTGGGCAGATTTATTTTCATGTTTTCTAAATGTCACAGCAGGAAAATACCAACAATTTAGAATCAGCCCCAGGCTGAGGGGCCGCCTCTGGGACTCTGCCCCACATAGTGGAAGGTGGCTAAACAGTTTCTTTTTTCTTTTCTTTTCTTTTTTTTTTTTTTTTGAGATGGAGTCCAGTTCTGTCACCCAGGCTGGAGTGCAATGGCACTATCTCAGCTTACTGCTGTCTCCACCTCCTGGGTTCAAGTGATTCTCCTGCCTCAGCCTCCCAAGTAGCTGAAATTACAGGCGCCTGCCTCCGTGCCCGGCTAATTTTTGTATTTTTAGTAGACACATGGTTTCACCATGTTGGCCAGGTTGGTCCCAAACTCCTGACCTCAGGTGATCTGCCCACCTCGGCCTCACAAAGTGCTGGGGATTATAGGCATGAGCCACCGTGCCCAGCTGGCTGAACAGTTTCTTTTGACCAGCTCAACTCTCACCTGGAGCAGTTTCTGACCTCCAGATCTCGTGGGAGGCGGGGTCTGCATTCACAGACCTCTGATGAGAGATGTGTCGCTTCAGGAGGCTAGTGTGGTGGAGGCCATAGGAAGCAAAGGGCATGGTTGGTGTCCTGAGGGAGACACAGAAACAGGCCCGAGTTTACAGGCTCCCGCTGGCCTAGCCAGGGGCAATCTGGATATCAAAATCAACGAGAGCAGGGACAGATTACAACTTGTTCAATAGCACAATGCATACCTCCCCACCAGCCCCCTGATCCACACTGATATACCTGAATAAAGAGCAAAGAGAGAAGTCTTCCTTACCGCAGAGTGACCACTGACCCACTAATCAATGAAGGAGGGATAAGTTAGAGAACCACCATTTGGTAACCGCCCTATTAATAGCTGATTTGGTCAAGAATCAATAGTGAGGTTGGGCATGGGGGCTCACACCTGTAATCCCAGCACCTTGGGAGACCAAGGCAGGAGGATTTCTTGAGGCCAGGCATTTGAGATCAGCCTGGGCAACAAAGTGAGAACCCATCTCCACAAAAACATTGAAACATAAAACAGCTGGGCCTGGTGGCATGTGCCTGTAGTCCTAGCTACTTAGAAGGCTGAGGAGGGAGAATGGCCTGGGCCCACGAGTTGAGGCTATAGTGACAAATGATCATACCAACTTCACTCCATCCTGGGGTGACAGAGCAAGACCCTGTTTCTAAAAAATTAAGAAATTTCCAGCCTGGGCAATAGGACAAAACCCTGTCTCCACAAAAAAATATATAAAAATTAGCCAGGTGTGGTGATGCCTGCCTGTAGTCCCAGATACTTGGGGGGTTGAGACGGGAGGATCTCTTGGGCCCAGGAGGTTGAGGTTGCTGTGAGCAGAGATCGTACCACTGCACTCCAGCCTGGGGTAAGAGAACAAGACCCTGTCTGCAAATAAAATCAATTTGAAAAAAGGGGAGAATCAAAAGTGGATGTTAATACTACTGAAAATTACATGGTCTCCATACATCTTCCTGGTAAATTCTCATTATCAATTTTTTTTTTTTTTGAGACAGGATCGTATCCTGTTGCCTAGGCTGGAGTGCAATGATGCAATCACAGCTCACTGCAACCTCAACCTCCTAGACTTAGGCCTCCCAAGTAGCTGGGACCAACACCACCATGCCTGGCTGATGTTTTTCTTTTTAGTAGAAACAAGGTCATGCTATGTTGCCCAGGCATTCACTATTAATTTTTTGTTTTGTTTTGTTTTGTTTTTTGAGACGGAGTCTCACTGTTACCCAGGCTGGAGTGCAGTGGCACGATCTCGGCTCACTGCAGGCTCCGCCCCCCAGGATTCTCGCCATTCTCCTGCCTCAGCCTCCCAAGTAGCTGGGACTACAGGCGCCCGCCACCTTGCCCGGCTAATTTTTTTCTGTATTTTTAGTAGAGATGGGGTTTCACCGTGTTAGCCAGGATGGTCTCGATCTCCTGACCTCGTAATCCGCCCACCTCGGCCTCCCAAAGTGCTGGGATTACAGGCGTGAGCCACTGCGCCTGGCCAATTTTTTTTTTTTTTTTTTGGTTGAGATACGGTCTCTCTCTGTAGCCTAGGCTGGAGTACAGGGGCATGATCTCGGCTCACTGCCACCTCCGCCTCCTGGGTGCAAGCAGTCCTCCCACCTCAGCCTCTCAAGTAGCTGGGATTACAGGCGCACACCACCACACCTGGTTATTTTTAAATTTTTGGTAGAGATGGGATTTTGCTATGTTGCCTGAGCTGGTCTCACACTCCTGAGCTCGTGATCCGCCCACCTCAGCCTCTCAAAGTGCTGGGATTACAGGCATGAGCCACCACGCCCAGCCTCATTACTATTTAATCTGGGCACAAAGTAATTATTTTACAATGGAAAAACCTGACTGGCACCTTTTTAACCCAGTGATAAAAGGGCACCTGGCAAGAACCAGGTGTCCCACTACAGTGCTCCTCCCAACAAAGCCCATGCTGGGCCTAGTCACCAGCAAATACCAGACAGCCTAAGGGGCGGCCACATGCTCTGGAGGGGTCAAGGTCAGGAAAGACAGAAAGGCAAGGGACCATTCCTGACTGAAGGGGACTAGAAATATCACTATATACAGTGGGTGAGCCTGTGAAACATCACTGCACACAGTGTGAGGCCTGGTGGCAATACTAACTTCCTGGTGTGGTTACAGGCACTGTGACTATATAGGATAATGCATTCGCTTCTAGGAAATACACTGAAATATTAAGAGGTCAAGGGGTGTCATATCCTGTAGCTTACTCATATTGGCTTAGAGAAAAAAAACACATACAATAGAGGTGGAAAACAACAGATGCAGCAAAGTGTTAACCATTTGGAAATCTGGGTGAAGGGTCTATGAAAGTTTTTTTTTTTTTTTTTTTTCCCTGAGACAGGATCTTGTTCTGTTACCCCAGGCTAGAGTGCAGTGGCACACTCACAGCTCACAGCTTATTGCTCCTGGGCACAAGAGATCCTCCCACCTCAGTCTCCTGAGTAGCTGGGACCATAGTTGCACATCATCACACTTGGCCTTTTTTTTTTTTTTTGTAGAAACGAGGTCTCCCAACGTTGCCCACGCTGGTCTCGAATTCCTGGCCCCAAGCGATCCTCCCGCCTTGGCCTCCCAAAGTGCTGGGATTACAGGCGTGAGCCACTGTGTTCGGCCTGCAAGTTATTTTTATTATGTGTGGAAACTTATCTGTACGTCTGAAGTTATTTCAAAATAAAAAGTTAGGTGTGGTGGCTTGCACCTGTAATTCCAGCTACTTGGGAAGCTGAGGCAGGAAGATTGCTGAGGCCAGGAGTTCAAGACCAGCCTGGGCAACACAGCGAGGCATCCCCATATCTCTGCAAAAAAAAAAAAAGTTAAATTAGCTGGCTGTGGTGATGCATGCCTATAGTCACTGAGGTGACAGGCTGGCTTGAGTGATGATTGTGCCACCAAGTGATGATTATGACACTGCACTCCAGCCTGTGTGACAGAGTAAGACTGTCTTTAAAAATACATAATGGCTAGGCCAGGAGCGGTGGCTCACACCTGTAATCCCAGCACTTTAGGGGGTCGAGGTGGGCAGATCACTTGTGGTCAGGAGTTCAAGACCAGCCTGCCCAACATGGTGAAACCCTGTCTCTATTAAAGATATAAAAATTAGCTGGGCGTGGTGACAGGCACCTGTAGTCCCAGCTACTTGGGAGGCTGAGCCAGGAGAATCACTTGAAGCAGAGACAGCGCCACTGCACTCCAGCCTGGGCAACAGAGAAACACCCTGTCAAAAAAAAACCAAAAAAAGCCCACAATGGACCAGTACGGTGGTTCATGCCTGTAATCTCTGAACTTTGGGAGGCTAAGGCAGGAGGATCGCTGGAGCCCAGGAGTTCTAGAGCAGCCTGGGCAACACAGCAAGACCCATCTTACAAAAAAATAAAATAAAAGCTAGGTGTAGGGGTGCATGCTTATAGTACTAGCTACTTGGCAGGTTGAAGTGGGAGGATCACTTGAGCTCAGGAGGTTAACGTTGCTGTGAGTTGTGATCACAACACTGCACTCCAGGCTGAGCAACCCAGCCAGGCCCTGTTTCAAAAAAAAAAAAAAAAAAAAAAAAAAAAAAATGCTGGGCGCAGTAGCTCACACTTGTAATCCCAGCACTTTCGCTGAGGCCGAGGTGGATTGATTGCCTGAGGTCAGGAGTTTGAGGCCAGCCTGGCCAACATGGTGAAACCGCGTTTCTACTAAAAATACAAAAATTACCCGGGCACGCTGACCTGTGCCTCTAATCCCAGCTACTTGCAAGGCTGAGGTGGGAGAATCGCTTGAACCCAGGAGGCGGAGGTTGTGGTGAGCCAAGATCGTGCCACTGCACCACTCCAGCATGGGCGACAGAGCGAGACTCCATCTCCAAAAAATAAATAAATAAAATAAAATAAATAAACCCAAACCATACGTATGTGATTTCTCTTCTGTGTGTGTGTGTGTGTGTGCGCGTGCACGTGCGTGTGCAATGGTGTGATCTCAGCTCACCACGACCTCCGCCTCCTGGGTTCCAGCGATTCTCCCGCCTCAGCCTCCCGAGTAGCTGGGATTACTACTCGGGCATGGGTGCACCACCATGCCCAGCTAACTTTTCTATTTTTAGTAGAGATGAGGTTTCACCATGTTGGCCAGGCTGGTCTCGAATTCCTGACCTCAGGTGATCCCTCCACCTCGGCCTCCCAAAGTGCTGGGATTACAGGCGTCAGCCACCACTCCCAGCCCACATATACAATTTCTAAAAGAAAAAATTAAAATAAAAAATGCAAAAAGTTAAAACAAGCAAAAAAACCAGGCATCAAAAACTGCTTGGCAGCTGAATTCTGCATCTAAGAAGGTGTGAATCTGCCTCACCTCCAAGTCCTCCACAGGATCAGCGACATTTCAGGGTCACTGATCACTGCCGCCACCTGGGCAGCATCTCCTCCCTGCCGCTCCCTTTCTCCACTCCACCCTCTGGGGAATCTGTCCACACGTGAATTTTAGGTAAAGGCCTGGCCTGCCTTACACATGCCAGCAGATCTGGGGTGGGCCAGCATCTGCAGGAAGGGGCCTGCATGCAGGTTCCTGGGGAAGGTGATAGGCCAGTGAGATTAAGGAGGGTCAGAGGTGCACAGGCAGCTGATGCTGGGGCAAGAGGGTCTCCTGGGAAGTCGGCCAAGAGGCCCTGCATTAGTGCCCACTGAGGACCCAGGACAGCCAGGCATGAGAGCCCCTGGTTTACACTCCCGACCTGTGCAGGCACGCATCAGGCTCAGCCTGTTTGGACTGGCAAAACAGGCTCTTTGGCCCAGGGCCTCCCCTTCAAGACCTGCTCCAGGGGCCCATAGAGATTTCCATTTTTTTTGCTCATAGGACAACCTTTCCACCCTGCTCACTGCCTCAGACACCGCCTGTGGGGAGGGCTGCTCCACACACAACACAGCCCATTGCCATGCAGGCCGTGGAGGCCTCCAGGGACCTGATAGCTTCAGTGATGGCCAAAGACACTGAACACTAAGGACAGATTGCCCTCCACACCCCACCCTCCAGTCTGTGCTAAGACAGCTGGGGATGGGGAATGAGGCATAAGAAAAATTGGGGAACCCTGGACAAAGGGTGGCAACATTGTCCCCGTGGGCGATGCAAGTGACCAGGCCACTCCCTTATGGAAGGGCCAGGTCTTAACAAAGGGCAGCCTTACCTAGGAGGTGGTGAGGGGCTGGTCCCCCCTGGGCTGGAGGAGAGTGGTGGGGGCACACTGCCTTCGGTGGGCAGGAACCATGACAGGTACCTGTCCACCAGGATGAAATAGGCACAGTCTGAAGTACGGACGTGGAGGGACACAGGGAGTGGCTGGAAAACCAAGCTAGTTGTTAGCGTGGGCTCTGGACACTGCCAGGCCACCAAGCACCAACAAGTGCAGGGAAGCCCTGGGCCGTGGCCCCACCTCTCCCAGCAAAAGGCATCCCTTCCCTACCTTCTGAGTGATGAGGCTCAAGGCAAAGAAGAATATGTAATACTCGAACGGATCTGAGAGCAGCGTCAGGGGCAAACACGCAGGGTTGATGAGCCACCCCCTGCTCAGTGTCAAGTGCTGGGCCACCCACAGCCTCCCTACCTCAGGGCCACCAAAGGATACTCAGGGCCAGGTTCAGACCAAGGGCCCCAGTAGGGGTGAACTGGACCTTGTTGTGGTACAGAGGACTGTCAGGGAGGATGCACTCCTGGATGGACACCTTCACAGGACCCTGCAGAGAGAGGCAGTGAGGCTTGTGGGCAGGTGCTGGCACGTAGTGCCCGATACGCAGTGCCCCACATGCACGGCAGCACTTTGGGAAGGCTGCTGGGGAAGAGACCCACACACAGAACCCACCTGTGGGGACAGTGCCCTGCCTCTGAGCAGTGCCTGAACAAGAGTCTTTGCTTAGAACTTCTCCTACCATCTCATAAAGAGCTGCAGACAGCAAGGGTAGCAGCCATGCAATACCCATTTCCTTTGCCTCTCATATCCCCAGAACAAATCGCTCCTCAATTTGCCCTCAGAGGACTAAAGGAGATTGCCCATCACCACAGGGCTGTGCAAGGCCCACTGCCCCGAGCACCACTCCTGTCACTGTGGTTTACTTACAGGCAGGTAGGAGACAGGAAAGTCAAATTTACAGTCTTCAGCTTGAAGCTTATAAACCAACTTCATCATTGGGCCACTGAACATGAAATTGAACAAACAAACAAAAACAGGGCAAATGAACTGCGAATTATCTTGCTTTGATTGTTTCTTAATCTTAAGAAATTCAGAGAGTGGTTTAAAGGTGGAATCACCCAGCCTCTCTCCGGTGACCAACCTACCTACCCAGGGTCAAGAAATTCCATCACGATGCTGTACTCCACAGGATTCACACGCCCCTGTAAGCAGCTGAGGTTCCAGCCAACGAGGACACCATCTAGGCTGCCGAAAATGCTCTCTACCAGCCATGGGAAGATGGTGTGCAGCTCCTGAAACAATGTGTGGTGAGGCCGCGGGCAGGACCAGCACCCACTACTGCCCCGGCTCTAGTCCTGCACCACCTGCTGCCCAGCTCCTTCTGAGGAGGCCACTCCCTGGCTGAGACCTACGAGATCAGCCCTGCACCCAAAGGAACCCTGGTGCCATGGTGCCAACGACAAGAGCAGCTTTGGGTTCTTCCAATGGGGTACATGGCATACCAAGCAGTGTTGCTTTAGGCTTGGGCCAGCTAAGTAAGTCAGCCTCCAATCAAAATACATTTTTTGTGTGTGATAGAAGACTAAATTAAGAGAAATAAATAAACATAAACAATGAAGAAAATTAAAAAATATAAAATAAAAAAATACATGAAATACATATTTTTTGAGACAGGGTCTCACTCTGTTGCCCTGGCTGGAGTGCAGTGATGCAATTATGGCTCACTGCAGCCTTGACTTCCTGGGCTCGAGCAATCCTCCCACCTCAGCTTCCTGAGTAGCTGGGACTATAGGCACACACCACTACACTCAGCTAATTTTTAAATTTCTTGTAGAGATAGGTTCTCAGTATGTTGCCTAGACTGGTTTTGAGCTCCTGGGCTTAAGTGATCCTCCCACCTCGGCCTCCCAAAGTGTTGAGATTACAGGCATGAGCCACCACAAAAAAAGATTCTTTAAAAAGTGATGGAAACTTCTGACTTGAAGGATGCTCTATCAGAAAGGAAAGCAACATCCTTTCCAGAGTGAAGCCCCTGAAACCTAACTGACCTATTGCCATTTGGTATTAACTCCTTGTCTAGGCCAGCTTCCTGGGCTTGACAATTCCAGGTGTGATTTAAATACATATTTTTAGTATTTACGTTAGGGTTTCTGAACCTTGGTGCTATTGACGTTTTGGGCTAGATACTTCTTTGTTGCAGGGAGCTGTCCTGTGCTTTGCAGAATGTTTCCAGCAACCCTGGCCTCTACTTCCTAGATGTCAGTAGCACACACTCCCCATCTACCTCCAGATGTGACAACCAAAAATGTCTCTGACATTGCCAAGTGTCCCTTGAGGGACAGAGCACCTGTGGCTAAGAACCCCTGATCTACAAGTTCACATGTTTAAATGTGTCCGTAAACATAATGGTCATGATAATGGCCAGGCCTCTGTGCCAGGCAGTGCTCAGGGTTGGGGTGGGGAGGGAAATTAGGAATTATAATAAAGTTCTTTAACGAATGTATAAGACATGCTCCAAAGAGAGACATTAGCAGAGCTATACCTTTGCTGGAAAGTCCTCAATGACTTTAATCAAGTCTTGGCACTGCTGTGCAAAGGGCTTATTTATAGAGTCAGCTTTCAGGCTAGCCTAGAAAACAGAACAAAGCAAAAAAATCATGAGGACATTCACTCTGCAGCTTTTAGTGATACTCTGGCTTGAGTCAAACTGTGGCTTGAGTCAAACAGAAATCCAAGCAATAGGTTATGAGTCAGACCCATAACCACTGGCCTGGTTCCCCAGCCCCTCATGTGTGTCAGTGGCCCAAAGAGTACTCCTAGGAGAGGCCGTAGTTCTATGCTCTCTGGACCAGGAACTATCAGCCTTGTTTCCCAGTACCCCCTCAGAGTGCTGCACATGATCAGAACAGGATTGACTTCTACCAATCCATAAGTAGGGGCTGGTCCCAGAGTCAGCCCCAGAGCCAGAAGAGGATCTTGATTGTGTAAGGGCACCCCTCACAAACCACAGAGTACCACTGAGTTTGTATGCATCAACTGGAAATTTCCAGCCTGATGGACCACCGTGATTACACCGTTGTGATCATCAGTAAGAACGCCCAACAACATCACGGCTATGGCAGAAGCTCTCTTAAACGAGCTGTCCTTTATTCAATAGACACTGAACCTACTAAACCAATGATCTTAAAACACAGGGCAGACAAAAATTATAGACCGCTTCAGCCAAGTAGACACTAATCATGAAGGCAATGGAGAGGCCAGAAAAGACTCAGGACAAGGACTAATGAAATCTACCTAGTCGTGGGATGTGAGGAAAGCACCCTGACTACAAGGAGAAAAAGGGCATCTGTGCGAATGGATTAAGATCAGGAGAAACAGCTAGAATTTCAACCTAGAGAGCTTTGCCAAAGGATATCTAAGGCCTTGTCTACCTCCAAACGAGGGTGGATTTCACAGTCATTGAGACAGAGATGGAGACCTGAGCTGTCTGGCCATGGGCCAGACCTGTTGACTCTAGTGGGGTGCACTGAGGAAGAATGTCCTTCCACATAAATGTTTACAAAAACACCTCCTAAGAACTAAAATTAGGAACTTTCATCAACAATACTTGCCTTATATCTAACTTCTCACCTCTCAGTATCATTTTTCTTTTCCTTTTTGAGTCTTTACTATGTTGCCCAGGCTGGTCTCAAACTCTTGGGCTCAAGTAATCCTCCTGCCTCAGTCTCCTCAGTAGCTGGAACTCCAGGCATGAGCCACTGCACCCAGTTCTCAGCATCATGTTTAATACTTAAAGTGCAACCTAGCAGCCCCCCGCACAACAGTGTCTCCATTTTTCACTGATGACAGTTATGACTGATTATTAGAATGCTTCGTATCTATTTAAGAATTTACAAGTTATGAACATTCTGATATACATCCTTCTCACTTGCTCCTCCCCCTCGTACCCTTGGGAAGTAGAGAAAATAGAATTTGAATGAACTTGTCTTGTATGAGAAAACCCAGAGCCCAGAGGTTGAGTAACCCCAAGGTCCTGTAGTAATAAGGAGGCACAGTCAAGTTAAGGAGTCTGCCATTGTTTCCATCACATGCCCCTAAAAAACAACCACTACAGAGTTCTTCAAGTCAATGGGAAGAACACTCAAGTCCCACAGCTACAGAACTATGGCCACACTGACACTCATGCAAGCAGTTGATATTTACCAGTAGAGAGCTGGGCTGCTGCAGGTGAGGGAACGCCATAGCAGCCTCCAGTGGAGAGTTGAAAATGGCCTTCTTACCAAACCACTGTGGAAAAACAAAGACAAAATCTCAACATCTGCAACACAGCAGAATCTTTTTATATTTTTCTTTAGAGACAGGGTCTCGTTCTGTTGCCCAGGCTGGCATGCGGCAGCACGATCATAGCTCACTGCAACCTCAAACTCCTGGGTTCAAGCAATCCTCCCACCTCAGTCTCCTGAGTACAGGCACATGCCACTATGCCTGGCTAATTTTCCTTTTTTTTTAGAGACAGGGTCTTACTATGTTGCCCAGGCTAGTTTGTCAGGCTGTGATGCCCAGGATCCTGGCCTCCACTGATCCTCCTGCCTTGGCCTCCTAAGTGTTGGGGTTACAGGTGTGAGCCACTGCACCTGGCCCTAACAAAATATTACATAGTTTCACAATGCCCAGGAGAATATCACACATTACATTACCAATTCGCAACACACATTACATTGCCAATTCTCATGTCTTACTTATTGATTAGAGACAGGGTCTTGCTTGCTCACTCAGGCTGCAGTACAGTGGTGCGATCATAGCTCATTGCAACCTCAAACTCCTGAGCTCAAGTGATTCTCCTGCGTCAGCCTCTCAAGTAGCGGGAACTACAGGCAAACATCACCAAGCCCAGCTAATTTTTGTACTTTTTGTAAAGATGGGGGTTTCATCATGTTGCTCAGACTGCTCTTGAACTCCCAGACTGAAGTGATTTATCCGCCTCAGCCTCCCAAAATGTGGGATTACAGGCGTGAGCCACCACGCCCGGCCAGCAATTCCCATCTTTTATACAAATGCTGTTCTCAACCGGGCACGGTGGCTCCTGCCTGTAATCCTAGTACTTTGGGAGGCTGAGGCAGGAGGATCACCTGAGGTCAGGAGTTCAAGACCAGCCTGGCCAACATGGTAAAACCCCGTCTCTACCAAAATACAAAAATTAGCCAGACATGAGGGTGGGTGCCTATAATCCCAGCTACTCAGGAGGCTGAGACCCGAGAATCCCTTGAACCCAGGAGAAGGTGGTTGCAGTGAGCTGAGATCACGCTACTACACTCCAGCCTAGAAGGCTGAGCAAGACTCTGTCTCAAAAAAAAAAAAAAGAAACACTGTTCTCCTGCAGCCCATAGTGGCCAGCTTCAGAGCCAAGTTTGTGGTACTGAATCCCTGGTAATGCTTGTACAGCATTTGTTATATACCAGGACTCGCTCTAAATGCTCTCTATATATCTCCTCATTTAATCCTCAGTGGTAGGCAGAATTCTAAAGATAGCAGCCCAAGATTCCCGACCCCTGTTTGTTCAATCAAATACTCATCTAGGTACTGCTGTGACGGCATTTTGCACATCCAATTAGAGTCCTAAGTTAGTGGACCTTAAGTTACAGAGTAGTCCCCAGCTGACAGCCAGCAAGGAAACAAAGACCTTAGTTCTACAACTCCAAGGAACTGGATTCTGCCAGCAACCTAAATAAACCTGGAAGCAGCTTCTTCCCTGGAGTTTTCAGATAAGAGCAAAGCTGCCAACACCTTGATTTTAATCTTGTAATGCACAGCTGAGCTTGCCTGGACTTCTGCACACATAACTATGAGATAATAAAAGGGTGCTGGTTTAAACTGCTAAGTTTGTCATACAAGAATAGAAAAACCAACCTCACAACAACCCGATGGGTACAGATGTACTATGACTGCAGGTCAGTACAGATGATGAAGGAGAGGCAGAAATGGGATAACTCACTTACCCCCACCCAGCTAGTAAGTGGCAGAACCAAGATTCCAATACAAAGACCGCCTCACAAAACTGAGACAGGGGCAAATCCCCTCCATATTACCCGTGCACTATGCAATGAACAGAGGGGAAGAGCAAGCTCTGCCAAGGGAGCCTTTGAATAAGCCATCAGAAAACTAGGATCAAAGGCCGGGCGCCATGGCTCACACCTGTAATCCCAGCACTTTGGGAGGCCACGGTGGGCAGATCACTTGAGGCCAGGAGTTCGAGACCAGTGTGGCCAACAAGGCAAAACCCCATCTCTACTAAAAATACAAAAATTAGCTGGGTGTGGTGGCGGGCACCTGTAGTCCCAGCGACTCGGGAGGCTGAGGCATGAGAAATGCTTGAGCCCAGGAGGCGGAGGTTGCAGTGAGCCAAGATCACACCATTGCACTCTAGCCGGGGTGACAGAGGGAAACTCTGTCTCAAAAAATGGAAGAAAAATAAAAGAAAAAAAGGAAAGAAAACTAAGATCAGCTTTCCAGATTCCTACCTCTCAGCTCACCCAGGTCAAAAATAAAAAATGCTCAGACCTAGACTTCACAGACAGGAAGTCTGCCAAGTCCCACTGGTGGCCTAGTTACAGTTTTCCTGGCCCAGCTCTGCCCACTGCACAAGTAACAGCACTGGGGTGGCACCTGGCAGTCTGTGGAGGAAGAGAGGCTGGGTGTAAAGACGCCATGTAGGCAGTTGTAGAGTGAGAGGAGACAGGAATCTCTGCCTCTCTGCCACTTGGCAATAGGAACATCTCCCAAGTTTTTTCAATTTTTTTTTTTTTTTTTTTTTTTTTTTTGAGACGGAGTCTCACTCTGTCGCCCAGGCTGGAGTCCAGTGGTGCTATCTTGGCTCACTGCAAGCTCCGCTTGGGTTCACGCCATTCTCCTGCCTCAGCCTCCCGAGTAGCTGGGACTACAGGCGCCGGCCACCACGCCTGGCTAATTGTCTTTTGTATTTTTAGTAGAGTGGGTTTCACATGTTAGCCAGGATGGTCTAGATATCCTGACCTCGTGATCCGCCCGCCTCAGCCTCCCAAAGTGCTGGGATTACAGGCGTGAGCCACGGCTCCCGGCCTCAATTCTTAACCTAGCTATCAATTGCAGTGTTAAAGAAAAACGCCTCAGTCCTAAGGCACTTGGTCAAGAAAACACTGCACTACTGCATAACAATCAAAGCAGCATTAAACTGTGGACTGCTGGGTAAGTGCGGAGCTCTAGAGATGATGAAGGGGAGAGCATCTCTGCTCAGTAAAAGCTTTCATGGGCAGCGACTGAAAGAATGAGGCCCAGAGGAATTTCTAGGAACTTTCAAAGAGAGGAAATTCAAACCCGAGAACTCCCAAAAGGTGTCTCCCACACCCCTGTTCTCTGACCCTGCCATGGCCACCCTCCCCCGTCACAGGTCTCTGCGTGCCATGCACCTAGAGTCCACTTCGTCGCGACTCTCCAACACCTATTTTCTCCAGGAGCTGCTTCGGACCCGTTTGTTTTTTTGTTTCGTTTTGTTTTGTTTTTCTGACAGCGACAGCCCTTGGGCAACGCTAATCATTCCAAGCAAATTCTGTCATGCCAAAACCTCCCTTAACAGCACGCGCCCACTTGTTTCCAACTCTCCTGCGAATTGGGCTTCGGGAGCCTCCGAAACCAAGGCTCGGAGAAGCGGAGCACACAGGGGAAGGGTCGAGCTGGGACCCACACCCGGCTCTTCCTCCCACACCGCCTGTTGAGCCCAAGGCTCAACTTCAACACAAAGCTCTCCTTCCCTCAATTCCTTCAACGACGGGTAACCTTCAACGAACACCTACCGGACCGGAACAGAGTGTACGAGCCGCGCGGGAAGGTGGCACAAAGGCATGGCCCAGAGGGGTGGCAGGAAGACTCAGCCGGGGCCCTCCACTCCCCAGCCTGCCCTGCCTGGGCAGAGCCGCCGGGCCGCCCGAGTCCTGGGGCTCGCGGAGGAACGGAGATGGCCTCGGCAGGGGCTCGGGGAAGCCCCCAGGGCGCCGGACCGTCTCACGCGCGCGTCCCGCGCCACTCACCTGTGGGACCCATAGCGTCGCCCGCCTCAGAGGTGGAAGCCGCCATTCCGCCACCGCGCCAAAACGTCGTCATCAAGCTGCGCGCAGAGCCACGCCCCGCGGCCGGGCGGGAAAAGCGCTTCTACCTCTTTGGGCCTTTACCTCAAAAGGCAAGTGCGCAAAGCGAAGAAGGCCGGCCGGCCGTGGAGGGGAAATGGCTAGGCAGGAGTGCGGGGGGAGGGAGTGGTCCTTAGCTGAATGCGCCTGCGTTGTGGCGGCCTCTGGCGCCCCAAGGTAGGGCTCACGCACTTTCTCCCTAGCAAGGAATGTGCGTGCGCGTAAGCAGGGTTGTTGATTAGTGCCCCCCACCCCCCCGACCCCCGAAAAGCGACCCCTAGTGGTGCACCGGTGCGGACCAGAAAATGGCACGCTTTCTTGAAACAGGTATTGACTGAGCGCCCAATGTATGCCTGGTACTGGGCTGGGTGCTGCCACCTAAGCGAGCACGACCAATGCAAGTCTATCAGGGACGCCCTGACCGCCAAGCAGCTGGCCCCTGCAGTCCGCCATGCCACTCCCGACGCCTAGCGCGCCGCTCAGCCACCGTGAGCGCCCACTAACTGTTGGGCTCCAATGACGCCGCGGAGGCGGCCCCGTCCCCGCGCTCCCGCCCCTCCCGCCAGGGCAGCCCGGGAGGCCAGACGCTGGCGCTGCACGGAGAGGGTGGTGGGCGCATCCGCTAGGGGGCGCGGCGGGGCGGGGCGCACCTTTCGGCGGGCCGCGGGGATGGCGGCGCAGGGCTTAGGGCCTGGGCCGGGGTCGGCGGCGCCCCCGGGGCTGGAGGCGGCCCGGCAGAAGCTGGCGCTGCGGCGGAAGAAGGTGCTGAGCACCGAGGAGTTGGAGCTGTACGAGCTGGCTCAGGCGGCGGGCGGCGGTATCGACCCCGACGTGTTCAAGTGAGCGGGGCGGGTGGGGGCCGCATGCTCGCCAGACACCCCCGACCTCTGCTCTCCGGGTACGCCCGGCCCGCTGGTCAGGAGGAGCCCCCGCCCCCGCCCCCGCCCCCGTCCTTGTCCGGTCTTCAGGGAGGTGGCCGCGCCGGGCGGAGAGGGCTCACCGGCCCCGCGTCTGTCCCCGCTGGGATCCTGGTGGACCTGCTGAAGCTGAACGTGGCCCCCCTCGCCGTCTTCCAGATGCTCAAGTCCATGTGTGCCGGGCAGAGGCTAGCGAGCGAGCCCCAGGACCCTGCGGCCGTGTCTCTGCCCACGTCGAGCGTGCCCGAGACCCGAGGTCAGAGCTGGGCCCGCTGTCCCTGCCCCAGTGGCGGGGGTGGCGGGCGGGGAGGGGGCAGGCGCGGCACAGCGGCGGCGTGGCCCTGAGTGGCCAGGCCTGTCTGTCGGTCTAGGCCCAGCACCTGCAGGGCCCATCCGTGGGCTCTGCTCCTGGGCTTCGCTGCCAGCCTTAGGAGGCACGTCCAGGTCAGGTGGACGCAGAGTGCGTGCCCCAGGGTGGTCCAGGCTGGGTAGGGCTCCTCCGCTTAGCTCCTCCCCACCTCTTCACTCAGGCCTTCATCCTAAAAGTCGGGAATCAAGACGGTTTGGGGCTGGGCGCTGTGGCTCACGCCTATAATCTTTGGGACCCCACGGCGGGAGGATCCTTTGAGGCCACGAGTTTGAGACCAGTCTGGGTGACAGGGTGAGATCTTGTCTCTAAATGTTTTTCAAAAGACAGTCTCGATCTCTGTCCTGTGGTATACAGCATCCAGGGAAGTGCCCAGGGAGCAGGGCAGGCAGAGGTCTTCCTGCCTTTACCCCACCTGGGCCCAGTTCCTGCCTCTGATGATTGCAGGAAGAGAGTCAGACGCGGAACTCCCAGGGTGCAGAGGCCTGCGGGGTCTGAAGGGCCTCCTCCCTCTCCAGTGTGGTGACTGGGCTGAGGAGATGCTGGGACTGAGAGTGTCATGGTGGAGCCTCTGTCCCTGCTCATCCTCTCCGCATGTTGCTTCTGCTCCCGATGGCTCTCCCTGAAATGCAGCACAACCTCCCAGGCCAATGGAAGGAGGCCCAGAGCTGGCTCCCTGCCTGGAAGCACGAGGAGACCCGCACAGGCATCCTGAGAAGGCGTAGAGAGCAGGCTGCCTTCATGGGGGGAGTGCCAGGGCCTGGGCACCCACGCCCGCTGACCCAAGAGGGCCCGGGCACCTGCATGCTGGCCTCTTCACTGACCCTCGCTCTGTCTGCTCTCTTTGTGTCTCTCTCTGACCTCCAGAGGCCTCCTTTCTCTCTGCCAGGAACAGTAGCCCCCCTGCAAGGCCCTCGTTTTCCTCCAGCCCGCAGCCTGCGGCCTCTCCGGTTCTGCTCCGCAGCCCAGCTGCCACACACTCGCCTCTCTCTCCAGGCCCCCCGGGTTCCCTCCGCCTCTCTTGCTGCCTGTTCTCTCCTTTTGCAGGTTGCGTTTATTGGCTTATCTCTGGGGGTTGGTGCTCTCCCTTGTTTTCGTGGAAACTGCATGGCCCCAAGAGGCCCAAGCAGCTTTGAGCTGCAAGGGCAGGATCATGCAGGCCACCACTGCCCCGCCGCTTAGCCACAGGGCACTATTTCTGACTCGGTTTCTTAGAGACATGGTGTGGCAGTCTCTAGACCCCACAGTCGGGCTGGCATCCGGGGACAGGACCGACACCCCCACACCCCAGAGGCGAACTAGTGGTGAGTGTAAAGAGCCCCTCTCCAGGGTAAGACAGCCGGCCGGGTGCAGTGTGCTCTGCTGGAGAGCACAGCCCCAGGCGTGACAAACACCTTGGCCTCTTAGAAGTTGTCCCCTACCTGGACAGGAAGTCTGGAGGCTGAAACAGAGACTCCCACCTTCCCAGAGTCTCCTGGGCAGTGCCACACAGATGCCATGTGCTGGTCCCATGGCCACACTCCAGCACTCAGCCCCCTTGCCCGCCTCACTCCTGAGTTGGGACACTTTCCAGGTGTCACCAGGTGTGATCAGGGGCCCAGAGCCAGGGGCCTATGAGAGCCCAGGGGTCTTTGGTCGCGCCTCCTGCATGCGCCTCCTGACAGCGGCCACCTCCCTGCCACCCAGAGCTCTGGCCCAAGAGAGGGTGGAGAGGGCCTGAAGGACAGGCCTGGAGTAGGGGTGTATGGACTGTAGGCTGAGATGAGCAATTGAGGGGCAAGTGTCCAGCAGGAGGGAGAAACTGGGAACAGAGTCCTTGTCACTCCAGGAGACGTTGCTGCTCACTCAGCACTCACTCAGGGCTCTGGGTGCCAGGCCTAGCTCTCAGGGCAGAGGGCATGGCAGGGAAGTGAGATGATCACACTCAGTCCAGTGAGAGGCAGTGAGGAAAACCACCAGCAAGACCAGTGTGGTGGCTCACACCTGTAATCCCAGCACTTTGGGAAGTCAAGGCAGGTGGATCCCTTGAGCTCAGGAGTTCAAGATCAGCCTGGGCAACATAGCAAGACCCCATCTCTACAAAAAATACAAAAACTAGCCAGGCAGGGCCCAGCGCGGTGGCTCACGCCTGTAATCCCAGCACTTTGGGAGGCTGAGGTGGGCGGATCTCGAGGTCAGGAGATCGAGACCATCCTGGCTATCATGGTGAAACCCCGTCTCTACTAAAAATACAAAAAAAATTAGCCAGGCATGGTGGCAGGTGCCTTTAGTCCCAGCTGCTTGGGAGGCTGAGGCAGGAGAATGGCGTGAACCTGGGAGGTGGAGCTTACAGTGAGCCGAGATCGCGCCACTGCACTCCAGCCTGGGCGACAGAGCGAGACTCCGTCTCAAAAAAAAAAAAAAAAACTAGCCAGGCGGGCGTGGTGGTGGCACCCATCTGTAGTCCCAGCTACTTGGGAGGCTGAGGTGGAGGATTGCCTGAGCCTGAGGGGGATGTTGCAGTGAGCCAAGAGCTTGTGACTGGACTTCAGCCTGGGCAACAGAGCAAGACCCTGTCTCAAAAAAAAAAAAGAAAAGAAAAGAAAAACCGCTAGCAATGTAGTTGGGAGGAGGCTTCAGAGCCCAGAGAGCAGCAAGGGTTACACAGGGTGGAGCAGGAAGGGTCGGCAGAGCCCCACAGGTGTGAGCTGGGGCAGTGGGAGGGCGTGGGAGAGGCAGAGTGCTGTCCAGGTGCTGGTAGGCCCAGGGCAGGAGGAGGCAGGTGGGGGGCACAGTCAAGATGTATATGGGGGTTGTGGCACTGGAAATGCAGGCATAGAGGGGCCGGGAGGATTAGGGGGTGCCGTGTGAGCGAATGGGGGCTCCAAGAGAATTTACCAGAGGACAGGAGTGGCCTGGAGTGCTGGGCCCCTCAGGGTCATTTGTTTCTCGAGGGCTGTGTCCTGGAAGCATAGCCCAGGTCCTGTAGGCTGGGTGGCAGAAAGCCATGACATGAGGGCACCGAGGCCCCGTGGGGATAGAGTGGAACCTGAGGAGGAGGTGGAGGGAAATGGGGCAGACTTGTGTTGCTGAGTGAGAGGCAGAGGCCACAGATGGAATGCTGAGAGCTCTCTGAGGCCCACATATTACAGCATCTGACCACACAGAGCTCCAGCTGCCCTGGTAATGGCAGAATCTGGGGTGGAGGATTCTGCCACCCCAGATGGCAGGGGGGGTTGTCGGAGTGATCTGGCTGGGGGGCATGGAGGCCATAGGTTTCCCACAGGACTCGGGTGTGGAGTTCTCCAGGCTGTGGGCCAGGCCCTCTTGAGCTTGCCTCTGTGAGCCGCAGCAGGCACCCTGGGTCCTCTGGATGCCTGTCCCCCAGCCATCCAGACGGCCTGTGGGGACAACCACCACCAGATTCACTCATACCCACAGGGAAGGGGAAATAGAAAACCCTAGAAGCACAGAGGGGCGATGCTTGTCTTGGTAAGAGTCTGGAGTCATTGAGGGAAAAATAAATTCAGTCAAGCATTATACTTAAGTTTAGGGAAACTATACGTTTTTAAAGTTGTCCAGAGCATGCGTGTAAGATGACGTTTGGAGTGTGGAAGCCGTGAGTCTCACCTGAGCTGTGCTGCCTGATTACAGGAACCTCGAGCCACACATGGCTGGCGTGGTCATTGCACTGCGTGTGGTATGCACAGCAGATGCCAAAGGACCGGTACAAAAGGGAATGCAAAAAACCCACCACACCTTGGGAGGCCGAGGCTGCTGGATCTCTTGAGCTCAGCAGTTCAGGACTAGCCAGGGCAACACAGGGAGACCCAATCTCTACAAAACATACAAAAATTAGCAGGGCATGGTGGCACACATCTGTAGTTCCAACTACTTGTGAGGCTGAGGTTGGAGGATTGCTTGAGCCTGGGAGGTTGAGGTTGCAGTGAGCTGTGACTGCACCACTGCACTCCAGCCTGGGTGAGAGAGTGAGACCCTGTCTCAAAAATAAACAAAAAACCCCAAAGTGAATGAGGCTGGGCATTGGTTCACACCTGTAATCCCAACATTTTGGGAGGCTGAGGCAGGAGCATCACTTGAAGCTCAGAGTTTGAGACCAGCCTGGGCAAAATAGCAAGACCCCACCCATTTCTACAAAGAAACAAGAAAAAGAACAAAGGTGAATGCAACATCTTATGAATAACTTATGTACTGACTACATATTGAAATAATATGTTGGATATTTTAGATTAAAGTATTTGAGCTAATTCTGCATTTTCTTTTACTTTTTATTTATTTATTTTTTAGACAGTCTTGCTCTGTCACCCAGGCTGGAGTGCAGTGGCACACTCATAGCTCATTGCAGTCTCAACCTCGTGGGCTCAGGCAATCCTCCCACCTCCTCTTGAGTAGCTGGGACTACAGGTGCACACTACCACACCTGGCTAATTTTTAAATTTTTTGTGGAGATGGAGGTCTCACTATGTTGTCCCAGCTGGTCTCTAGCTCCTGGCCTCAAAGGATCCTCCCACCTTGGCCTCCCAAAGCACTGGAATTACAGGCATGAGCCACTGACCCCTGCTGAGCCAGGCTGTTTTTAACATTCAGTGGTCATTGACTATCTTTGGCGTTTAGGAGGGCCCTCCAGGGACCAGGCGTAGGGGCATCAGTCACCCCGCCCTCACACCCCAACCTGCAGCCACACTTGGTTCAATCCCACTGTCTAGCCCGTCTGACTCAGTAGCCCCTCCTGAGGGAGCAGGGCTAAGCAAAGCTGGTTTTGCCACTGCAAGGCACTGCAGGCCATTCTATTCTGGGCCTTCTCATCCTTCATAAAGTGAGGAGGCCTGAACAGGGCTCCCCACTAGCCCCGAGAGCACGCAATTCCTGAAGATTTCCAGGATTTTCTTAATATCAGTTATGGCTTACAGTTATGTTGGTTTCACATTTCCAGGGTTTGTCAACCCTGTCAGATTTAAAGATAAGCATTATTAGCTAGGTGTGGCCCCATGCTTGTAGTCCCAGCTACATCGAGGCTGAGGCAGGAAGATCCCTCGAGGCCATGGGCTCCGGGCAGCAATGAACTGTAATTGCATCACTGTGCTCTAGCCCAGGTGACAGAGCAAGACTCAGTCTCTAAATCCCCCTCCCCCACCACTCTAAAAAAAAAAAAAGCATTATTTGCTCTTTTCTGCTTCGCTCTCATCCTTGTTTCCAGAAGGGACTGGGTCACTACTGAGGGGAGGAGAGGAAGCTCAGATGGCAGCAAGCTGAAGGGAAGCCGACTCTGAGTCAGGCCTAGGTCTGCGGCCTGCCATGCCGTGTGCTGTGGGGAGCTGAGAGCACATGGGCACCTAAGCACCCAGATTAGGCTGCGGCTACAGAAGATCTGACTCTGTCTGGCCTGGCCTGCGGAGGGACTGTGGCCTCAGAGGAGGATGCTGGCTCAGTGTGGGAGCTGCTGCAGGGTGGCGGGGCCCGTCTGCTCATGGAAGACAGAATCCTTGCCCCTTGACCAGTCAGTGGGGACTAGAATTATGGCAGTTTGTACCACAAGAGATGCGTGGTGGCCATTGTCTGCTTTGTGCCTTTTTCACGAGTCACTGCTGGGCTGAGGTGGCCAATCATCACCCACCAAGTGTTCCTGACTGCGCTCCTCCTTGGCTCAGGGCAACCCTGACTCGATCTTTGTTGAGTCAAGTGTGACAAGCTGACAGAGTTCCCAGCATGACACCGCTGTAACCCTCACCACCACCAGGCAAGAATGAGCAAAGATCTCATTCTCTGAGGAAGAACTCCCCGGAAACTCATAAGGAGGGCCGTCCTATCCCTGCAGGGTATGGGGAGAATTTTGTGGTATTAGCATAGAAAGGGAGCTGGAGGTACCTCTGGAAGAGCGGGGGTCCACGGCATCTCAGACACAGGAGTCTCTGCTTGTTCAGGGTGACAGATGGTGAAACAAATGACCTAATGGATCCCTAGACACCCGGTTGCATCTTTTCTCCAGGAATCCAGTTTCCCTTTGCAGGGTATTTGACTACACTTGATAAGAGGCCAGGGAAGGACCAGGATTGAGGCTGGGTGTTCTGTTGGCTGAACCCTTGTCTGGAGTCACCCTAAAAGTGATGGCAGGGGAGTTCCCGCAAGAGACTGCCCCAAACCTTTCCAAGATGAGAGCCAGTTGGGATTCCAAAGGAAGAAACACTTAATGCCAGGGAGGTCAGTCCAAAGCATTTGTTAGGGAGCTTACATACAGAGGGGGCTGCAGCGTGCCCTCACGAGGGACAGCCAGGAAAGAGGTTGTGCCTAGGCACACCGCACTGAGGGGGTGGGGTGTGGAGTTTCTATGAGGGTGCAAGGAATTTGGCTGGGGTGGGACCAGTTTCCACGTGCTTAGCAACATGTCAGATCTTTCAGTGTTCCAGGCAACAACCTAAACGTGTATCAGTGTCTGGGAACATGCAAGCCCCAGCCAGGGTTTGAGCCTGCAGGGGGAACATGTAGCTGATTAGGTTGGAGTGGTCAAGGCACTTCCTCAGTCAGGACAAAGGAAACGCTGGGGGGATGAAATGGGGGACCCAACACTGAGTCAGGCAGGGGACACATGCCCTGTTTAGAGCCCACGGGCCAGACCCCACCAGGCCAGAGCAGGGGAGAGCCCTGGCCAAGGCACTCCGCATGGGGGGCTGTGACCCCACGGGCAAGCCTGCTACCCGGGCATGTTTGTACCTTGGAGGGTCCTCTCAGTCTTGCCGATGCTGTCAACACCCTGAGCCCAGGGAAATCCATCCCATTAAAATAAAGCTCTGGCCCAAGTGTGGTTGCAGATTTTTCTTGGCTATCTTAAAGAGTAAAGTAAGCAAATTGCAAATCAAAGAAACTCTGAACCAGTGGTCTTCATCCAAGAGAGCCTCTGGTGGTCAGAAGGAAAGTCTCAAGCATTCAGACTGTGGCAGGAACCCTGTCATGGAATCTGGCAGCTAAACCCGAAAGCAAGAGGCTTGACCACTGCAGAACACTCAGGTAGGTAGGAAACAATGAAAGAGCTACCAAAATCAAAATCAGAAACCCAATTCCAGGACTTGGTGACTGCAGTACTTCCTGCCTGTCACCATCTGGGGCAGCTCAGATGTGCAGTCCAGCATGAACACACCTTGAGGATGAGGCAGCGCGTCCCTGCTGCTGCCGCCGCTGATGGCACCATCAGGGCAGACTAGGTTTGCTGACCAGGCTAGGTGTGGACCAGCACACCTACCTTTCCCTAAATGGGCCCGTGGCATGTGTCCTTTCAAAATGTTCCCGTGGCAGTGTGCTCCTTGCGTGGCTTCGCTCCTAGGACACATCCAAAAGGGTCCCCTGCACACTGCGAAGGGCTTCTGGGATGTGACCTGTCTTTAGTGGTTCTGAGTCTCAGGACTTGAGGCTGATGCAGGGCCTCTAGCTGAAGCGACTTTGATGGAAATGTGTAGACACAGATGTTGGCCAAGGAGCACGAGTACAGCAGGTGCTGCATTTACAGGGCACGTCCATTCCTAATCATTGTGCTCTGTGTCTCCTTAGGGAGAAATAAAGGCAGCGCTGCCCTCGGGGGAGCATTGGCCCTGGTGGAACGCAGCAGCCGCGAGGGATCCAGCCAGAGGATGCCACGGCAGCCCAGCGCTACCAGGCTGCCCAAGGGGGGCGGGCCTGGGAAGAGCCCTATGCAGGGCAGCACCTAGGATGGCGCAGAGACTTGTCACATCTTTGTCCCCAGCAAAGGCTACGTGTTACCTCCTTCAGTTGATAATAAACCTTTCTGAGATGCAGAGGGTCCAGGTCAGATGCTCTCTACCGTTTTTTTTTTTTTTTTTTTTTCATATTAAGGCACACTTAGAATGAAGTTTCTGTGCTGGTCCTGGTTGTGCCACAGTGAACTAACCAGGTCCCTTCACCATCGGTCAACTTCCTGAACCTGATTTGGGTTCTGAGAAAAGGTGTCTGGATTGCCAGGTCTTTTATAAATAGACATCAACAAGCTTCACTTGGAGTGAAATGTGGGAGGTTTTTTTGTTTTGTTTTGTTTTGTTTTTTTCTGAAACGAAGTCTTGCTCTGTCACCCAAGCTGGAGTGCAGTAGTGCGATCTTGGCTCACTACAAGCTCCGCCTCCAGGTTCATGCCATTCTCCTGCCTCAGCCTCCCAAGTAGCTGGGCCTACAGGTGCCCACCACCACGCCCGGCTAGTTTTGTTGTATTTTTAGTAGAGACGGGGTTTCACCATGTTAGCTAGGATGGTCTCGATCTCCCACCTCATGGGAGGTTTTCTACCAAGACTGTTGACAGTGCTGAGGGACAGGGTGGCTGTGTGTGTGCACAGAGGGCGAACGCTGCCTTCCAGGTTACCGTGGAGCACTGGGGTCAGCATGGGTGTGTTGTAACCTTCTGTGGGTCACGAATGCTGTGCGGAACTCGGTTAATATTCTTTCCCCCTCTAAAATGTCCTGACCTTACACATTTGACCCACAGCTTTAGAGACTTCATGGACAAGCCCCATCCACAGACCTCCAACACTTCTAGTCTCCCTTTTAGCCAGCATGACCCATCAATAAAGAAGCCCGAAAAATCACAGATTCAGTTGAAAACCCTGACTCTGCTTTCCTAGAATTTAGGAAATCTATACATTGAACGCCTGGCTTTGAAGAAACACTGTTTTCCCCTGGTCAGGTTACTTCTGTGGCAGCTGCTTATGTACAGACCTGCTGCCCCCAACCCCACGCCAGCAGGGCAGGCTGGCACCCCACCGCTGTCCATGCAGGCTCTGGGGTCCCACTAGCTCCTGTAGGCAGAGCTAAGCTGCACGACACACAGAGGTCTTGGTTTTTATACAGAACCTTTAATTGCAAACAACTTGGAAGCAGCCATCCCGGGGGTGGCAGGGGAGAACCCACCACACCCTCCCATCAGTATTCTTCGCCTTCTTCAGCCTCAGCTTCCACGGAATCCACACCCACCTCTTCATAATCCTTCTCTAGAGCTGCCAGGTCCTCGCGGGCCTCAGAGAACTCTCCCTCTTCCATGCCTTCGCCCACGTACCAGTGCACAAAGGCTCGCTTGGCATACATGAGATCGAACTTATGGTCCAGGCGGGCCCAGGCCTCCGCAATGGCCGTGGTGTTGCTCAGCATGCACACAGCCCGCTGCACCTTGGCCAGGTCTCCCCCGGGGACCACTGTGGGGGGCTGGTAGTTAATGCCCACCTGCCAGAGAAGGGAAAGAAAGCAGTCCGTGAAGCTTATATCAAACCTAGAAATGGTAGCTACTTTTCCTCAAACAGAAGACACCCTGTAGGTGACACGGAGAATGCTCAGTTCACCTCACAAACATCACTAAGCCCTTCTCTGCACCAGGCAGGGTGATAGTTCCAGACGAGGAATAGAGAAAGGAACCTTGGAGGTAGCCACCCTGGTGGGATCCCAAGCTACCTAAAGGGCTGTGTCCTAGTACCTGTGACATGTGATAGGTGCCCAGGTGAAGACAGTCTTCCCTCTGAAAATGTATGCTGCTTGTCTTCTTTGTAGATTACAATTAAATTCTGTAGCTAAACTTCTTCCACCCAGATAGATTCAGAGTACACAACTCTTGCCCATGCTATCACAAGGAACATCATACCCACTTCTGACCCACAAAACAAGCCACTGTGGATATGCAAAGGTAGCAGATCCTGGGTCAAGAGTCATATGAATGCTGCTACCACAGCAGCAGGAAGTGGTCAAAGTGGTCCATGTGCCTGCCTAAGTAGGGGGTGACATTCCAAGGTGGTAACCAAAGGGGAAGCATTCCAAGTTTCAGAACTCGGGAATAGCATGACCTGAGGTCCTGGCAGCAGTGCACAGGGTCAACTAGAGCAGGGATCAGCAAACTTGTTCTATAAATGACAACATCAGGCCAGGTGTGGTGGCTCAAGCCTGTGACCCCAGCACTTTGGGAGACAGGCGGGCAGATCACGTGAGGCCAGGGGTTTGAGACCAGCCTGGCTAAAATGGCAAAATCCCATCTCTACTAAAAATACAAATATTAGCTGGGTGCAGTGGCTTGTGCCTGTAATCCAGCACTTGGGCGGCTAAGGCGGGTGGATCACCTGAGGCCAGGAGTTCCAGACCAGCCTGGCCAACATGGCAAAATCCCATCTCTACTAAAAATACAAAAATTAGCCAGGCGTGGTGGCAGGTGCCTGTAATCCCAGCTACTTGGGAGGCTGAGGCAGAGAACTGCTTGAGCCCGGGAGGTGGAGGTTGCATTGAGTCGAGATCACGCCACTGCATTCCAACCTGGGTGACAGAGCAAGACTCTGTCTCAAAAAAAAAAAAAAAATTACCCGGGCATGGTGGTGCATGTCTGTGGTCCCAGCTGCTTGGGAGGCTGAGGTGAGAGAATCGCTGGAGCCTGGGAGGCAGAGGTTGCAGTGAGCCAAGATCACACTACTATACTCCAGCCTGGGGGACAAAGCGAGACCCTGTCTCAAAAAATAAATAAATAAATAAAGCTCACCACAGATATATAGTGTGATGACTCAGAAAGAGAGTTCAAAAGACATCACTGAGCTGGGTGCAGTGGCTCACGACTGTAATCCCAGCACTTTGGGAGGCTGAGGCAGGCAGATCACCTGAGGTCAGGAGTTCAAGACCAACCTGGCCAACATGGTGAAACCCCATCTCTACTAAAAATACAAAAATTAGCCGGGCGTGGTAGCGGGTACCTGTAATCCCAGCTACTTGGGAGGGTGAGGCCAGAGAATTGATTGAACCCGGGAGGCAGAGATTGCAGTTAGCTGAGATCGCACCACTGCATTCCAGCCTGGTTGACAGAGCAAGACTGTCTCAAAAAAAAAAAAAAATCACTGAATCAATTATCAACTCTGGTTCACTAATTTATGCCCACATGCCTAGCCCATGGAACAGGGATAATCTCCCCAAAGGACGTGGGCCTTCAGGGCCAGTGTTATTTTGTGCATCTGCTGCTTGCTGAAAGGCCTCCACATCACCCAGTCATACCTTAAATCCAGTCGGGCACCAATCCACAAACTGGATAGTGCGCTTGGTCTTAATGGTGGCGATGGCCGCATTGACGTCTTTGGGGACCACGTCCCCCCTGTACAACATGCAGCAGGCCATGTACTTGCCATGGCGGGGGTCACACTTGACCATCTGATTGGCTGGCTCGAAGCAGGCATTGGTGATCTCGGCCACAGACAGCTGCTCATGGTAGGCCTTCTCGGCTGAGATGACTGGGGCGTAGGTGGCCAGGGGGAAGTGGATGCGGGGGTACGGCACGAGGTTGGTCTGGAATTCCGTCAAGTCCACATTCAGGGCCCCATCGAATCGCAGGGAGGCCGTGATGGAGGACACGATCTGCCCAATCAGGCGATTGAGGTTGGTGTACGTGGGACGTTCAATGTCCAGGTTGCGCCGACATATGTCATAGATGGCTTCATTGTCGACCATGAAGGCACAGTCAGAATGTTCCAGGGTCGTGTGGGTGGTCAGGATGGAGTTGTAGGGCTCCACCACGGCTGTGGAGACCTGGGGGGCTGGGTAAATGGCAAACTCTAGCTTGGACTTCTTGCCGTAATCCACTGAGAGCCGCTCCATGAGCAGAGATGCGAACCCAGAGCCAGTGCCGCCCCCAAAGCTGTGGAAGATGAGGAAGCCCTGCAGTCCTGTGCACAGATCCGCCTGAGAGAAACCAGACAACGTGAGCCAATGCCCGTGGAAGCCACACCACCAACCTCCAACAAGCCAGGGCCGCTTCTCTTTGCTTCTAAAGAGTTGATATGGATTCAAATCATCCATAATAAACACGCAGTACACTTTGAAGCAAAGAAAAGCAAAGATCTACGGACAAATCACCATTGCAGACTCAGTAGGACTCAAGATGCTGGTCTAAGTTTTTGTTTGTTTGTTTGAGACGGAATCTTGCTCTGTTTCCCAGGCTAGAGTGCAGTGGTGCAATCTCAGCTCATTGCAACCTCCGCCTTCCGGGTTCAAGCAATTCTCCTGCCTCAGCCTCTCAAGTAGCTGGGAGGACAGGTGTGTGCCACCACACCCAGCTAATTTTTATATTTTTAGTAGACATAGAGTTTCACCATGTAGGCCAGGCTGGTCTCAAACTCCTGACCTCAGGTAATCCACCCGCTTTAGCCTCCCAAAGTGCTGGGATTACATGTGTGAGCCACCGCGCCCGGCCAAGATGCTGGTCTAAGTGTTGATAAAATGACTTCCTTTCACATTCCAAGAACTACCTCTCCCATGCAAGACAATGGCCACATGAAACCTTCTCTTCTTACCAGTTTGCGGATCCGGTCCAGGACTAGGTCAACAATCTCCTTGCCGATGGTGTAATGGCCCCTGGCGTAATTATTGGCTGCATCTTCCTTCCCAGTGATCAGCTGCTCCGGGTGGAAGAGCTGCCTGTAGGTCCCTGTGCGCACTTCATCTGCAAAAGAGACAGTGTGTGCTGTGAATTTTTAAGGCCTGTACTCACCAAGATGGACACATTCCAGGAGTGTTCACTTCTACAGAGCACATGCTGTTCAAAGTACATGACCTACATGTCATAGGTCAACAGTGGCAGTGTCTGGTAGAAAATGTCTCTGTGTGATAACCAAACTGCATATGCAATTTATGACTCTACAAAGTTAAACTCAGCTTGTTGTATAAATGTCAGCACAACCAGTTCCCAGTGAAAGGAAATAAGCTCTTGCACTCCTACGCAGGTACATAATTCTTTCCTACGTGTAGCTACATCAAAGGCTGTAAGTTAGAAACTCTTACAACCTGGGCAGTCACCAGGTCAGTGTGACTTCTGCAGGGCAGTCCCATCAGGGCACCCTGGATGACCTGGGTCCCACAGGCTTTCAGGTGATGCTGTCATCTCCTGGGGGGCCACTGAAAGGTGCTGCCTCTTTGTAGCTCTCCTTGGAAACTACCTCAGGCTGCGAATCTGAAGGAAGCAAATGACTGTTCTGTACTTACCTTCTATGCCTAAGATGCAGGTCAAGACTCTCATGCACCAGCATAAGAGAATGCACAGCATTCGGGAGGGAACCAATGCCACTGCACCCTGCAGGCAGGGCCACCTGAGCAGGGCTGAGGCACGCACAAGGGAATCTCTTCACAGCCCATCTTACTGCTGGCAAAGCAGCTTTTCCCTGTAGGTCAGGTTTTCCTAAATTAGGAGCCGAGTCTCACAGACACTTTCATTACGAACCTTTCAGTTTCTCTCCTAACAATGCCATGGGCATATGCCTGTCTATCCCATCCTTTCAGCAGGAGGATTCAAAGGAGCCCACACGGGGCTTTACCAATGCTCTCCCACCCTCTCAGGAAAGCTGCCATCCAGTGCCCAGGCACCTACCGACCACAGTGGGCTCCAGGTCCACAAACACTGCTCTGGGCACGTGCTTGCCAGCTCCAGTCTCACTGAAGAACGTGTTGAAGGAGTCGTCCCCGCCACCAATGGTTTTATCACTTGGCATTTGGCCATCGGGCTGAATTCCATGTTCAAGGCAGTACAGTTCCCAGCAGGCATTGCCGATCTGGACACCCGCCTGCCCCATGTGGATAGAGATACACTCGCGCTGTGAACAGGAACATAAAAGTGAACCCATTCATTTCAAGGCAACTTGAAACTATATGGCATGCAAAATATTCTAATTTAATATTTATATAGTGCTTCAGTATCTGGCGCTTTCACAATCGATATTTCCTAGGAGGGTTAGTGACTGATCCCTTTGTCGCTGTGAAAACTAATTGCTGTAAACCATACTAGCTAGTAAGTTCTAGAGGTAGCCCTAGAACCTGTTTGCCCCTACACAAAACTTAGGTTATTTTAAAACTTGGAAGCCATGTAATGTCAATAATCAACCCCACATTATAGCCCGTCACAGTAATTCTCTGAAGAATATGTAGCAGTTTTTGATTATGTCCTGATCAAAGGATAAGGTAGTCGGGTTGGGTAAGGAAATAGAGAGTAGGTCCCAGGTCACCATGGTCCAAGCCCAGGTGCTCAGTGTGTGTCTCTCTGCCCCCCAGATCTACCCCGTCCATCATTCACCACCTGCTCTGTGCTCTCGAAGGCTGACCCTTGAGAACAGCATCAGAGGCCTTCCTCGCCCTCTGGCTTCTTGCTGGTTTGGTCAATGGCAGGCAGCAGTGGGATACTGGGGGGCTGGAGGAAAGCAGTGCCAGGGTACTCCCTCCTTGGCCCCTTCCTGCTCAACTGCTGTGGGTGACCTGAATCCCTCTCAAGGCCACACTTTTGGCAGGCTGCCCTCTTCATAAAACTACCCTCCCAATTTCTTGTAACCACTCCCTCTCTCTACCCCTTGAAGCCTGTAATGGCTCCCAGACGTCATCAGTGCTGGGACACTGCACTGTCCTTTGGTGGTTTCTTTAAACCCTGCCAAGCTGGGTGTGGTGGCTCATTCCTATAATCCCAGCACTTTAGAAGGCTGAGGTGAGAGGATCACTTGGGACCAGTTTGAGACCAGCCTGGGTAACATAGTGAGTCCCTGTCCCTATGAAAAATTTACAAATTAGCCAGGTGTGGTGGCACACACCTGTAGTACCAGCTACTCGGAAGGCTGAGGTGGGAGGGCTGCTGGAAGCCAGGGGTTCAAGGCTGCAGGGAGCCGTGATCTTGCAACTGTGTTCCAGCCTGGGCAACACAGCATTTGTTGAGTGCTGTCTCAGAAAGAAAAAGAAAGGAAAAAAAGGATAACTGACAAACCACAGCTATTCAGACTTGGGACTTGGGAATCTGCTATGTTAATAGGCTGCTTTTTTTGTTTGGTTTTTTGAGGCAGGGTCTCTGTGGCCCAGGCTGGAGTGCAGTGGCGCCATCACGACTCACTGCAGCCTCAAAGTTCCAGGCTCGGTTGATCCTCCCACCTCAGCCTCCCGAGTAGCTGGAACCACAGACTCGCATCACCATGCCCGGGTAATTTTTGTATTTTTTTGTAGAGACTGGGTTCCGCCATGCTGGTCAGGCTGATCTTGAACTCCAGACATCAGGGGATCCGCCCGCCTCCACCTCCCCAAGGGCTGGGATTCCAGGCATGAGCCGCCGCGCCTGGCCTAACGGTTGCCTTTAGGTGAACGAGGCAATGTTGCAGCAGCGTCTGAGCCTTAATTCCTCATCTGACCAATGTCCACAGCCCCAACCCCCGTCAGCGAAGGCTCCTGGGGCTCCTCAGTTGTTTCCAGTAGCACAAAGACGTGTGAAGTGGGAGCAGCGCCCTCCCGTCTTCAGGAGGCGACGCCACTATTTGCTCTCTGGGGGACGGGACACCGTCAATGCTCCCGTTCACTAAAGGCCGGCAGCTTCATCTAAAACAAAAGCCGCCGTCCCTGCTCTGGGACCCAAAGATCCAGGAAACGATCCCGTGTCCTCCTGTCCCGCACTAGACCCTGCGTCCTTCTCTGGCCTCCTGTCAGCGCCCAGGCCCGCAACAACGTCCCTCTGTCCACCCGAGGCCAACTTCGTCTGCCTGGGCATCTGCGGGGCGGGAGTGACCCGGGTCTTACCATGGCGAACTCCGCTGCTTCAGCCCAACGCTACTTCCAGACCTCAACCGGCTGCCACAGCTGCTGAGCGCCCAACTGCAACCTCCTGCCCGTGCGCGCTGCACGGGATTGGCCCGCTGGTGCCAGGCCGCCATTGGCTTGGAGATCCTGGGAGGCGGGCTGAGGGCTGGATCCCAGTTCTGATTGGCCATTGCTCAACATGTGTACTGGGGACGCTCTCTGATTGGATGTAGGATTGGCGGGAAGGCAGCGGGGTCATCAAAGGCTGCGCGGTTGCTGAGGCATTTCCGGGGTGTCTTCTGACCAGGGTTGGAACAGCTACTGCGCTGCCTCTGTGGGTCGCGGAACATTGCCTTGCTCCCAGTGTGCCACTGCCCCTCCCTGATTGCCCCAGGCCTGCTCCTCTCCCTGCCTAATTCAGATCTTTGCAAACAAGGCCACCTCTGAGAGGCCTTGCCGCCATCTACCCAAGTCACAGCAGCACCGCAATTATCCCCCTCTTCCCTGTTCCCACCCAGCACCCGGGAAGTGGCAGGATTCAATCACTTTTGTGACCCAAAAGGAGAAAACGGGCCGGGCGTGATGGCTAACGCCCGCAATCCCAGCACTTTGGGAGGCCGAGGCGGGTGGATCACCTGAGGTCAAGAGTTCCCGAGACCAGCCTGGCCAATATGGTGAAAACCCGTCTCTACTAAAAATACAAAAATTCCCCGGGCTGGTGGTAGGCACCTGTAATGCCAGCTACACAGGAGGCTGAGGTAGGAGAATCGCTTGAACCTGGGAGGTAGTTGTTGCAGTGAGCCGAGATTGGGCCACTGCACACTCCAGCCTGGGCAACAGAGCCATACTCCGTCTCAAAAAAAAAAAAAAAAAAAGGAAGAAAGGAGGCAAAATTAACGTAAGTGGAGAGGTTGGGTCAGGCACACCAGCTCATGCCTGTAATTCCAGTGCTTTGGGAGGCCACAGCAGGAGGATTGCTTCAGGTTAGGAGTTCAAGACCAGCCTGGGCAACGTGGTGAGACCCACCTTGCCCGTTTTTACAAAAAATACAAAAAATAAAATAAAATTAGCAAGGCATGGTGGCTCATGCCTGTAATCCCAGCTACTCAGGAGGCTGAGGCAGGAGAATCCCTTGAACCTGGGAGGCAGAGGTTGCAGTGAGCTGAGATCACGCCACTGCACTCAAGCCTGGGCAACAGAGCGAAACTCCATCTTGAAAAAAAATAGAGTTTATTTGGGCCAAGCTTGAGAAGTGCAACCCTGGAGATGCAAGTTGTCTTAATATATTGGCAGCAGTTATACGTGGGTTTTATAAAGGAAAAGAAGAGGCAGTTCCTAAGTTGTTTACCAAGAATTTTGAAATTAGAGAGGAAGTCTTGCTGTGTTGTCCAGGCTAGTCTTGAACTCCTGACCTGAAGGGATCCTCCCACCTTGGCTGGCCTAGCCTGAGGAATTTATATGAAAATAACGTAAGCTATTTATTGGGTCAGGCGTGGTGGCTCACACCTGTAATCCCAGCACTTTGGGAGGCCAAGGTGGGAGGATCACTTGAGGTCAGGAGTTCAAGACCAGCCTGGCCAACATGATGAAACCCTTCCTCTACTAAAAATACAAAAATTAGCCAGGCATGGTGGTGAGCACCTATAGTCCCAGCTATTTGGGAGGCTGAGGTAGGATAATCACTTGAACCTGGGAGGCGGAGTTTGCAGTGAGCCGAGATCACACCATTGCACTCCAGCCTGGGCAATAGAGTGAAACTCCATCTCAAAAAAAAAAAAAGAAGAAGACTGGGCGCGGTGGCTCATGCCTGTAATCCCAGCACTTAGGGAGGCCAAGGCAGGCGGATCACAAGGTCAGGAGATCGAGACCATCCTGGCTAACACGGTAAAACCCCGTCTCTACTAAAAATACAAAAAATTAGCCGGGCATGGCGGCGGGTGCCTTTAGTCCCAGCTACTCTGGATGCCGAGGCAGGAGGATGGCATGAACCCGGGAGGTGGAGCTTGCAGTGAGCCGAGATAGCACCACTGCACTCCAGCCTGGGCAACACAGCGAGACTCTGTCTCAAAAAAAAAAAAAGCTATTTATTGTCTCTACATTGTCTACATTGTCTTTGGTATCACAAATTCCAGGAACAGGAAGATAATGGGTTGAGCTAGTCAGGAACAAAATGCCTTTAAACAGTCACCCCAGGGCATGAGTACAAGGCGTGTGACTGAAGTCCATATTCCTGTCTCTCTGGGCCTGATAAATTCTGCACACCTCGCATAACTCAAAGTGCTGTGAACACTTTTTCTTTTCTTATTTCTTTGGTGAGAGGGAGTGGGTTTATGGCCAACAAGAAAGGGAAAGGCACACCCCTGTCCCGGGAAGAGCAGAGTGGGGACCCAATACCCATTTTGGAGGAGTTTGGAACAGTCACCTGATTCTTCCTTTTTATTTATTTATTTTTTTGGCATGGTTCTCACTATGTTGACCAGGCTGGACTCAAATTCCTGGGCTCAAGTGATCCCCCAGCCTCAGACTTCCTTGTAGGGTGGGACTACAGGTGTGTGATTCTTCCCAGTTTGATTCTTCCATCCCTAAAGATCATCTTAGTGTGTATTCAGTTCTGGGAAAAGCCCTGGAGGAGACGTGCTGGCTTACCCCCAGCTCATCACCAGGATGCAGCATCCCACCATGGCATCTCCCTGGAGGGTGGCCAAGCAGGCCCTTAACTTTCCCTCCTGAGAGGAGAGCAGAGAAGAGAGAGGGAGCTCCCCCAGTGGGATGGGACTCGTGAGGTCCAGGAGTTGAGACTTTTCTGTGGCCTTTGGGGACCTCTGAACAGTGCAATCAGGTCTTCCCTTAGAAAGATGCTTTGGCAAAAGGAGGAGGGGCAGGGACGGAGTTCTGCGGACAGCCGAGAAAATCAGAGGAGGCCACTGGCCCCTTCTCCCCAGGAGGGTGAATCCTTCTGTATTAGCCCCAGGCACCCTAAAAAATACCACTGACTGAGTGGCTTAAACAGCAGGGTTTTATTTTCTCACAGTTCTGGAGGCTAAAAGCCCCAGAGGCCTCTCTTCCTGGTTTGCACACAGCCACCTCTCACCATGTCCTCCCACAGGGAGGTAGCACCCAAGCTCTCTGGTCTCTTATAAGGACACGAATCCTGTTGGATCAGGGCCCACCCTTATGACCTCACTTAACCTTCATCATCTCCTTATAGGCCCTGTCCCCAACTACAGTCACATTGGGGATTAGAGCTTCAGCGTCTAATATTGGCTGGGGGGGACACCATTCAGTCCATAGCCCCCCCTTCCTCAGGGCTCCAACCACATCATGCACAGAACTCAGCTGTAGCCGGCATCACACGGTGCTCTTCAGTCCAGCCACGCGTCCTTCAGCGGCTGGGATACGTTCTCGACAATGCATCATCAGGTAATTTCGTTGACGTGAGAACATCACAGAGTGTTCTTAGACCAACCAAGGTGGTGCAGCCTACTGCACACCTAGGCCACATGGTATAGCATATTGCCCCTTGGCAACAGACCTGTACAGCAAGGATTTATGTATCTAAACACAGAAAAATGTATCTAAACAGGAAAAATATGGTATTATAACTTTATGGGACCACTGTTATATATATGCTGTCTGTTGTTGACCGAAACATCATTATATGCTACATGGCTGCAATATTTATTTTTCTGATTATAAAAGTAACACATATTCCCAGTAGACAGTGTAGAAAATTAGCAACAAACTATTTATTCTACTGTAAATGACAAAAGAAAAATTGAGCCTTGGACATGCCCATTTTTACTGTAAGTTATGATTCCATAACTGACTTGTAGTAAACAGTGTTTCTGGCCCCTAAGTATTGCTGCCTTGTGTATTTTATTTAGTATACAGAACTAAAAAGAGTCCTGTGAATTATTAAATCATTTCAATAAGTCAGCTAACAACGTTTACATATAGTTGCTACACAGAAAGGAACACAAATTATTTCCTCTTTTGCTCATATTCAAACAGGCTTGAGTGACAACTTGAGGACAAGGCGGTGCCTCGACAAGATTTCACACAGCAGCTACGCGGGCCAGAGAAGCAGCACCACATGGTGTGGCAGGAGAAGGAGGACATGCACAAGGTAGGCAGTTCGGTTCTGGGTGAGAAAGGCTTAAGAGGCTTTGCAGAGTTTTGTAAGGTTCAGTTCATACAGATGTTTAAAGACCTCCTTGGGACTCCCGCTCATGGACTGTCCCTGCTGCACGCAGGACACCAGGGCCAAGCCTGGTTCCAGGGCCCCTGCTGTGCCCAGTTGCTACACAGCCCATGTCAGCTAGCTGGGCTTGGCTCCCTGCCATGGGTGCCTTTCAGCATGCTGCCTGCAGCAGGCACCCACTTCACAGTCATCATCTGCCATCTCCAGTTCAACCCCGCAGAGTAAGCAGCAACTCCCCCAGCCCCGCCCATTCTGAATGAGGAACGATGTCCAGAGGGCACTGTGTTATCTGCAGTGACACGCTGCGCCTGACACCAGTGACCTCGTCCTTCTGTCTACACCATGCCCCCTGCTCTTAGAAGGGGCATCTTAGTAAGGACAGGGAATTGCAAAAGAGGACATATGTTAAAATGTGGCTGATTCCCCCGTAACTCCTTTATAAATTTGGTTTTTAGTAAGATATGTGAACTTTATATTCAAATGCCATTAAGTATAGTAATAACACAATTAGGTTCTTTTTTCTCTTTTTTTTTTTTGAGACAGAATCTCTCTCTGTCACCAGGCTGCAGTCATGCGATCTCAGCTCACTGCATAGGCTCTGTTTTCTAAAATACATTCATTTATACACTGAAGTCCTTGGACCTGTAGTTTGTGATCTGTCCTCTAAAATGGGGCAGATTTTAAACCCAAATTGCTTCTTAAGATCATCTGTGGTATCATCCCCCTGCATGACTTGTCTGGGATTGCAGTGTGGGCTGGGTGGCATCTCATTGCTTGACACAGTCACAGTGACTCTGAGCTGGACCCAGAGAGGCCTGGGGAGGCCTTTCCTCCCCATGTGGGAGCCACCCTGCCAGCTTGCTCCAGGTCTCATCACTTCCAGTCTTAGTCCAGCAAGTGTGACAGTGACTAAACAGCCAGACTGTTGGCCAGATCAGCTGCAGGGAGGTCAGGGTCACCAGTGCAGCAAGTGGTAAGGTTGGGTTGTCAGTGCAGCTGAACTTGTGGTAAGTCCTACTTGTGGCCCTCCACCCAGGGAGTCTTTGATTTAAATCTCTTTCTTCTTAATTTTCTTTTCTTTCTTTTTTAGTTTTTTTAAGAGATGAGGTCTCACTATTTTGCCCAGGCGCTGGTCTTGAACTCCTCGGCTCAAGTGATCCTCCCACCTTAGCCTCCCAAAGTGCTGGGATGACAGGCATGAGTGCCTGGCCTGATTTAAATCTTCAGCACTTTGCCTATGTATTTTTTTCTGCTTCTGCTTCTTCTTGTGTTTAAGTAACTAGATTGAGTGCCCAAATGCTTTATTCACCTTTGCAATTGTGTAGAAGACCTCGGGCAGAGGTTGGCATTACAGAGCCAGCTGTCCTGCTGTAAGTTACTCCATGCAGTTGCAGGGTCTTTCTTGGTGTGGGGTTGTTGCTCAGCACCTGAGCCCAGGTGGTCTTCCCATTGAATGTTTGGCTGGGGTGAGGTGAGCACAGGGCTTTTTCCAAGCAGGGGATTTCTCCCATCTGTGGCTTTAATCTGTAACCAGCATTGGCTGTCACTTGTAACTCTTTAATATAGTGTAAGACTAAATGTACAGCCTTCCAGACCTTTGTTAAGCAAACATAAAACATCTGTAATTTTTTTTTCAGCAATTGGTTGAAGCTTCAGAGACATTGAAATCCCAAGCCAAAGAACTGAAAGATGCCCATCAGCAGCAAAAGCTGGCCCTGCAGGAGTTCTTGGAGCTCAATGAGCTCATGGCAGAGCTCTACTCCCAGAAGCAGAAGGTGTGGGACAAGGAGGAGGAGATGGAAGTAGCCATGCAGAAAGCTGACATGATGTGGCAGGAGATCTGAAGATCCAAGAAGCTCAGAAAGAGGATGCTGTTTAGCCAGATGCGGTGGCTCACGCCTGTAATCCCAGCACTTTGGGAGGTCGAGGCGGGCGGATGGCCTGAGGTCAAGAGTTTGAGACCAGCCTGGCCAACATGGTGAAACCCCGTCTCTATTAAAAATGCAAAAATTAACCAGGCATGGTATTGGGTGCCTGTAATCCTAGCTACTTGGGAGGCTGAAGCAGGAGAATTGCTTGAACCTGGGAGGCGGAGGTTGCAGTGAGCCAAGATCATGCCACTGCACTCCAGCCTGGGCAACAAGAGCAAAACTCTGTCTCAAAAAAAAAAGGTGGGGGGGGGAGGAAGCTATTTAGATATTTCAGTGATGGTATTGACTGGACTTTTGTATGACCTTAATAAAACATCTTTGAAAACTTGGGCTGTGTTATGTAAATTACTTTAAAATCATCTTAAGTTTTATGTGAACCCAAGTAAGTTGATCTGCCAAGCATTTATTTTGTGCTCATCCCTCAATATCTATTTGTGAAATTATTAAAAGAGGTTCCTAGTCCTAAGTTTTTAAAATTCCCTTTTAAGTAAGTAGAGGGTATTTATGCTGAGCTGTGATATGGCCCGGCTTAATTGAATAAGAGCACCTGCAGTCCATAAAGGGCCAATGGCAGTAGAAAGACAAATCATAGTCTAGGACGCTTCAAGCCACTTGCTTTAGACCAGTGCTTCTGAAGCGTCTTGGCCTAAGCACTCCTTTACACTCTTGCAAATTACTGGGGATCCCAAAGAGCTTCTACTTAGGTAGATTACAGCTCTCAATATGCACCACAGCAGAAATTAAAACTGAGAATTCTTTCAATACAACAAAAACCCATTACATGTTAACGTAAAGTTTGTAATGAAAAGTAACTATTTCTTTAAAAATCTAGTGAGAAGAATGGCATTTTTACATTTTTTTAATTTTATTTTAAGATGGAGTCTTGCTCTGTCACCCAGGCTGGAGTGCAGTGGCACAATCTCCGCTCACTGCAGCCTCTACCTCCCGGGTTCAAGCGATTCTCGTGCCTCAGCCTCTTGAGTAGCTGGGATTACAGACATGCACCACCATTCTCGGCTAATTTTTGTATTTTTAGTAGAGATGGGGTTTCACCATGTTGGCCAGGCTGGTCTCGAACTCCCGACCTCAGGTGATCTGCCCTCCTCAGCCTCCCAAAGTCCTGGGATTACAGGCGTGAGCCACCACACCCAGCCGCATTTTTACATTTTTTAATGTTTCTTTAATATCTGGCTTAATAGAACGTGCTCGGGTTCTCATGTCTGTTTCTGCACTCAATCTGTTTGGATACACTGTTCCGGATGAAGTACATGAAGAACTCCTGGTTCCCACAGATAGCTAATTAATTATTAAAAGAGATTCCTGTGGTGCTAGGTTTTACAAATTCCCTTTTCAGTAAGTAGAGGGTATTTATTCTCTGACAAAGTCTCAGGATCCCAAGGTTCTCAGCCCACAATTTGAGAACTGCTGCCCTAGGTATTCTGAATGTTCTGCTGTTGATGAGTGACATGTTTTAAGCAATGCTTACTTTAAAATTCGATTAAAGGCCAGGGGCTGTGGCCCACACCTCTAATCCTAGGTCTTTGGGAGGCCGAGGTGGGCCGATCGATTGAGCTGAGGAGTTCAAGACCAGTCTGGGCAACATAGTGAAACCCCATCTCTACCAAAAATACAAAAAGTTAGCTGGGTGTGGTGGCATGCACATCTAGCATGAAGTACTCAGGAGGCTTAGTGGGAGGATCACTTGAGCCTGGGAGGTGGAGGTTGCAGTGAGCCGAGATTGTGCCACTGTACTTCAGCCTGGGTGACAGAGTGAGAATCTGTCTCAAAAAAATTCTATTAAAATTTACTTAACGAATCCCACAAATGAGAAGGTCTGAAAGCACATGCTCAAGTTCAGGGCTCTTTGCTGTTTAGCCACAGGATATCTGTTTGTTTTCTTCTTAGTTTATTTTGCAACCTAAATATATTTGTAGTTGCAGCCAGTTACAACTCAAGTTAATGAAACCCCTAACTAAGGATTACCATTCCACATCGGATGCAGTGATACGTTGCCTGGGATTTGTTCTCAAGCGGTTTGTGCGTAGGCAGAGATGAAGCAAGCTCAGCTCAAGCTGCTCACTGTCAGCCGACTACGGTGGCTTGCCTGTAATCCCAGCACTTTGGTGAGGCTGAGGTGGGCGGATCACCTGAGGTGGAGTTTGAGATTAGCCTGGCCAACACAGTGAAACCCCATCTCTACTAAAAAAAATACAAAAACTAGCCGGGCGAGGTGGTGTGTGCCTGTAATCCCAGCTAAACTGGAGGCTGAGGCATAAGAATCGCTTGAACCCAGGAGGTGGATGTTGCAGTGAGCTGAGATCACACCACTGCATTCCAGCCTGGGCGACAGAGTAAGACTCTTGTCTAAAAAAAAAAAAAAAAAAAAAAAGGTCCTCTCCTCACTGTCAAAGCTGGGTGCCAGGCACAGGAGATTCATTACTCTCTCCTGTTATTCTGTGTGTGTGTCTGAAATTGTCCATTTAAAAAATGAATCAGTGTTTTACAGAAATCAGAAGTACTTGTTTTCACAAATCAGTACCCTTTCTTGAAATCTCATCTCAAAATATCAACTTAAATTCAAATTTAAACTTGTTTTATTACTAACCAACCACTTCAGCTGAGCCCTGCGGTGTATTTCTGAAACTTTAATTTGTGATAAGATTTGATAAAGGGTGAAAAAATACAAAGGTTCTTTAAGGTCTTGCTCTCTTACAAGTCCTTTGGGGAAGATGTAACTGGTAAGGCTGTGCTTCCTTTGTGTTAATGACAAGTGTGTGTTCGTTTTGTAGCTGGAAGCTCAGCTCAAGGACACTGTTGCTGAGGCCTCAAAGGAGTGCAGACTTCCTGAGCACATAGCAGACTTCAAGCAACAGAAAGTGAGCCTGAAGCCCTCGAGGTGGTGCTGGGTTAGAGTCTTTACTCTTACCCCAGACAGAAAGCTCATCCTTGCTGATCCCGGCACGTGGACATTACCTTGTGTAATGTGCTGGTCCCGGCTGAGCGTTACCCAAGGCAGCTCCAGACAAAACAGGGATGTGGGGAGGTAGGGAGGGACCCTGCCTTCGTGATTGTTTTATTTTCATAGCCAAGTGTATTAGTCCATTCTCACACTGCTATAAACAACTACCTGAGGCCGGGCGCGGTGGCCGACTCCTGTAATCTCAGCAGTTTGGGAGACCGAGGCGGGTGGAGCACCTGAGGTCAGGAGTTTGACACCAGCCTGGCCAACATGGTGAAACCTCGTCTCTATTAAAAATATAAAAATTAACCAGGCGTGGTGGTGGGCGCCTGTAATCCCAGCTACTCGGGAGGCTGAAGCAGAAGAATTGCTTGAACCCGGGAGATGGAGGTTGCAGCGAGCCGAGATTGCGCTACTGCACTCCAGCCTGGGTGACAGAGCAAGACTCCATTTCAAAAAAAAAAAAAAAAGAACTACATGAGACTGGGTAATTTATTAAAAAAAAAAAAAAAAACCAACAGGTTTAATTGGCTCACAGTTCTGCAGGCTGTACCGGCTTCTGTTTCTGGGGAGGCCTCAGGAAACTTAACAATCATAGCGGAAGGGGAAGCAGGCACATCTTACATGGCCAGAGCAGTAGGAAGAGAGAGAGCCGGGAGATGCTACACACCTTTAAACAACCAGATCTCATGAGAACTCCTGACCTCGGGTGATCCACCTGGCTCGGCCTCCCATAGTGCTGGGATTACAGGCGTGAGCCACCATGCCCAACCCTATATTTTAATTTTCAAATGAAGTAATGTATTTGGTATTTTATATAGGATGTTTTTATTCAGTTAAAAGATGCTAAATAGGCCAGCCCGGTGGCTCACCCCTGTAATCCCAGCACTCTGGGAGGCCAAGGCAGGTGGATCACCTGAGGTCAGGAGTTTGAGACCAGCCTGGCCAACATGGTGAAACCTTGTCTCTACTAAAAATACAAAAATTAGCCGGGCTTGGTGGTGGGTGTCTGTAGTCCCAGCTACTTGGGAGGCTGAGGCAGGAGAATCACTTGAACCTGGGAGGCAGAGGTTGCAGTGAGCCAAGATTGAGCCACTGTACTCCAGCCTGGGTGACAGAGCGAGAGTCCATCTTGAACAAAACAAAAACAAAAACAAAAAAGAATTAATCACCTGAAATCATTAGGTCTATCAGTTTTAGATTTAGATTTGAATTGAAATGTCGCTTAAATTAGATACAATTTAAAAATCCATATCATGAACTTAGTTTGGAAAAATCTCATGACAATTAAACTTTCAAAATCTTCAAAAGAACTTCCAGTGTTAATAATGCTAGCATACCACAGGATGCCGCGTGAGCAAGTTATGTAGTGAAATTGTCTCATCTCAGCTTTGTTCCTTGTGGATAAACTCACATGCCAGAGGGTGTGGTCAGGGCTGTGAATTACAGGTGAGGCCAAGTGACCTCCCACTGCTAGTGGTCACTGTGACTTGTCAGACTCCACCTGCCCATGCAGTCACCACTTTAGCCAAGGATGCCAAGGGCAGTGGTGCTTGGGTAGGCGGCCAGCTGGGAGTGGAGTAGGGGTCTGTGTAGAGACAGGAGGGGTGATAGGATCCAGGAGTAAGAACCACGGGAACCTCTAGACCAGACAGAGTGCATTTTTTTTTCTTTTTCTTTTTTTTTGAGACAGAGACTCACTCTGTTGCCCAGGCTGGAGTGCAGAGGTGCTGTCTTGGCTCACTGTACCTCCCAGGTTCAAGTGATTTTCCTTCCTCAGCTTCCCGAGTAGCTAGGACCACAGGCACGTGCCACCATGCTCGGCTAATTTTTTGTATTTTTAATAGAGACGGGGTTTCACCATGTTAGCCAGGATGGTCTCGATCTCCTGACCTCGTGATCCTCCTGCCTCAGCCTCCGAAAGTGCTGGGATTACAGGCGTGAGCCACCGCGCCCGGCCCAGAGTGCGCTTTTTAAGTAAAGAACTTGTAAGTAGAGTCTGAATCCTGTGGAATATGTCTTCACCCCACTATTCATTTCTTTGTTATTACAGACCAGCTGAGCTAGTGAGCAAGAAACACAAGCACTGAAGCTGGAAGCGTCCCCATCCATTTCTGTGGCTGCCAGCACAGAACCGCAGGAAGTAAGACAGCGTTGTCCTACTGATGCTCTCACCTGGGATCTGCCCTCATGTCCAGGTGACACAGCTGCCCTTGGTGACCAGAAGCCACTCACCTGTTCCCTGCATGCCAGCTTGCAGTGAGGACATCTGTCCAGGCACGAGAGCCCACCTTCCATTTTGAGAATTACTGTCAGTAACTCAGTTAGATAAGCTAGGCTTCTGCAATCATACTGAAGTGTAACATCCATACAACAAATTGCACAAATCACAGCATGTAACTTGGTGAATTTTTACACAGTGAATATGCCCCAAAAACCAACACCCAGTTCTAGAAATAGAACATTAGCAGCCCCTCAGAAGCCCCTCAGAAGGCTGCTTTCTCCTTTCCTGACACTAGCATTCCTTGACTTTATTCTGCTTTCTAGCACTGTAGGTTAATTTTACTTGTTTTTAAACTTTATGTAAGTGGGGTTGTAAATTGTATGTTCTGTGCCTGTCTTCTTTTGCTGCAACATTAGGAGTCATCCACATTATTGTATCTGGCAACACTTTGTTCATTCCCGTAACCTATGGTATTTTACTAGATAAATATGCTACACTTTACTTATCCATTGTACTTCTGGTGAATATTTGTGGCATTTCAAAATTTGGGATATTACAAATAATAAAGGAATAAGCATTTTTACATGTCTTTTGGTGGACATATGCAGGCTTTTCACACACTTTTAAAAAACTGTTTAATAAACACCCTGTTTTGCAAGAAGTTCACATGCCAATTCATGTAGAGTTGCTTGAGTCTGTAACAACTGAATAGAGGTTAATTGTATGATGTCTTGTAATATGTTTCCCTGTTGGTCATTTAGTCATGTGGCAGAAACCACTAGTTGTTTGCTAAAATTCATTCTCTGTTTCCTCTATGGTAAGGACCCTCCACATTTTAAGCTAGGCAGATGGCTGCCCAGAATAAAGACTACCAATAAAGGTGCAATCATGTTCCTAAGTTCTTAGTAACAGGATGTAGTAGAAATACGGCATGGCAGATTCCAAGATCTTTCCTAAAGGGACACACTTTGCTTTCCTATCTCCCTTCCTCATTGCTGTGTATAAACACATACTGCCATCTTCCACCTTGGGGTTGCGGCTCATACAGTGGCCACAAGACAGAAGGAACCTGGGCCCTGATAAAATCAAGCGTTATATTTACCTTAGACTGCCTATGCAGGTTTTGACAAGAGCTACAATGGTTTTTCTACCACTCATAACTGAAATAAATTATAACATACAAGTTAGTTTCCAATTTTTGATATTGTACACTATATAGCAGTGAACATTGTGCAATATATCTTTTTTTTGGAAATGTATAATAGTTTACTGTTGTAATTCATTTATAACATGTGTTGGACAACTTAGCTAATATGTTAATTGATTTATACAATTCCTTTCAATTTTATCTAAAAGTAGCAGACCAAAATTAAATAAGAAAGTTACATAAGATTCCATTTGAGCATACATAAGGCCATGATACTTTAATGTGAACCACCATTTCTTGGAAGAAAGAAGACATCCAAATGTCTGATTCAGAGAGAAAGTTCCTGGCCAGTCATCCAGTAGACTCTCTCCACTCTTCAGTGAGAAGGTGATGCTTATATTTTTAAAAATCTCTGCAAAGCTCACATACAACAAGACAGTACATCCTGGATTTGTGACTGATATGAGCATTTAAGCCTGTCATTTTCAAGTATAAAAGTTTAGTGTTCCATTACCCAATCTGTGCAGTAGACACAGCTATAAACTCAAGTCATGTGAATTAACAGAAGCCCACCAAAGACATTTTAAAAATTATGATTTAGGCAACAGCAAGTTTAAATGTAGGAAAGCCTAGAAAAAAATGTGTAGATGAGATTGTTTCTCTAAAATGCATTAGGTTGTTCACAATGAAGCTTTGTCTAACACCATTATCTGATGCATGGCATATGCAATAAGGCAGATCCACAGCAGACCAAACAAGGAAGCTGAATTAGGTAATAGAACTAGTAATTAAGATGGTTCACCTCTAACACAGTTCTGCGGCCTGTTCCCCCCAGAGAAAGATTAGAAAAGGTTCCAGTGTACCAAATAAGCTTCACAGAAGAACATGAAAATTTTTCTCCAACTTTTTTTTTTGAAGCAGAGCCTGTCACTTAGGGACCAACTGCTTGTAGATGAAATAAATCAACATTAATTACTTCTAGCCTAATGTAATATGGCTGGAGAAAATGGGTCTCCCGAAGCCGGTATTTTGTTTAACTTACATTCTAGGTGTGTATGTAACTATAACTTCTGCTGTGGTTCCAACATCTATATCTGAAAGGTGGAAGCAGCTGCTCTGTTACAATTTTCATGTAACATGCTTGGATTCTAGGTCTTTCCTCTTTAACACAACTTAAAGAAAGTTTCTCGTGGTTTAGTCAGCATACACACTTCTCATTTCATTTGATGTACACAGCCAAAGTGGGAATTAAAAAAAAATTACCATCTAGTTCAGAGAGCTAAATTGAGTCCAGCATTATGGCAAAGTCTGACCCAAAATTTTAATTTGTAATTTTAGCATGTGTCTCATGCACTTTGGGGAGCGTCAAACTAAATCTACAATTGCCCGAAGCCTTGTTACAGTTTAATGCACATGAACTAAAATGTGTACATTTTTAGTGTTCATGATAAATGCAGTTATGACCTTATTACACTTCAGCATTCTTTAAGAAAGCACATTAAGCTTTAATATAGAAATATTTAGGTTACACTTGTGCTCAAGTAATAATAAAACATTTGTTCTTTTTTGATCTCATACATTCTCTCCTCAGGTATGGCCCATCTCCTGTACGCTTGGAGCGACCTTTGGCTATGTGGCTGGCCTTGTTATTTCACTACTCTGGATATACTGGAATAGAAAGCAACTTACATACAAGAACAATTAACCGGAACAAAGGGAGATATTTCTTTGTGCAGATTCTGTAAGGGCTGTGCAGAAATGTATATGGTCAAAGCCAAGCAGTTCCATTTACAGCTCTGTTTTTTATGTAGTTACAACATGATGTGATTGTAGCTTTTTAAACTATGAAACTTCTGAGAGATTGTACCTTCTAGTTGAAATAAAGTATTTATAATAGATTGTGGCTTCAGATACTGCTTACTGCTTCTTAAACCTTTAAGGAACATTCTTAATAAACTTTATAGAATTCTGAGGACAGGTTTTGTTTTCTTTCAAGTTTTGAACTGCTTCATTACCTATAAATGGTCTGGGTATAGCTGTAGCATTTCATTTGCTTTCTCAGAGAAATGGCCAGTTTCCTTGGCCACTGAAGATGTTTCTCACGTAATTAAACAACAGTTTATACATCTTGATCCTATTCTTTTTTTTACAGTGTGTTTCTTTGGAGTTAAAATGGCTATGACAGCCTCATCAAAAACAGTCTTCAATCCCTTCTGGGTTAAAGCTGAACATTCCACATAGCAGCATGCTCCTGTCTCTTTTGCTAGTTTCTGTCCTTGTTCCACACATATAGGTTTTTCTTTCATATCCTTCAGTCTTGCTAAACTTTTGGGGTCATCTCGGAGATCAATCTGAGTTCCTATTAATAAAAAGGGTACATTTGGTGCGTATTCCTTAAGTTCCGGTACCCACTCCTCTTTCACATTTTGAAATGAGGCTGGATTTACCACCGAGAAGCATATAAGGAAGACGTCGGTCACTGGGTAAGATGAAGGCCTCAGACAGTCATATTCTTCCTGTCCGGCCGGCCGTGTCATAGAGTCCTAGGAGGTACTGCTTGCCCCCCACGGTGACGCTGACTGCTTAGTGGTCGAAGACGGTGGGCACGTACTCCTCCGGGAAGGCTTCGTTGGCATAGCTCATGAGTGGGCACGTCTTGCCCACCGCCCCGTCGCCGACCACCACGCACTTGAGCATCAGCGCGCCGGGCCCGTGAGCCATGCTGCTGCCCGCCGGCCTCCGGGCATGGTCCCCCCGGAGCCCCCGCCCCGGCCCCGGGCTCAGCCCCGGCCCGCCTGGGGGGTCCGCCGCCGTCGCCGCCGCTCTGCGCCGCAGGGCCGCCCCCCCGACCGGCCCCATGCAGCGGCTCCCCTCGCCGGAGGGGAGGGGGCGGCGGGCCCGGGGCGGTGCCGCCTCCGCGGTCGCCGCCAGGATCCCCGCCCCGGCCCCGGTCGCCGCGCCCGCCCGCTGCCCCCGCCCGCTGCCCCCGCCACTCGGCGCCCGCGCCCTCTCCCCGGCCTGGCCAACCCAGGAGGATCCGCCGGATCATAAGCATCTTTTTTTTTTTTTTTTTTTTGTGGCGTTTCGCTCTTGTTGTCCAGGCTGGAATGCAATGGCACAATCTCGGCTCACCGCAGCCTCCGCCTTCTGGATTCAAGCGATTCTCCTGCCTCAGCCTCCCAAGTAGCTGGGATTGCAGGCATGCGCCACCACGTCCAGTTAATTTGGTATTTTTAGTAGAGATGGGGTTTCTCCATGTTGGTCAGGCTGGTCTCAAACTCCTGACCTCAGGTGATCCGCCCACCTCAGCCTCCCAAAGTGCTGGGATTACAGGCATAAGCCACTGTGCCCAGCCTATCTTTTATCTTTTTATATGTCTATTTTATATAAAAAAAAATTCTACAGGTGGAATTGCTAGGTCAAAAACTAAGAACACTTTTGGCCAGGCACGGTGGCTCACGCCTGTAATCCCAGCACTTTGGGAGGCTGAGGCAGGCAGATCACCTTGAGGTCAGGAGTTCGAGACCAGCCTGGCCAACATGGTGAAACCGTCTCTACTAAAAATACAAAAATTAGCCAGGCGTCAGGGTGTGCGCCTATAATCCCAGCTACTGGGGAGGCTGAGGCAGGAGAATCGCTTGAACCCGGGAGGCGGAGGTTGTAGTGAGCCGAGATCGTGCCATTGCACTCCAGCCTGGACAACAAGAGTGAAACTCCATCTCAAACAAACAAAAAAACTAAGAACACTTTATAGATACAGCCCAATGTTTGTTCCTCCAAAATTACATTAACACTGACATAAGTGACATTTCTGTCTTAAAGACACTGGGTGTCAAATTGTTAAACCTCTTATATGTAAAAGAGAAACCAACAAAACAAAACAAAAGAACCAATGATCAAACCCTAATTATCTGTTTCACATCTTTGTTGTGGGAAGAAAGTTGAGCAGCTTTTCATTTGAAGAGCCTACTTTTCTCTCTTTTTTTGTGACTTGTCTGTTGAAATGCTTTGCCTACTATTCCATTGCAGAAGGTTTTTATAATGATTTTAATCAATATTTATAATATAGCTTTTCCCTTAATTTTGTTTTGATTAGCTTTACATTTTTTGATACATAGTAGAGCAAATCTTTTCACATTCTTATCGAATATAAGGTATTCATATACATTTTTCTTTCAAAAGAAATCTGAAGTCAAGCACTGACGTTCCAAAAAAAAACAATAATTTGATTAAAATTTTATAAAACATATTTAGTTTGGAGGAGGCTGAGATAATCAAGATATAAATAATGCTGGATATTCTCATCTAGTCAGATGATGTCTCTCCATTAATTAACTCTTGTAGTCCAAGTAACATTCTGTAGATTTATCCGCATAGGGAATACTCACTTTTTCTAAGTGTATATCAAGATATTTTAGAGTTTTCAATGTGAATAGAAACTTTTTGCTTGTACAAATTCAATTTTATTCAGTTTGATTCATGAGAATTCTTTTGAGTTTCACTTTATCTTTTATCTGTCCTCTTAACTCATTGTTTTTATTAATTTTTAATTTCATTTTCTGAAAATTATATCAGTGGCTGTGTAATTGATGTTTAATTCTAATATGTATATTTCATTTTTCCTGTCATATTGCACTGGGAATAAAACCTGAACAGTACTGAATACTCTCAGTGAAAGTAGTCATGCTTTTTCTCTTACCAACAGAAATTCCTTTAGTAATTCATCAAGATGTTTGATGTAGAATTCTTTAAAAAACCAAAACCACAATGAGATACCACGTCACGTCAGTTAGAATGGCGATCACATGGAGAGGATGTGGAGAAATAGGAACACTTTTACACTGTTGGTGAGGCTGTAAATTAGTTCAACCATTGTATAACACAGTGTGGTGATTCCTCAAGGATCTAGATCAAGAAATACCATTTGACCCAGCAATCCCATTACTGGGATTATAAGGATTTAAATTTCCAAAGGATTATAAATCATTTTACTATAAAGACACATGCACATGTTTGTTCATTGCAGCACTATTCACAGTAGCAAAGACTTGGAACCAACCCAAATGCTCATCAATGATAGACTGGATAAAGAAAATGTGGCACATATACACCATGGAATACTACACAGCCATTAAAAAGGATGAGTTCATGTCCTTTACAGGGACATGGATGAAGCCGGAAACCATCATTCTCAGCAAACTAACACAGGAACAGAAAACCAAATACTGTATGTTCTCACTCATAAGTGGGAGGTTAACAATGATAACACATGGACACAGGGAGGGGAACATCACACACTGGGGCCTGTCGGGGGTGGGGGGCTAGGGGAGGGATAGCATTAGGAGAAATACCTAATGTAGATGATGGGTTGATGGATGCAGCAAACCACCATGGCACATATATACCTATGTAACAAACCTGCACATTCTGCACATTTATCCCAGAACTTAAAGTATAATTTTTAAAAAATCAAATTAAGATATTATAAAGTTTTTAGATGTTTGTCTTACTTCAATACTTTTTTTTCTTTAGTTTAGCATGTAACCATCCAAAACTAAATAATCCCCCACCTCAGTTAGGCATCTTAGTGTAAGTCCAGTTACTCAGAAGTCTCAGTTTGCTTCCTCTTCCCCTACAACCCACTTTTAGAATGTAAGCAAGTCCTCTCCTGGTTTTCTTTTCTCCATTCCTACATCTTAGTTAAAGCTTTTACATCTTCACCATGCAGACCACAAAGACCACTAAAAATGAGATAGATAATAGACACAGGCTCCCATTTCTGGGTTCTGGGACCAAAGTTGAAATCAAAAGCGCAGCATAATGCTATTAATTGGTAGTGTGTTTGGGCCTTATTGAAAGAGCCTAACTCAAGTCTTGAGACAGAAATTGAAAATAATCATACAGGAAAATACTGTAGAACTCAGTAGTCCAGAAAGCTCTATTACAGGCTGGGCACTGGCTTATGCCTGGCTCATGCCTGTAACCCCAGCACTTTGGGTGGCTGAGGCAGGTGGATCATCTGAGGTCAGGAGTTCGAGACCAGCCTGCCAACATGGTGAAACCCCGTCTCTACTAAAAACCCCAAAATCAAGCCAGGCATGGTAGCGTGCACCTGTAATCCCAGTTACTCTGGAGGCTGAGGCAGGAGAATCACTTGAACCCGGGAGACGGAGGTTGCAGTGAGCCGAGGTAGCATCACTGTACTCAAGCCTAGTCGACAGAGTGAGACTCTGTCAACAAAGAAAGAAAGGAAGAAAGGAAGGAAGGAAAGGAAAGGAAAGCTCTATTACAGAAAGCAATGTGAATTGGAATTGCTTTATGGTCATAAAGGAAATATTTTGGCCACTCTGAGGGATGTTCCAGGCAATAGTTTCAGTCTTACTCTACCTATATAACCCTTTCAGGTCAGCAAAAAGGGTCAAAAAACCAGCCAGTGTTCAGAATGAACATGCATTTGAGATTTGTGAGAAGGAGAACTCACATCTAAAGTCTAGAAGAACAGGTCCTAGGTGTTCTGGCCGTAATTCATTGGTTACTGATACCATATGATTGCAATGACATTCTATGTTGTAAGGGCAATGCTTGCTGCCAAGACACAAAACCTTGTACAAAGCTTTCTGGTTTTGGCCCCTCGTTTAACAAAGATATAATTCTGGTTATTTTCTTTCGTTTTGTTTGTTTTTTTTTCTTTTTATTCCTCCCAGAGCCTTGCCATTTCTTCCCCCACCCCCGTCCCCGTCCCCCGCTTTTTTTTTTTTTAAGATGGAGTGTCGCTCTGTCACCAGGCTGGAGTGCAGTGGTGCGATCTCGGCTCAGGGCAACCTCTGACTCTCTAGTTCAAGCGATTCTCCTGCCTCAGCCTCCTGAGTAGCTGGGATTACAGGCACACGCCACCATGCCCAGCTAATCTTTGTATTTTTAGTAGAGATGGGGTTTCACCATGTTGGCCAGGATGGTCTCAATCTCCTGACCTCGGGATCTGTCTGCCTCGGCCTCGCAAAGTGCTGGGATTACAGGCGTGAGCCACTGTGCTCGGCGGCCATTTCTTCCTTTAATCTCCAGCTGTTTCACCCCAAGATGGTCAAGACAACTTTTTTATTTTTATATTTTATTATTATTATTTTTGAGACGGAGTCTCGCTGTCGCCGAGGCTGGAGTGCAGAGGCGCGATCTCGGCTCACTGCAAGCTCCGCCTCCTGAGTTCATGCCGTTCTCCTGCCTCAACCTCCGGAGTAGCTGGGACTACAGGTGCCCGCCACCGTGCCCAGCTAATTTTTTTGTATTTTTAGTAGAAACGGGGTTTCACCGTGTGAGCCAGGACGGTGTCGATCTTCTGACCTCGTGATCCGCCCGCCTCGGCCTCCCAAAGTGCTGGGATTACAGGCGTGAGCCACGGTGCCCGGCCAAGATTGCAAGAAGACAGGAAGTAACACTTTGTCCTCTAATTTATCTCATAGGTGAAACTTTCTTTCTTTTTTCTAAGAAGTACCACTAGAATATAATCCTAAAATTTAATGGTTGAGAGACTTGACTATAGAATTTGCTTTCTGTTGATGTTATAGGGGCTTCCTTCTAACTCAGTTGAATTTACTCTGAAAATGGCAAATGGTTCCCCCACCTACCCAAGGATGGAAGAATAGGTTATAAGTTGCATTCACTTGCTGAAGATAACTTAAGTATTTAGAATTGCGATGATGTGCTGAACTCAAATAGTTGAAACAAGTAACTTCTGGGGCAGCAGGTACTTATGTCAGCCATTGGCTTATTCCTTGACGCCAATGTTTTGGCTTTGTTTGGTGAATTGGTGGTTGACTTGATCCTTACTTGCTATTCAGACTGCCTCTGATCTTTCTGAGAACCAGAACCATCTGGATGGCTCATTTGACATTGGTCAGAAAGGTCCTTAATCTTTAAATACACCAGTTCAAGCACAGAGTCATAAGATGAGATGGGGAGGTGAAAGGTGGCTCACTTTGGGAGGCTGAAGTGGGTGGACAGCTTGAGCCCAGGAGTTCGAGACCAGCCTGGGCAACATGGGGAAACCTCATCTCTATGAAAAACTACAAAAAATTAGCCAGACTTTGTGGTGCATGCCTGTATTCTCAGCTACCCAGGAGGCTGAGGTGGGAGGATCTGAGCCTGGAAGGTCGAGGCATCAGTGAGCTGTGGTTGCATCACTGCACTACAGCCTGGGCAACAGAGTGAGACCCTGTCTCAAAAAAAAAAAAAAAAAACCAACAAAACAAAAAAAATTCAAATAGGCCCCTCCAAGGATCAACCATTTGTCTACAAGGAGTAAGGAGACTTCTACATCTTAGCAGTACTTGATGATGGTGGGAAATTATCACGTCACATTCTGTTACAGTTTGGGGGCTACTCCAAAAGAAATTTCTTAATGCAACACTTCCACAAGAAAAGATAATGTGCTCCTAGTGCTACCATTGTACGAGTGAGAGAAGGGGAGTGATTAATGTGTTACAGCTCTTCTCACTAGTATCTAAGAACGTGAAATCTATGCAGCACACCCTTCCCTCTCCCAGCCACTTGGAATCAGTCCTTCACCATGTCCTTATTCACTTCACAAATTATCCATATGCATTGTGGTTACAACAGAAAGTGTAGATAAGAAAAGATACTTTACTGATGTCATAACTCATATAATTTCAAGTGTCTTACAGGGTCAAGTGTTCTTGTTCCAGTTATAATTGCTGCATAACAAACCACCCCAATCTCAGTGCCATACAATTGTATTAAAATAACAACATTTGTATTCCCAGATTTTATGGGTCAGGAGTTTAGTCTGGACACAGGGCAGACTGCTTATATGTCTGCTATGTCACATCTGGGGCATTTGCTTGGAAGACTCAAAGTTTAGGTGTGACAGCAGCTGGGAACAGGAATCACCTGTGTGTATCTTCATTCACATACCTGGTAGTTGATGCTGATTATTGGCTGGGACCTCAGATGGACTACAGGCCAAACTGCCTCTGCACAGCCTCTGCACACGGGTTATTCTGTCCTCCTCACAGCATGTATAGCAGATGGGTTCTAAGAACAAATGTCCTAAGTAGGCAAGGCAGAAGTGCAAGGTGTTCTTACCATCTAGCTTGGAGGGCACCATGGCATTACTTCCATTATACTCTATTGGTCAAAATAGTTACAAAATTCTGCCCAGCATGACACTACAGGTTTTTCTTTGGGGGCTCAGAATAAAAAGGCAGAACAGCCTCTGCCTGTTTATCTCTTATTCTTTTGCAGGAGTTTTGTGTTACATACAAATAAAAATTTAGAGATATTGTTGTATTTCCCAGCTACCGAAGTCAACTGTGAAGAAGAGGCATTTACATCCCTCTATAGCAGTACTAAGAAGAGAGGTATCCTTGACTAAATAAGCAAGGCAAGATTACTCTTTCCAGACTCTGATTTGGGAGTTAGCAGATAGAACATCAGGCAGAAGTTCCTCTGTTGGTGTCACCTACAGAGCAACAAGCTTGAGAACTCTGTGTTCCAACTTGGGAGCTAGTCAGTCTCCCAGAGTGGGGGTATTTGGAGAGCAGGCTTGTGAAGAAGGCCAAGGAAACAGAAAGGACAGCTCTTAGGATACACTTTACTGAAGATCTATCACTCAGACAAGATGCCCAGAAAGTTCAGGATTAACAAAGGTCTAGAGTCTTGTAACTCACTTCCTGTGGAAGTTTATTGTGAACAACAACAGTAACAAAGCAGCCTCAATTCTCTAATCCTGCAGAGGGCTAAAGAACACCTATTACTCCCTGGAGCTTAATAGAGATGAAATCTTAGGATATAACTGCAGTATACATGCTGAGGATGACCAGGAAGATGGTTATAATTGTTATACCCTAGTTTAGGTGAAAACTACATGTAAGATATTGTGAGGTCCTTGAGTGGTATACCTTGACTAAGGTATTAGTCATCCTGGAAGAAAATCTGGATCGATTAAATGTCAGATGAATTAGATGCACTAAAAATAAAAAGAGAAGCCAGAAAGTTGTCCTAGTAATAATCAGTCCATCCTTGCTTAGCACAGCTCCAATATTACGCAGATTTCAGTTACCACAGTTTAGTCCAATGACACCAGTCCCCCAACAACACAGTTCTGATATCAGTTGCTATGGTCTATTAACTATGAATAATTGCATAAAGGAGAAACTTCACTGCTAGACCTTCAACCCATAAATTGCTGCATGTATACCAGAGGCGCATTATGATCAGTGACCAATCATGTCACTTCTTTCAATATCTATTGGTGATTGGTCACCACACATCTTTTTTTTTTTTTTTTTTTTTTTTTGACACGGAGTCTTGTGTCTCGCTCTGTCACCAGGCTGGAGTGCAGTGGCGCAATCTCGGCTCACTGCAACCTCTGCCTCCTGGGTTCAAGTGATTCTCCTGCCTCAGCCTCCCAAGTAGCTGGGACTGCAGGCAGGTGCCACCATGCCCAGCTAATTTTTGTATTTTTAGTAGAGACAGAGTTTCACCATGTTGGCCAGGATGGTCTCGATCTCTTGACATCGTGATCCGCCCGCATCAGCCTCCAAAAGTGCTGGCATTACAGGTGTGAGCCACCGCGCCCGGCCCCACATCTTTTATTCAATTCACACACTGGCAGCAAACCATGCAGCTGTGTTTTTTCCTTTTCTTCCAATGATAAACCTGCATAACATTTTCAATAATGGCTAATCAAAAGAGAAAACTGGCCAACAGTGAAGTGTCAGAAAGATAAAAGCACAGCAAATAAACAAAAATAGAGAACTCTGAATGCTAGTTAATTTTATGCATTAACTTGGCTAAGCTAAGGGATGTCCAGACAGCTGGTAAAACATTAGTTCTGGTGTGTCTGTGAGGGTGTTTGCAGAAGACATTACCATGTAAATGAGTAGACTGAGTAAAGATCAGATCACCCTCACCAATGTGGGCATCATCTGATAGAACAAGAAGGTGGAGGAAGGGCAAATGTACTCCCCCTGTTTGAGCTGGGACATCCATCTTCTCCAGCACTTGGACACTGGCACTGTGGTTGTCCAGCCTTGGACTTGGACTTTGGACTGAATTATTCCACTGGTTTTCTTGGTTCTCCAGAATGCAGATGGTGGAACTTCTCAGCCTCTCTAATTGTGTAAGCCAATTTCCATAATAAAATAAATCTTCATGTATACCTATATAAATCTTTATATATCTTATAAATCTTCATATATATAAGATGAAATAAATATTTATGCCTCTGTGTGTGCGTATACTGTTTTCTGGAGAACGCTGACTAATATACTCTGAAAGTGAAATTCAAATTGAGTGTAAATGGAGTTATGGAAGAAATAGCTATTGGAGGTAATTTGCCACTGTTTGAGGCATTCCGGAGGAACTTAGGGAAGGCAGACTTAACAACATAAATGAAAATAGATGTGTTCATTCATTTTAGGATAAAGATGTCCCAAGAAAGTGACACTGGCAAAACAAAACAAAACAAACAAAACTCACATTAAAGGAATTATCAGAGGTATTTCATGACATTGAAAGCACAAACAATAAATAGTTGGAAGCTGATTCAAACTTAGGAGAATGACAGTTTGTCAAGGTATAGCTCACTCTGCACTGTAAGTACTACAAGAAGAGGAGGGCCAGCTTCATTCAAACTATACTCCATTAAGATTTTTACAAAGAAATAAAATATTGATTCGTGTTTCTGATGTTTTAAATTACACTACACTAAATATTAGTGTTACTATTTTTGAAAATGTTCCTGTGCATTTATAACCTACAATAGTTTTTAATGTTTTGACAAAATATTTTTAAAAGTCACAGAACAGTCAGAACATTCCCCTTTGAGGCACAAGATCGCGTTCCATTTTCTGTTTGCAGTCATTTCTGTGGTCCCTCATTAGCATGCAAAGCAGGGCCTCCCTCTATATCTGTTCTAGGAAGTGACTGTGGGAAGGGAAATGAAATGGTGTATGTGGAGTGAAGCAAAACTGCAAGGACCACGATTGAGTGGCTGTGAAGAATAAGGCTGGAGATGGTAATCATTGTGCCTAGCAGAGAGAAAGGTAAAAAAGCTCTGAATCTTTCAGATTGTGCTGATTTACGCATGATCTTTCAAAGACAGGTTAATCCTCACAAAGGAACAGTATAATTATTTAAGAAAAATCAGATGTGTGACAAATGGGATGCGACGGTGCACCAAGATTTGATAATTGGTGATATGATTGGAGAGGCAAGCACACAGACCATTGTGGGTCTGCCTCAAAGGAACACTTCTTAGTCTCATGCCATCTCATATGCCAGTCACTCATGATCTTTTAAAGACAGGTTAATCTTCATTGAGGATTTGCCTCTGATGACAAATGTCTTCTTTAGGAGATGTTAGTTCAGTGATGTTATTTCAGCATTCAGGCCAACAAAGGCAGTCAGAAGAGGAATGCATGTCAGGTGTCCTAGAGGTCAGTAAAAAAGAAGAACTTGGTCTAGGGGAAGAATTATGAATGAGAGACTGCAGCAGAGCTAGAAGATGGTGCCCAGCAGAAGAGAATTGGAGCAGATAGATTCCTGCTCTTTTAGAGCTTCAACGATGAAGCCTATTGTTCTGTGGTTTGAGGAATGCTCATCATTCACCATAGCTGGTTAACATAATTTATTAAGTTGAATCAAGTACAAAAGGAAAAAGTTCTTTATAATAGGCCATATTCCATGAGTGGTAATTCCTTGGAGTCAAACAGGGAGAAAATAAGCCGCATTGTTAAAGACTTTCCAGAGACTTCTTCTATTCCACTTTCCACCCCTCCTTAAATCACTCGCCAAAGAAATGCTTTGCTGGACACTAAAGTGGCCACAAATGTGTTCATAAGAAAACATCAGAATATAAAATTAATCATTGTCTCTTTTAGTTAACTTTTTTGGAGTGTGTGTGCAGGGTTAAAGGACAGATGCTATTAAGATGATAAACATCAGCCAGGTGCGGTGGCTCACGCCTGTAATCCCAGCACTTTGGGAGGCCAAGGCGGAGGGATCACCTGATGTTGGGAGTTCAAGACCAATCTGACCAACATGGAGAAACCCCGTCTCTACTAAAAATACAATATTAGCCGGGCATGGTGGCACATGCCTGTAATCCCAGCTACTCCAGAGGCTGAAGCAGGAGAATTGCTTGAACCCAGGAGGCAGAGGTTGTGGTGAGCCAAGATCGCGCCATTGCACTCCAGCCTGGGCAACAAAAGCAAAACCCCATCTCAAAAAAAAAAAAAAATGATAAACATCACTGAAAAGTTTGGAAGTACTACCAGTTTCTATGACCAATAGCTTTCCAAACAGCTGCAATTATTTGAAGGTCAATGAACTAAAAATGTCCATGTATCGGCTTTAGGCAAAAAGGTCATTAATGCTTTAGGGGACTGTAATAAGTCTGGAAGAGGCTAACTTGACTCTCACCTTCTGCAGTTCTCTATCTGATCACCCTGAGATCCTCTTCAACTGCCAGGCTCCTGGAAGGTCAGAGTCAAGCCAGTGACTGACTCCCTGACCAGCCATACAGAACCTAAAGTTACAACCTACCTGGATTGGCAAGGTCTTCTATGACTTATGTAGCCCCTCCTTGGATGAGGTTGCCACCCACCCAATCCCCCCCAAAAAGATCAGTCTTCTATGCTAGCTATGAAAAAAGAGAGACAATGACAGTATTTCATTCCATCAGTGTTTGAAAAAAGTCTGCAACTTCTATGCAGGTATCTCAAAGCATCTAGGATTCCAGGGATGGACAGAAAGTCCTTCAATCACAACAGAATTCCTGTTTTGCTCTTTAAAAAAGGAGAGAGGACAGGCTGACGGATGCTGTGGGTGCATAGACTCACATGTTGTCCATGAAGTGGGGACTGTCCTCTAATTCTAAAGGAATAGCTTTGGTGACCGTTTTGCCATTGGTGCCATCTCTCAGGAAACTGATGATAAACTACAATGTTTTAAACTTGTACTATATCCAGGAGATATGTAGATACATAAAATATTTTGTTATTTAAATTCCACAAGCGTACAATGTAGGTATTATTTTCATTGCACAAATATGATAAATGAGACAATAATTTTCTCAAAGACACCCAATTAAGCTGCCTGACTGCAAAGAGTTTCAGGCAATGATTTAGATTCCTTTCGTTCACCATCTTCTAAAGATGATGCTTTAATCATTGTTTAGCTGGTTACTGATCATACTCTTCTTAAAGCCCTTCCCCATGGGATTTGAAAAATCTGCTTCTAAGCATATCTGAAAGTTTTTTTAATTTTCAATTTTTTTTAGAGATGGGGTCTCACTATGTTGGCCTGGCTGGAGTGCCACGGCCATTCACAGGAGTGATCATAGTGCATTATAGTGTCAAACTCCTCAACTCAAGAGATCCTCCCGCCTCAGCCTCCTGAGTACAGGCTACAGGCATGTGCCACCATGCCCAGCCATAGCTTGAGGTTTTCACCTACAATAACTGAAGTTCCTACCTTGCCACTTCAGACCATCTACTAAGAAGTCATAGATATTACTTCAGGGAAAAAAATGCCTGGCTGCAAATAATTCCCTTTAACGGACTTGAAGATAGTTCTGTTAGTGTCTTCCATAGTTTTCAACTCAGATCCAGTGCTCATGCAATACTCCTTATCTACTGTGTCTTTGTTTCCAATAGCAATAACACATGAACTTAATAAATATGCTGTCTTTTTAAGAATTTACGGTCGGGTGTGGTGGCTCAAGCCTATACTCCCAGCACTTTGGGAGGCCAAGGTCTGTGGATCACGAGGTCAGAAGATGGAGACGATCCTGGCCAACATGGTGAAACCCCGACTCTACTAAAAATTATCCGGGTATGGTGGTGGGCACTTGTAGTCCCAGCTACTCAGGAAGCTGAGGCAGGAGAATCGCTTGAACCCGGGAGGCGGAGCTTGCAGTGAGCTGAGATCGTGCCACTGCACTCCAGCCTGGGCGACAGGGCGAGACTCTGTCTCAAAAAAAAAAAAAAAAAAAGAATTTACATTGGTGTATGAATACAAAGACTGAAAAATGTATTAGAAAGATTTATTATTTAAGAGATTCCTTATGAAAGAGTTTAAAGATGAAAGAAATTCATCAAAGGGCTTGTATATTTCAAGAAGAAAGTATGACATCATCTAAATACATATTGCGGGGTTAAATGTTCTTTCCACCATAAGAGAAAAATCTATTCTCTTTTGTCCTAGTGTAAAACTCAGGACTTCTGCAGCTGCCCTTGTCTCTGAAATCTTCAACTTGCAGAGTTCTAAACACACACCCTACCTCACACCCCACGCAGAGTTACTCTGCGTCCACACAGCTGAGCTCCGTGTGTTTTAACAGTCATAGCATTTAATTCCCACATCTTGTTCTGATAGCTGAGATTTATAATTTCAATAAAGATTTCAACAGAAAGATGGTAAATAACTCAGAGGAACTTATTTATTTATTTATTTATTTTTGAGACACAGTCTGGCTTTGTCGCCCAGGCTGAAGTGCTGTGGCATGATCCCGGCTCACTGCAACCTCCACCTCCGGGGTTCAAGCGATTCTCCTGCCTCAGCCTCCCGAGTAGCTGGGATTATAGGTGTGCACAACCACACCCAGCTAAATTTTGTATTTTTAGTAGAGACGGGGTTTCATTATGTTGGCCAGGCTGGTCTCAAACTCCTGACCTCATGATCCACCCACAGCCTCCCAAAGTGTTGGGATTACAGGTGTAAGCCACCACGCCCGGTCCTTCATAACAATGTATTACCTCTGAAATTCCCATTCACAACAGTGACCTTGATTTGAAATTTTAAAAAAATCAGGCAAATCTATTAAGACATAATAAATAGAGAGTGGCTAAGACACTCTGAAAACAGATATCAAGGACCTCAACTTCTAATGTTTACTTTTAATCATTTTAACAAATAAGCAAACTTTACAAGATTAGTGAGGTTCTGGTGTAAGAGATGTTTTCATAGTCCCTGAATGAGCCTCACCAGGCTTCCCACTAAAATGTGGCAGGGATGAGAGTGCACCTCACCACTGCAGAGCCCAGAATGGAGGCTCCCCTAGTTTCAGAACTTGGGAACAGTTTCCACCACTTGGCCTATCAAACACTCAGACTCAACGAAGAAACCCAATTGGTGGCTCAGACCTAGAAATGGAGTAAATCTGTTGGCCTGAATAAAAGGTCAAAAACATTTTGTACATTTCTGCAGAAAACTGGACTTTTCATCTATTGCAGGCATTGTTTTTACAGGCAAACAGAATGAGGTCTTCTATCTCTTTCTGTTTCCCCACTCACCTCCCCAAATCCTAAGTCCTCTCTCCTACATTATATGTTCTATTTTTCACCCCTCTGTAACAGTCTAAAAAAGGATAACTGTGGAAGTAAGATATGCCTATTAGGGAACATCCGGAAAATCAGAAAACTACAAAAAAGAAATAATCACCAGAGACACCTGATGTTCTTATTTCAGCCACTTCACTGCTCGGGCTGTTCAGCAGCCCTTGCACTGCCTGCCAGTTCTGGTCTCCTTGCTTGCCCATCCTCCTAGATGACCGTTCTGTATTCTTCTCTTCTTCAAACCTCAACATTTCTTCTCTGCTTCTCACTCTCAGCTGAAGGCTTCAATTTTGATACAGGAGAAATCAGAATGGATCATTCTACAACATGCAGCAGGCACAGACATCTGTCTCCATGCACTCGGCTTTCCCTGGCTCCTAGGGCCAACCCCCCACTTTGCACTGGATCCTGTTCCCCACTCCTCCTAAAGGACTTTGCTCCTGGAATTATTTCCATTCCTGCCTCATTAGTTTTTTCTTCTTTTTTAATGAGTCATTGCCAAGAAAAATGATGTACCGTAACATCTTGAATTGCAACTTCTAAAAACTTCCCATTTTCCTGATTCCTCAGTATCTCCACAAACAAGCTGTGGGCACCTTTCCCAGATGACCAGGTACACCAATGTGACAAGGCTGGTCCCTGTCACAAGTTCCCCTTCTTGCTCTCCCCTGACCATGGCCTAGTGACATTTAAGCACACCCATGATATCCCCTCCTGCCTTTGCTGGTGAACCCCACCCTGATGCCCAATAAGGGTAACTGTCCACAGGAACCTGTTTGCCCTTGGCTCCCCACCTGCTTGGTTGAGCCCGCTTTGTTGGTGCTCTGCCCAGGTGATCCCCACAAGGTATGTCGTGCCTCCCTCTTTGGAACCTGTGAGTACAGTAAATCCTTTATTCATATGCCTTCCCAATGTCATCTCCACAGCCTATTGGAATGTTCCTTAAGGACTCCACAAGGGGTACTTAATCCCTCATTTATAACACATACCTCCATCTTAAAAAAGCCCTCTCTTGAACCTGTATCTTTCTCAGCTCCTACCCAATTTTAAGCTTCCCATTTCCAAGAAAAGTGACTGCAAGAGTTGTTCACATTCGCTCGGCACCGCCCGCCCGGCCTCCCGAGAGGCTTCGGGGACTAGACCTTGGACGCGGATCCTTCCAGCGCTGAGCCCCGGGTCTGCCTCCTCCTCCGAGAAGCCCCCCAGGCCCCGCCATCCTCCTTCTCCGGGAAGCCCCGCCCCCAGGCCTACCCCTCCTCCTCCTCCGGGAAGCTCCCCCCTCAGGCCTAGCCCTCCTCCTCCTCCGGGAAGCCCCCCTAGGCCTCGCCTTCTCCTCCGGGAACCCCCCAGGCCTTGCCGTTCTCCTCTGAGAAGCCCCACCTAGGCCTCGCCCTCCTCCTCCTCCGAGAAGCCCCCCAGGCCTCGCCCTCCTCCTCCCCCGGGAAGCCCCCTAAGCCTCGCCCTCCTCCTCCTCCGAGAAGCCCCCTAGGCCTCGCCCTCCTCCTCCCCCGGAAGCCATCCCCGCTCCCCCGACCCCCTAACTTGCTCTCCTCTGGGGAGCCATGGGGCCCCGCGGCACCAAGAGGCCAAATGGGACCCTGAGGCCACTCTGCCTGCGTCCGCCTCACGCGCCCCTTCAGCGCCAGGTCTGGGGGATCCACGCCTGCGCCCCGGGGCGACCCTGTCGCGGGGTCTGGCTGTCCAGGCCCGGGGGCCCGGGTGTCAGGCTGGTAGCAGGAAGGAAGGCGCTGGCCTCCCCACCGCCTTCGCCCCATGCGGCGTCCCCGGGAAGGGTCGCGGAAGAGCCGCCGTCCGCACCCAGAGGGCCATGGACAGGGAGCGCCCTGCGTGGTGTTCGTGGCGCTGGCCTGGTCTCTGCGGATCGGAGGCGAAGCCAGCCTGGCTCTAGGGTCGCCCGTCTTCTGTCGAGCTGGCAACATCAGTGCGGTTCCCACCGCCATTTGCGCTTTCTACTGGACCCTCTGCTTTTTATTGTTGATTTGTGGGAGCTCTTTGCATAGGGGCCCCGCCGTCACAGCCTTGCGTTCTCGCAGGCGCGTGCCCTCGGAACGCCGGGTGGGCTGCGGGCGCGGCGGGACTCCTGGTCTCTCTTCCCCAGGACGGACACCGGCGTCGCCGCGTCCTACGAAGCCGGGCGCCGAGCGGGAGGCGCATCTGGGCCCCACCGGGGCTGCCCGCACCGAGCACGCGAACGCGCCCTCCCGCCCGGAGGCCGCGGGCGCTGCGGTCGGAGAACCGTAGAGCCACTCGGCTGGGTGTGGCGCGGCGGGGCGGGGAACGGGGCGGGGCCTGGGCGACGGAAGTGTGCAGCCGCGCGGCATTCTGGGGCCGGAAGTGGGGCGCAAGCTGCGGGCTGGTATCATGGCAGGTGCGCGGCGGCGCAGGAGGCGCCTGGCGGAGCTGACGGTGGACGAGTTCCTAGCTTCGGGCTTTGACTCTAAGTCCGAATACTCTCCAGAAGCGGAGACGCGGGAGGCACGCGAGGCTGCCCGGAGTCCGGATGAGCCGGGCCGGAGCCCCTCGGCCAGCCGGCGTAAAGGCTGTGCCTCTGAGCACAAAGATCAGCTCTCTCAGCTGAAGGACAGAGACCCCGAGTTCTACAAGTTCCTGCAGGAGAATGACCAGAGCCAGCTAAACTTCAGTGACTCGGACAGCTCTGAGGAGGAAGAGGAGCCGTTCAACTCCCTGCCAGATGTGCTGGAGGAAGCCAGTGAGGATGAGGATGGAGCGGAGGAGGGGAAGATGGGGACAGAGTCCCCAGAGGGCTGAAGGGGAAGAATTGTGTTCCTGTGACCCTCGCCATGGTTGAGAGATGGAAGCAGGCAGCAAAGCAACGCCTCACTCCAAAGCTGTTCCATGAAGTGGTACAGGCATTCGGAGCAGCTGTGGCCACCACCCAAGGGAACCAGGAAAGTGCTGAGGCCAACAAATTCCAGGTCACGGACAGTGCTGTGTTCAATGCTCTGGTCACCTTCTGCATCAGAGACCTTATTGGCTGTCTCCAGAAGCTGCTGTTTGGAAAGGCGGCAAAGGATAGCAGCAGGATGCTGCAGCCGTCCAGCAGCCCGCTCTGGGGGAAGCTCCGTGTGGACATCAAGGCGTACCTGGGCTGGGTCATACAGCTGGTGTCCTGTGTGTCGGAGACGATGGTGTTGGCGGCCGTGCTGTGGCACATCAGCGTGCTGGTGCCCTGCTTCTTGACCTTCCCCAAGCAGTGCCGCATGCTGCTTAAGAGAATGGTGGTCGTATGGAGCACAGGGGAGGAGTCCCTGCGGGTGCTGGCTTTCCTGGTCCTCAGCAGGGTCTGCCGGCACAAGAAGGACACTTTCCTTGGCCCCGTCCTCAAGCAAATGTACATCATGTATGTGAGGAACTGCAAGTTCACCTCGCCTGGTGCCCTCCCCTTCATCAGTTTCATGCAGCGGACCCTGAGGGAGCTGCTGGCCTTGGAGCCGGGTGTGGCCTACCAGCACGCCTTCCTCTACATCCGCCAGCTCGCCATACACCTGCACAACGCCATGACCACCTGCAAGAAGGAAACGTCTGTGTACAACTGGCAGTACGTGCACTGCCTCTTCCTGTGGTGCCGGGTCCTGAGCACTGTGGGCCCCAGCGAAGCCCTCCAGCCCTTGGTCTACTCCCATGCCCGGGTCATCATTGGCTGTATCAAGCTCATCCCCACTGCCCGCTTCTACCCACTGCGAATGCACTGCATCCGTGCCCTGACGCTGCTCTCGGGGAGCTCGAGGGCCTTCATCCCAGTGCTGCCTTTCATCCTGGAGATGTTCCAGCAGGTCGACTTCAGCAGGAAGCCGGGGTGCATGAGCTCCAAGCCCATCAACTTCTCCATGATCCTGAAGCTGTCCAATGTCAACCTGCAGGAGAAGGCGTACCAGGACAGCCTGGTGGAGCAGCTGTACAACCTCACCCTGGAGTACCTGCACAGCCAGGCACACTGCATCGGCTTCCCGGAGCTGGCGCTGCCTGTGGTCCTGCAGCTGAAGTCGTTCCTCCGGGAGTGCAAGGTGGCCAACTACTGCCGGCAGGTGCAGCAGCTGCTTGGGAAGGTTCAGGAGAACTCGGAACACATCTGCAGCCACCGCCAGAGGGTTTCCTTCGGCGTCTCTGACCAGCAGGCAGTGGAAGCCTGGCAGAAGCTGACCCTGGAAGAGGGGACCCCCCTGACCTTGTACTACAGCCACTGGCGCAAGCTGCGTGACTGGGAGATCCAGCTGGAGATCAGTGGCAAAGAGCGGCTGGAAGACCTGAACTTCCCTGAGATCAAACGAAGGAAGGTGGCTGACAGGAAGGATGAGGACAGGAAGCAATTTAAAGACCTCTTTGACTTGAACAGCTCTGAAGAGGACGACACCGAGGGATTCTTGCAAAGAGGAATACTGGGGCTCCTGAGCACTCGGCATGGGGTGGAAGAGGATAAAGAGGACGAGGAGGAGGGCGAGGAGGACAGCAGCAACTTGGAGGATGGAGACCCAGACGCAGAGGCGGGGCTGGCCCCTGGGGAGCTGCAGCGGCTGGCCCAGGGGCCGGAGGATGAGCTGGAGGATCTGCAGCTCTCAGAGGAGGACTGAGGCAGCCTATCTGGGGGGCCTATAGGGGCTGCCGGGCTGGTGGCCAGTGTTTCCACCTCTCAGACCTAGAGGCTGGCGTCTGTGCAGTTGGGGGAAGCAGTAGACAGGGGACAGGCTTTAATATTTATTTTTCAGCATGAACGGCCAAACCTACCGAGAGCTAGGCTGGGCTGGCGTGGCTGCTGAAGCCCCACAGTTGTGGGCTGTTGAAGTCAGCTCCGCGGGGGAGCTGACCTTGACGTCAGCAGACGGAGACCAGTCCCAGTTCCAGGGGGAGGCCTGCAGGTCCCTGGCCCCTTCCACCACCTCTGCCCTCCGTCTGCAGACCTTGTCCGTCCGCACCAGGCTCTGCATTCACTCCCCCAAGTCTTTGGAAATTTGTTCCTTTCCTTTGAAGTCACATTTTCCTTTAAAGTTTTTTGTTTTGCATCTAAAACTGAAAGAAATAAAGCTGTGGGAGGCAGGGCCATTGTATATATATAAAAAAAAAAAGTTGTTCACATTCAACATTGTTTCGTTTCTTCTCTCTTCAACCCACTCCAGCATGGGCAACAAGCACACCCAAGTTGCTAAATCCAATGGTTGATGTTCAGTCCTGAGGTAATTTGACCTTGCAGCATCTTTTTGAGTCTGTGGGTCATGCTGTCCATGTCACACAATTTACTCCCTTGGCTTTTATGACACCTCCTCACACTTGCTTGGTTTTCGGTCTACTTCATTGGCTCTTTCTTTGGCTGGATCTTTATGTTCCCAACTAGAACCCGTTGCATAATTTGCAGGGTGCAGTGCAGAATGAAAATGCAGGGCTCTTATTCAAAAATTATTAAAAGTTTCAAGATAGTGAGAGCAGAGCACTCAACAAAGCATGGGGCCCTTCTGAACAAGAGGTCTTGCGTGATTGCAAAGATCTTGTGCCCGTGAAGCCCTGTTCCCATCCTCAGAATGCAGCAAAGCACCTGCTCAGTGCTCATCTATAAATGATCTCGTCCAACCCAATTGGCTTTAGATGCCACATTCAGCAACAAGCTTCACATCTTACCTTCAACACCAATCTCTCCATTTTACTTCAGATTCAAATATTCAACCCTCTATTCTCCATGTGCACTGAATATATGAAATGCACTCAAACTTAATATGTCCAAAATGGGACTTTCATTTCCCACCCAAATTCTTCCCATAGTTTTCCCCATGTCAATAAATATCAACTCCATTTTTCCAGTTATTCAGGCCAAAATCATTATAGCCATCCTGAACTTCGCACTTTTCTCTCACATTCTACATTCAATCCACCAAGTCCTGCAAGCTCTACCTTCAAAATATTTCCTAAATCCGACCAGTCACGACCTTCACTACTTGCAACCCCGGTACAAGTTTCTGTCCTGAGTCACCTAGTCTTCTAGTGTCATAGGCCTCTTGGCTTTTACTTCTGCCCTTGACAGTCTATTTGCCACACAGTCATCAGTTATCTTTTTAAAATGTAAGTCATAGTTTGTCACTTTCAAATCGCGAAGTTGAAACCTTTGAATGCCTTCCAACCTCACTCATAATTTTTTGTTAAGTCTTCAAAATATGGCCTAAAAAACTCTATGTAGCCAGCTTCTGGCTACCTCTCCACCTTCAGCTCCTATCACTACCCCCTCAGTCACTTCATCAGCCACATTGGCTTTCTTGCTGCTCCTCACTTTCCTTTGTACTGTGGTTTTCTCTGTCTGGAACACTTCACTCAGATATTTGAATGACTCACTTTCTCAATTCAATCAGAAATTTGCATGGCACCTCCTCAGAAAGCCTTCTATACTGAACATAAATCTCAGCTTCCCTTGACTGTTTCCTTTGTTTAAAAGGTGGCACCCCTCTTCTGAACGTGGACCATGCCACACCACTGCCATCTTTGTTGAGTCCCCAGAACTGTCAGTAATCTGCAAAAGTCCCATTAGTTCCAAGTCTCCACTCACTTCTGATGAAATGTCCCATAACAGAGAATGGGATCTGCCCTCCTGGCCCACCGTCTAAAAGCCCAACAATGTTTTCCTAAAGAACAGGGCATTCGCTCTTCATGAGCAATAGAAAACAGGAGCCACAAAGAGCCAAGCAGCAAAGGGCAGAGAATAGATCTAGATAGATGATGAAGAATAACCAGTATACACTCTGTCCTCTTAATCTGTTTTGTTGCAGACTGATGTTTTACTGTATGTCTATGCATATGCACATATGCATGTACGTATACATGCGTGCAACTTGATGGCAAAGACCCCATCTTGTATGTTCCTTGTCATATCACCAGCTCCTACAGCAGTAACTGTCACATAGTAAATATTCAGCAAATATTCTTTTGAGAGAACGAATGAAGATGCAATACTATTAAATACATTCACAATTTCTCACCTTGTTCTTTTCACTCAACACAATCACTTTGGGTTGTTTTTTGGTGTGTGTGACAAGTATTCTTCTAAAAGAAATTATGATTTCTTTAAGGAATCTAGTCTAAATACACATGAAAGGAAAGGGACTACTGAACTAAATTATTTCAGCAAGACATTTAGAGAGTATTAGTGATTTTATAATAAATAATGCTATCGTGATTTAAGTGTTCAAAGAAAAAAGATGATGATTTTCCCATTTGTAGTTCAAAAAAAAGATTTCATTAATCACATTATGAGTCAAACCCAAGGATGATTATCGATGACTAGAACTATTAGAAAAAGCATTCGACAGGTAGGCAGTAAAGAAGGGTGGGAAGTTCAGAGTAATCACATAAACAAAGAAAGGAACTATCTAGAAGGCAGACCCATCAGGTGGAGGGAAATTTCAAGGGAAGAAGACTGGACCTACCACCCTGTTACCTGGGAAATAAGTAAGGCCACAGTGCGGGGAGAAAAAAAGGCTTGATACTTTTCAGAGAACAAAAAATCTGTCTTTGTTAATGCAAATGCATGTAATGCACAGTAGTTTGAGAGAGGCTAATGGGTTTTTTTTATTGCTTTTCTTTGTCAATTACAAATTGCTCATTCCTGAAGATGAAACTAAAATGAGCCATTGAGTAAATTACTTCCAAAAGAAGCTGGTGGAAAACGTGTAAACCTGTAAGTGAGTAATATTAAATCCTTACATGTTTTATAGGAATTTAGACTCCAGGCACATACAATGTTTTATACCGATAATGACTATACATTTTTTAACTTATTACATAAAATTATATATGTTATAGTCCAGGCACAGTGGCTCATGCTTCTAGTCCCAGTACTTTAGGAGGTCAAGGCAGAAGGATCGCTTAAGGCTGTGAGTCTGAGATCAGCCTTGGCAACATAGCAAGACCCTATCTCTACAACAAATAAATAAATAAATTAGCCAGGAGTGGTGGTACACACCTGTAGTCCCAGCTACTTGGGAGGCTAAGAGGAACACTTGAGCCCAGGACATCAACGTTGCAGTTAGCTATAATCATGCCATTGTACTCTAGCCTAGGTGACAGGGCAAGATCCTGTCTCTTAAAAAAAAAAAAAAAAAAGTACTGGTTGGGCGCAATGGCTCAAGCCTGTAATCCCAGCACTTTGGGAGACCTCATGATCTCTTGACCTCTTCAACATGGTGAAACCCCGTCTCTATTAAAAATACAAAAATTAGGTGGGCGTGGTGACACACGCCTGTAGTCCCAGCTACTCGGGAGGCTGAGGCAGGAGAATCGCTTGAACCTGGAAGGTGGAGGTTGCAGTGAGCCGAGATCACACCGTTGCACTCCAGCCTGGCGACAGAGTGAGACTCCATCTCAAAAAAAAAAAAAAAAAAAGTGTTATTAAAAGTTTAGAACATAGCAACTTAGCAATAAACAAAAGAAGAAAATATAAATCAAAACAAAAACAGCCACTGTAAATGTTTTAGTTTATAATATTTCAGATTTTTTCTACTAAGTAAATATATGATTATGAAAAGTTGTACTCATTACTGCTTAATATCCTGTTTTGTTGATGAAATAATTTTTCATGAATATTTAGCAGTGTAATTATATTGTTGTCTCTTTTAAGCCAATACTATAACATAAATAACACATTATTAAAAATTAAACCATCACTGCAGTTTAAAAGTTAAAGAAGAAAAAACAAAATTCAATTTGGTCATAGCGTATTAGTATTTTAATTTGAGACTGGATGGATTTGCTAATATTTTACTCATAATGTAATTGTAGGTTTCTTATTGTGGGGTATTTGTCAAGTTTTTATTTCAGGACTAAGCTAATTTATAAAATAAATTAGGATATTATACGTTATACATAAATTAGGATTGTTTTCTATGCTTTAAAACAATGTTTTTCAAATTATCTGTGTGAAATCCTTTTTTGCAGTTTCCCATCCATCATGTACTGCTATTTTGGTTAAAACAAAACAAAAAGAAATTAGTAGAAAAGTAAAATAAGAAGCCACAAACAATCGAAATAAAAGTTTAATTTCTTTATGATTACATTCAATAGACACTAAATTACTCTACCAAATTGCTGTAAAAGTCTCTAAATGCTGACTCTTATTGCCATATTTATCATGAACTTGTAACAAATAGTTCATGACCACCAGAAGCCCATGGACCACACTTTGAATAGTGCTGCTTGAAAGAAGACGCTTAATATGTTTAATGATGCACATTTATCAGCCAAAAACAATGCTGTTGAAATATTACCACAATATGTGAATGTTCATTTATTTACAAATGATATCTCTAATTAAATTTATTTTAATAATATTCTGGATGCTTAGATTTTAAGTACTCAGCATATTAAAGACCTCATCTTTTTTTTTTTTTTTTTTTTTTTTGTGACGGAGTCTTGCGTCTCGCTCTGTCGCCCAGGCTGGAGTGCAGTGGCCTGATCTCCGCTCACTGCAAGCTCCGCCTCCCGGGTTCACGCCATTCTCCTGCCTCAGCCTCCTGAATAGCTGGGACTACAGGTGCCTGCCACCACGCCCGGCTAATTTTTTGTATTTTCAGCAGAGATGGAGTTTCACCGTGTTAGCCAGGATGGTCTTGATCTCCTGACCTCGTGATCCGCCCGCTTCAGCATCCCAAAGTGCTGGGATTACAGGCCTGAGCCACCGCGCCCAGCCAACCTCATCCTTTTATTAGTTAATTCGCAGGTACAATATCCAATTAAGATAAGGTTTGCTATTGCTGATACTGTGTATGGATCTCTATTTTCCGGTAACATTTCTGATCACTTAAAATTACTGAGCCAATGCTTTTCATATCTGATTAGATCATCCTTGTGTTTGACTCATAATGTGATTGATGAAATCTTTTCCTTGAACTACAAATAGGAAAAGCATCATCCAGTAGTGCTCTGTCTTCAATCTGTGGCTTCTCTTCAGGAATATAATCATGCCACTTGTTCATTTTGTGAGGATTCCTTTAGTGACAACTATATTGTATAACCCACATAATTAGAAATTGCCATGCAGCGTTTAAAGAGCAAACACACTGGTGAGGGGACCAGGTGGCACCTACGCTTTCTTTCAAGAATATCTGTTGGAGGCAACCTACAGAATGGGAGAAAATTTTTGCAATCAACTCATCTGATAAAGGGCTAATATCCAGAATCTACAATGAACTCAAACAAATTTACAAGAAAAAAACAAACAGCCCCATCAAAAAGTGGACGAAGGATATGAACAGACACTTCTCAAAAGAAGACATTTATGCAGGCAAAAAACACATGAAAAAATGCTCATCATCACTGGCCATCAGAGAAATGCAAATCAAAACCACAATGAGATACCATCTCACACCAGTTAGAACGGCGATCATTAAAAAGTCTGGAAACAACAGGTGCTGGAGAGGATGTGGAGAAACAGGAACATTTTTACACTCTTGGTGGGACTGTAAACTAGTTCAACCATTGTGGAAGTCAGTGTGGTGATTCCTCAGGGATCTTGAACTAGAAATACCATTTGACCCAGCCATCCCATTACTGGGTATATACCCAAAGGATTATAAATCATGCTGCTATAAAGACACATGCACAAGTATATTTATTGTGGCACTATTCACAATAGCAAAGACTTGGAACCAAGCCAAATGTCCAACAATGATAGACTGGATTAAGAAAATATGGCACATATACACCATGGAATACTATGCAGCCATAAAAAATGATGAGTTCATGTCCTTCGTAGGGACATGGATGAAGCTGGAAACCATCATTCTCAGCAAACTATCGCAAGGACAAAAAACCAAATACTGCATGTTCTCACTCATAGATGGGAACTGAACAATAAGAACCCATGGATACAGGAAGGGGAACATCACACACTAGGGCCTGTTGCGGGGTGGGGGGAGGGGGGAGGGATAGCATTAGGAGATATACCTAATGTTAAATGATGAGTTAATGGGTGCAGCACACCAGCATGGCACATATATACATATGTAACTAACCTGCACATTGTGCACATGTACCCTAAAACTTAAAGTATAAAAAAAAAAGAATATCTGTTGGACCATGCATGTGAATTGGCCATTTGACATAAGAACTCAGAGAGGGGGCCAGCTCAAGCAGTTAAATGCTATTAAAGTGAAACTGAAATTTATTATTTTATTAGGAAAAATAACTAAAGTTCTATTTCTTTAATCCATTCTAATGAATTGTTTGTGCAAACTTCGTATTTAAAAAGACTATGGCTTTAGAACAGGTTTCTCTAAGGACAGTATGGTTCTCTAAGCATCTGTTTGTTTAAAATTCAGATTCCCAGATCCCATCCCATAACTACTATATCAAAGTCCCAAAGAGAAGATGGGGAGAGAGGAGAAAGGAATTCATATGTTTAATAAACTCCCCAAGTGATTATTGTGCAGATATATATTTATTTATTTGAGACAGAGTCTTGCTCTGTTGCCCAGGCTGGAGTGCAGTGGCGCAATCTCAGCTCACTGCAACGTCCACTTTCCAGATTCAAGCAATTCTTGTGCCTCAGCGCCCCAAGTAGCTGAGACTACAGACCCAGCTACACACCCAGCTGAATTTTGTATTTTTAGTAGAGATGGGTTTTCACCACGTTGGCCAGGTTGGTCTCGAACTCCTGACCTCAAGTAATCTGCCTACCTTGGCCTCCCCCAAAATGCTGGGATTACAGGAGTGAGCCACCATGCCCAGCCAATATTTTGAAAACCAATGCTTCAGAGCAATTTAAAAAATAATCATAGGCATTATATATAATCCTCAAAGGCTACATGCATAAAACTGGGCATCTCTATTATGAAATAGTTGAGGACTTTGACATCCTTTTCAGCTTTTTTTTCTATCATTTGAATTAGCCTTTTCTTTTTTCTGTTTCTTCTTGAGTCCATTTCAGTAATTTTTATCCTCCTAGGATATCATAATTTTAGTTAGCTTTTAAAAGAATTATTGTAATAAATTATATTTAGAAAATAATTTAGTATGCTTTTCTTTTCCATATCTGTCTGATCATGTATGTCCCTATAGAGGGATACAAACTGCTAGTGATATCTTTAGTTTAAGAGAAATGAAAGAAAAGAAGTTTAAAATTTATTTAACTCAAACGCAAAGAGAATGCAAACTGTTAAGAGAGATTTTTAAGGGGAATGTGAGAACAGAGGTTTAAAACTTATTTAGTCAAACACAAAGAAAAAGAGAGTCGGCCGGGCGCAGTGGCTCACGCCTGTAATCCCAGCACTTTGGGAGGCGAGGTGGGTGGATAACTAGGTGAGAAGTTCCAGACCAGCCTGACCAACATAGTGAAACCCCGTCTCTACTAAAAATACAAAAATTAGCCGGCATGGTGGCTCACGCCTATAATCCCAGCTACTTGAGAGGCTGAGGCAGGAGAATCGCTTGAACCTGGGAGGCAGAGGTTGCAGTGAGCAGAGATCGTACCATTGCACTCCAGCCTGGGCAATGAGAGCAAAACTCCGTCTCAAAAAAAAAAAGTAAAGAAAAACAAAGAGAGTGAATTTTTTGAAGTCCACATAAAAGATGATAGTTTGGAAAGCTGTTAGTTTATAAGAACCAAGATTTTTGAAAGAACAATTTTTGAAAATCAAAAGGCAAAGATTTCAAAGATAAAGGTATAACATTAGCCTACAAATAAACAATTAAGGTTGCGGTTTTCCAGGGAGTCAATAGGATGACAGAGAACCTGACAAGAACGAGGTCAGGGTGACCTGCATGGCTTCCAGGGATCACACAGAGAAGAGTAGAGATCATACTTGGAAAGAACTCAGTTTCTGCCCTAAAGAAGACCAATACAGCCAAACCAAGGGCAGTCGGGCAGGTGATGGAACCAAGCCACGCTGAAGTCTGTCCACCACCGTTCAGGGGAGTGCTGTTCCCCGTCCCGCCAGGAGAACTGCTAGCATTGCCTTCATTGCCCCCCGTGAAGGTCTTCCTCTGATCGCTGCTTGCACCTCACTCCATGAGCACCCAGGAGAAATGTGACCCGTATACATCCTGATGTTTCAGTCAGCCCATCTCGACTCTACTATAAATATTTTTCAATAACCCAGCACTTTTTAAGGCCCCTAAAAGAAAGGGTAGAACCGTGGATGCCCGACGGGACTGGGTAGTGCAGAGAGAACCAGCAGCTCAACTTGGGTGGTTTCAGAAAAACAAAAAACAAAAACAAAAACAGTTCAAAACTTCACTTTGAGCCAGGACAGTGGAAAGAGCCACAGCTGTTCTATTAGTATCAGTATTTTTAGCAGAGTCTACTTTCCTCAGGCTGCAACTTTTCTTACTGGAAAAGTGCAACCACCTCTTAACTGATCTCCCTGAAACTGTTCTCTCCACCCTCCAGTCTTTTCTGTACATTGCTTGCAACAATTACCTTCCAAAAAATAAAAAAAAAAAATTCCTCTCTAGAAATCTTTATTATCCTGTTGTTGCAAACATGAGGAAGGCCAAACTCAGCAGCATTAACTGGACTGCCCTTCAAAACCCAGTCGCAGTCAAAATTTTAGCCTCAACCTATGCCTCTGCCAGTGTTTGAACTTAAATGTTAGCCATTTCAAACAGGGCAGAGCTTTTCCATACGGTTGAATATTTACTCACTGGTTCTTCCTCCTAGATTATCATGAACTTGGTTCTCTGCCCAGCAAACTCCTTCCCAACTCAAATCCTATTATGACCCTGTAAAAAGTTACTTGCTTTCTCTCTCATTTACCGAGGTGCTTTATTCAGATTCATCTAAAAGCATCCATCAGATTCTTTTTTTTTTTTTGTGAGACGGAGTCTCACTGTGTCGCCCAGGCTGGAGTACAGTGGCATGATCCCAGCTCACTGCAAGCTCCGCCTTCCAGGTTCATGCCATTCTCCTGCCTCAGCCTCCCGAGTAGCTGGGACTACAGGCTCCTGCCACCACACTCGGCTAATTTTTTGTATTTTTAGTAGAGACGGGGTTTCACTGTGTTAGCCAGGATGGTCTCAATCTCCTGATGTCGTGATCCACCCACCTCGGCCTCCCAAAGTGCTGGGATTACAGGTGTGAGCCACCGCATCTGGCCATTTATTAGCTTTTTGTCTTCTTTTATGGATGTCTCCTTGTATCTTTTACCTATTTTTTTAATAAGCTATATTTCAATTGCTTAGTAAAATGTCATGTTATGTAGGAAATACATTATAAGATTTTTCTCCAGTTGTTTTTAATCTCCTTTATTTTTATATGTATATGTACATATAGACAGGTTTATATTGTCAGTTCTCTTTTTTCCTGTGTGGTTTCATTCAATGCTTTCTTTTTTCTTAAATTTTTTCAAACCAAGATTAGGTTATGTTTGCCTACTTTTTATTTTAGCAGCCTTAAAAAAATTCTGGAGTGGTTTCATATTGTTTTCACATCTATCTGTTTAATGTATGACAACTTATTCCAGTGTGTGGTATGAGTTAAGTCTCCAATTAGACTTCTTTCCTGAATGAAATAGATGACTTTCCACATACTCTTTGGTAAGAAAGCCTATCCCTTACATGGCTTTAGGATGCTTCGCTATGAAATGTTAAATTCATGTTTCTGTTTTAAGATCATTGTGCTCAGTGGTTTATCTGTGAATTGTAGAGTCTGTGCAGCTTTCTATGAACACTTTGTTTCGTACATAGCATTTCACAGGGAGTGTCCACAGCTCTGCTTCCTTTTTTCCCACTAATCTCAACTGTTCCTTTCTCCAGATGAACTTTGAAATTATTTTGTCAAATTGCAAAGAAAATCCTTTTGGGATTGGAATTAGATACTTTTAACCCTTATACTCAATTGAAAAAACCATATTTCTGTAAACTAGTAGATAGATTTAAAAATTGGTTAAAAATCATTACATATTGCTGTGCATTTATAAAGTGTATGTATTTTTTTAAGTAGAGGTTTCACAAATGTCTTGTAAGGATTATTCCTAACATTCTGTTTTCCTAATGATGGTGTAAATAGAATTTTTTGGTTTTATTTCTAATTATTTCTCGTATTTAGGAAACTATTGATTTTTAAAATATTTATCTTCAAATTTTTTTCTGTCTAAGCAGATGCTCAAGTGAGTAGCAAGATGCTAGTCTCGCCAGAGGACAGACAAACATACTCAGTTTCATGAGTAAAGTGGGCCAGGGATGGCAGATCTGCTGTTTGGAAGCTGTGCACACCCAGTGAGACTTCTCCCTTCACGGACCTTGGCTTATAGGAAGGGGGAGGAGATATATGCAGGAGTTAGTGGTAGAGCCAAATCTTCATTAATGCCTTTCAGTAAAAGCAAGATGTGGCTGGTCTCCTTGGCTTTGAGCCATGAAAACGGAAAAAAATCTATTTGATATTCTATTACATAGCATCACAGACAGACACAAGCATGAACATATACACATTATTTCATAATTAATAAAATTTTCTCCATAGTTCTAATAGCACACACACACATTAGTCCACTAGATACTAGATTGAGAGGTTTCCTCCTGCCACTGTTATCTAGTTTTCTGAATATTATGTAAATTTCATCATGACCAACACTAGGCTGGATTTCGTCAACTCCTTCCTCCCTCACCTTCCACAGTTAATCCATCAACAAGTCCCACCGACTCTTCTTCCAAACATACCCTGACCTCTCACTTTCTCTCTCACACCCCTACCATCCATTTCCACAAAACAGGCAGGAAGATCTTGTAAAATATAAATCCGATCTTGTGAGTCATCACTGAAAACCTTCCAATGACTTCCCATTGGCCTTAGAAAAAGATCAGACTCGCTGTGGCCACTCCAGCATGTGAGGTCTGGCCCTCCCTGGTCTCTTTTGCCTCATCTGGATCCGCTCTCTTTGAAGGTCTCAGCCACCAAGCTCCATCTACTTGGCCTGTACAGTTCCTCAAACGAAATGAACTCCTTGCAGCCACAGCCTTTGCTTCAACTATTCCCTCTACCTAGAAATGTGACCCATTGGAACTTCTCCTGACCAGCTTCTTCCCGATATTGGAACCTCAAATTAAAAGGCACCTCCTCAAAAAGGCCTTCCCTGACTACTCTCATCATAAGGAACTATTTATTCACTCCATTCCATCCACTCTGGGTAGTTCTTTTCACTCTCTGGTTTTTTAAATTGTCTGTGTGTTGTCTGTCTCCCCCTCAGCAGAATGCAGGCTCCCTGAAGGGAAGATTTCGACTGTCTCCTTGACTGTATCCCCAGTGCCTAGAAGAACGTTTTGCATGTAGGAGGGCCTCAGTAATAATGCTCAATAAATGAATGCTCAACAAATCTGAATGAATACAATGGGTTATCTAATTAGCAATCAGATATTTTACTCATTAATGTCATTAATTATCAGATTTGTGTAAAATGTAAGCTACTTTTAGTTTTTAAAGAAGAAAAATAGATCCATAGTATTATAAAAAACAAACGGTTCCTAATCATTTGGAGCCAGTGATACTTCTTTAGCCTGAAAACTACAATCCTCAGATCTTTTTCTCTCTTTTGCAGACTTCATGAAATGTTAACAATGGCCCCATTACCTATCCTATTCCACTCTTGGATGCTGCTACAATTTGTATTATCTGACACTGATTCAGGGAAAGAGGTGCTGTTGAAGAGGAGTGGGGTGAAAATTGAGGATAAAGGGGTGGCTTCAGCTGCCACGAATACAACTCTCTCTCAGTAAAGGAGATGACTGCTGGCTTTCTGATTGATGGGCCAGACTTTTGGCAGAAGTGGGTGGCAACATTTTTCTACCTTACTCCTGCATGCCCTGGAACCTCTCAGTGACTGCCTGCCGAGGCCCCCTACGCCGTGCCCCTGGCAGCGAGAGCTCATCCACCGGGGTGTCCCCGCAGCGAGCGGCCGCCGAAGGCTCCCCGCGCCCGCTCCTCGCCGCCGCCTGACACGGCTCCCGGGCGCCCTCGGCCCTGTCCGCGCCCACCGCCCGGCTGGCGCGCAGACCCGGTTCCCCGCCCGCCCGGCAACCCTGTGATGAAGCTTTCACATACGTTCATTTCATTGAAACAAAAGTCTTGTAGGCACCATTGGCAGGGGCAAGAAACAAGC